>NW_026622819.1:5679629-5987592 GCF_023065955.2 Ursus arctos | reverse complement strand
GAGGTTGGCCGCACAGCGGTGTGAGCAGCAGGAGCGCAGCTCCCAGTCCCCAGGGAGAGGAGGTCGGCGTCCCAGCAGGTGTCACGTGCGAGAAGGCTGTGTGTCTCCTTAGCAGGGAGACCCTCCTGGTGCCTTTCCATGCTCGGGGCACTGCACGGAATCCGGTCTGAGGACAGTATGTTTGTTAAGAGGCAGGTGCTGAGTAAATATCATCTTTTCTACAATGCACAGGGGTCGGAATGTAAGAGCTTCTGCTGGGATTTCTTTCTCGGTCAGCGGATTTGTCCCCCGTGGCTGCTATTGTTAAGAATGCCGCCATGTCACTTCCAGGGAAACTTTATTTCGATGGGACATTAAGTGGTGAACTATGAGGTATTACTACTTAAGTCACAGACATTAGGTGTTCTCCTATTGTTTGTTTATGTGAATTCATTCCAAGTTGGCAGTGACTTGGCTAGTGCTATCCTGTCATAAGAACACGCCTGCACACCTGTATCCAGCCCCAGATTCTGAGTGCCTCCCATGTGCACTGAGCAGAGAAGGGGTGAGAAAGAAGTCCCTGTCTATTAGAGCCGACATTCCTACAAGGAACTAGAAAACTAAACGTCCTAGATATAGGGAGCTGAATTCCAGGTAGTGGTAAGTGGTACACAGAGAAATAAGGCTTTTTAAGAGGACGGGGAAACTGAAAGGAGATTGGGGAGCTGGGGAAGGAAGGGGATTGGGGAGATGAGGGGGGCTGAGAAGGTGGGGGTCTGGGGAGATGAGCGGGGCATCCAGACGAGGGGGTCTGGGGAGATGGTGCCAGGCAAATAGGGGGTTAGGGAGATGACAAGGTGGGGGGTGGAAAGATGTGTTTTTGGGAAAGCAAGAAGGTGGGAGGGGAGAGAGGCAGGCAGGAGGAGGACAGGGGGAGGGAAGGGAGGGAGAAAGAACACAACCTGCAGCGAGAGGGCGCCTGGCGCCCGGTGCAGTCTTTGCCTTTCCTCTGAATGATGTGAAGGACTTGGGGACAATGAGGGGCTCTGAGCCTAAGGGACAGGTCTGACATAGTTTAGGAGGCCCCCCCGGCACTAAGAAGCCCGAGGGAGCAAGTTGCAGGTGCGCAAGTCTGCGGGTGAGCCAGGCAGAAACAGCTTCCAGAACACAAGGTAGGTCTTGTGACCACGGAGGTGTGAGCTGACCATGTGTTCTGGTGACCCCGGACAGGAGCGCCAGCGGCCCGTGGGGGTGCTGATGTCCTCGGTCTATGGGAGGCGCATACACCAGCCCGTGGAGCCCCTGAACCGGGACCACGGCCGTGCCAACCACGTGAAGGCTGACTTCTACAGGAAGAACGACATCCCCAGCATCAAGACGCCTGGCTTTGGGCACATTTCTCCAGCCTGAGGGCGCTGCTGTGGCCTGGACCGCGAGGTGGCACAGACAGGCAGTGCCGGGCCTTACGTGCCCCTCCCCCACCCTTCACTGGGTCAGGGAGCCGGCCTGAAGCCGCTTTCGCCCGGATGGTGGGGGGACGGGCCTCGAAGCCCATTTCCCTCATGTGGCCGTGGTGAAGACCCTGGCCAAAGGCCTTTAATGTGACGAACGTCTCGCGGGACCGCGTCAGCTGAAATGATGCCAGAGACTGATCCACTGTGAGCACTTGAATAAAAGGAAAGTGTTCCCACTTGACAGCAGTCCGGTGACTCTGTTCACTGTTTCTCTGGTTCGCCAGACCCCAGGGGACACTCCCGGGAGGGGCATGCACACCGTTTCTCACCAGCTGTGGAAAGCACCGCTGACTGAGTTTCCCTTCCTCCAGGAGGAGATATAATGAGATCTCCTTTTGGAATAATTGGGCTCTAGACCCTGCAACGCTCCCCCCGCCCCAGAACACTGAGCTGTAAGTATCAGAAGTTTGCACAGTTGAGGACAAAACCCTAGTAGGGATGGGCGCCCTCTGTGGCCAGCAATGCCGCCGTCCCTCCTCGCACACGTCATGGGAAGAGATTGGGCTTTGGTGTTCAACGGACTTGGGTTAAATTCTGACTCCTGGCTTTCCCAGCCGCATGGGTACAGAGCCCACCATTTCACGGATTGGAGCCCACCTTTCCTTCTCTTCAAAGTGGGAGTTCCAAACCGTGAGGAGTGTGTGTGGGAATCAGTGGTCTGAACGCAGGCACACGAGGGGCTTAGGACTGTTCGTGTGCGTAGTTTTCACTTCGGAAACACCTGCTTCTAACCCAAGTTGGAAATGTTTATTTTGGAGAGAATTTGAAACTTATTCTAGTATTAAGATATTGGCGGTGATTTAATGAATGGGTGGGTCTCTTGAAAGAAATCATCCCTCACCTATTGCAATTAAATTTCCCACAGCTTAGTGGTTAATGGGCGGGTGATCTAATTAGTTTTATTCCTGATTCCCCCATGGCTGGTTTTATTGTTTTGAATCTCTAAGGACATATGACACTGAATTGTTGACAATTTCCAGGCCTAGGGACCCCTATGTATTTCTTTATTCTTTTGAAATTTTTTTAAATTTTCACTTGTGGTGCCTTTTATTATTTTTCCTCCCAAACACATAGCAGTAGTTTGTTTGGGATGCCTTTGGGTACCTTAAGCTATATTATAATAATATAATAAAAAATATATCAAGTTTGGAAATAAGGAAATTTTTATAAATTACGTTTTCTTCAGTTTTGACTACCAAGCAAGACAAGGCATCTCTAAGAAATGCCTTCATCTGACAGTGACTACAGTAAATCTATGTCAAACTAAATTATTTTCAGTTACTTTAAGTCAGATCCTACTCCCCTAACCTTCTACTTTCAAAGAGCAGGCCGTGAATTGGACAAGGTTTTGAAAGGCATCAGGGGGAAATTAAACGTATTTCCGTTGGCATCACCACTTCTACAACTGAAAGCCAGTGAATGCCCAGTCACCCTATAAAAGAGAAACGTATTAAAAGAATGTTTCAATGTATCCAATCTCCAGGGTTAGTCAATCCTTCTTGGAGGCGGAGTGGTTGCCGTCCTCAGGAAAGCATAATGAACTGGGGAAAAGGAGGAGGGTGGATGATTCGAGACAATGCAGACTTTTCTTAACAAAGGTAGGAAATACTGCAGGTTTAATGGGACCACACTCAAGGCATTTTCCTGAGAGAGGGCTTTCTGCAAAACTTGAAGGTTAAGGAGAGCGTTGAGGAGCTGGCTACCAAGGTCGCTAGGCTGCCGGCCGGTGAGGTGAACTGCCAGCCCTTGCCTCTGCCTGGTTTGCTGCCCCGAATGTCTGTAGCTCCAGAGCTATGAAGCCTTGACCGGGAGGCACACTTTCAGATTTAGGGAGCAGGCTGCTTTGTATTCTAGGCTCGTCTTAGTCACTGATCACTGGGAAGCTCTGAACAAGCCCGTGGACCTCTCTGCACCCGTTTCCTCATTTGGAAAGCACAGGGGGTGCTCAGACTGGGGACTGGAGTCACCCAAAGAAAGTGTTACCTAAACACAGAGAAGGTGCTGGGCCCCACCGCCAGGACTTCTGACTTGGCGGGTGTGGGTTGGGGCCCGGAAATGTGCAGGTCCCCAGGGGGCACCACCGCCGCTGGGTGGGGACCATATTTTGAACGGTCCGTGTGTGCGCAGACCTTTGCAAGGTGTACCCTGATAACGACTTTGATCGCTTTAAAAAGTCCCTTGTTTGGTAAGCCCGGCAATACAGTTCTGGGAAAAAACAAGTCTCCTTTTGAGTTCTTTTCACCGAATTCAGCACATCCTCAGTGCAGGCTGAGAGCCATGGTTCAGTGTGCCTGGTGAATCACTCAACCGTGGGTGTCCGCTAAAGGGAAGTGACGTAAAGCGGATGGGTCCTGCAGACTCTAAGGGAGGAAGCACCCATGGGGTACAGCTGCCGGCCGTGGTTACAAACGATACAGAGGGCCAGTCTGAAGTCACTGAAACTCTGGATCTCTGGTAGAGCGAAGACAGAGGCCCTTACGCTCCCTCTCCTCCTTCCATCACCTTTATGAGAATTAGGTGAATCAAGGCCAATGCTGAGATGTGATTATAGGATCAAAAAATTCCTGACTGAGGCAGACAATGGACCAAGTCATGCTGTAGTCCCACTTGGGTGATGGAGGCCAGTTACTAGTTTCGAGAAGTGCTATTACCTGAGTCTGAGTCAAAATCCTGGCACAGAGGCTCTGGCAAGAGAAAGCCTGGGTAGCTGCCAGGTTCTCTCACAGTCATTAGCTCTTTCAGACCTGATCCCATAAGCTATCAATGAGGAAATACTCCTAAGAGAAATTAAGAGATTCGTTCAAAGTCACACAGCCCATAAACGATCAGTCAGGAATCAAACGAGGGCTTGTGCCCCGGGTCTGAGTTCCCAGGAACAAGGTGTTCCTGACAGATCGGGGTCCTCTGTGTCTCACAGACGCCTGCCCTGAACCGGGAAGAGAAGCCGGGCGTGCCCAACGGGGTTGGCATCTAAAGCTTTGCTTCTAAACATCAGATTACGCATGATTGCTCTATTTTCCACCCTTTGGCAAAGTACGATTTCTTTATGCAAAGGAAAAGCCCCAAAACTCTAGAGCTGGATTTACATGAACAAAATTCCCCAAGTCTTCTCTCTTCAAGAACGCGTAACATTGGCTCTGTGCCCCCTTAAGTCTCCTCAGACAGAACAGGCATCTTACGGGGCCTGGCAGCTTCTCCCGGTGGGTTCCAACTATTGTGGCGGCTGCTGACATACACAGTCAGTGCCAAATTGTTCTCCTGCAGCCTGCGGCCGATGGCTCTACCAAAGCATGACGGCGGACCAGAGAACGCGGGCAGAGAGGGTGCTGCTGCTGCTGGTGGAGGGTCCTCTCGTTATTAAAACATTTTTTCCTGGAAAATGTTCTCTCAAGATGCCAAAGTGAAAACCAGGCCACGTACACATGGCGCATTCCCGGGGGTGGCAACACCGAGTATGCGCATCACAGACTCCGTCCTGATCGGAATTACTCAAGGATACGTCAACCTTGGCTTCCGGGGAGCTCTTTCTGCAACAACCGTCAAACAGCAGAAGGGAAAACAAATCCCAGTTCTGGAGCGGAGCCCGCAGGAGAGGGAAGAACGGGGGGTGGGGGAGGGTAAAGATACAGACTCTAAACCAAAGTACATAAAACTTTTAATGAATCAACCTTACAAAAGACAATGGCATCAAAACATCAGACGCGTTTGGTACAAAACTGGTTCTAGGTTGTGAGAACTAATCCTGGTGATGGATGGCACGAGACACGACACAGCAAGGCGACAGGACCACGGATCCCGCTGGGGCCCGTGGACAGCCACTGGCGATGAGACACGTGGGTGAACACAGTCAAATCCCATGTGGGGTGACAGAAATCAACTTATTCACAAATACTGTGTGTTTTAATATCAGACTAGCGGATGCGGTTGGCGAGCTACCATATTTTCCAGAAAAGAACATGCACCGGAAGATAATATACACCCCCTAGTTTTATTGCCTTAAGAATTTTTGTTTATTTCACGTCTGTCGTCTTTGTGAGTTCGTTGAACGCGTCTCTCCTATAACACACACTCCTTTTCCTTCTGCTTCGGAGTAAGCACAGTGCAAGTGGCAGAGCGATCTTGGCACACATCAGACACCAAACGATATGCCACCAGGGTCATAGGAACGAGTCTGAAAGGCTCCATAGGACAGAACAGAGCACGCACATCAAAAATGAGGGACAAAGGTTGCAGTCAGAAAGTGCGTTGTACCTTCCTGAAAATACAGTCTTCTTGCCAAAGTGAAGGCAACTCTTCAGGATGCCAAGTTGCCCTGGGAAAGGGACCTTGACATTTCTGTGTTTACAAAGTACGTCTTCAGCTCCCCCTTGCCTTTCACGTTAATTATTCCTCGACACGTGCACGTGTACCCCAGCGTCTGGAGGATGAGGCTTGTCTCCTCGGTGACCTAGAAACACACGACAGACGAAGACGCGGTCAGTGTCTAGGCCACACGGCCTCTGGGGGTCACCTGACCACAAAGATCAAGAGCCAAAAGACACTCGTGTTCTTTGACCCATTCATTCTACCCCTGAGAAATTGGAAGGAGAAAGAATAGCGCAGAAGAGCTTTTTAAGGACAATGTGTAGTTTCACGCTGTGATAGTGACAGACCATAAACCACCTAAAAGTCAAGTGATCTCCAGGGAGAAGTGAACCATGATGCTGTCCTGACCATACTGAGGATGAGACTGTGAAATAAGGAGATTTGTTTCACCCCAAAGGAAGCATGAAGCCTGGACTCATGCTATGATTTCAACTATATGAAGACCACGTATTCACATATAAGAGACCTGGGAAAAGAAAGTAAAACAGAATATGTTGGAGTGGTGGGATTCCGGATAATCTTTACAAATTGTCACCGATGTCCTTTCATGAAATCATAAATGTGAATAATAGATTTTAATACGGGTGGGAGAAGACATCCTGAGAAGACCGAGGGTTCCTGCAAATGGCCACGCACTTCAGGTTGAATGCTTGAGAATACAACTAAAAGGACACTAGGGGTCCGCACTAGCCTTAACCTGGACAAGACGCACCGGGTCAGGTCTTGGAAGTTTCCTCCCTTTACTGAATTGACACGAGATGCTAAAAGGGCTGGGCCCCTCCTTTGCAGCCTGTCGATGGGATGGGACAGGTGGTTCCTGCCACTGCCCCGTGGGGCAAGGACCCTTAGTGCAGAACAGCATTGGAATTCCTTCCACTTCATCCGAGGAAATGGACATGGAATGGGGGGGGGAGTCCCCGGCCACCTCAGGCATGCAGGTGACACATGCGTGCTGGACAGGCTGTTGGAACAAGCTAGAAAAATCACTCCATCTTCCTGTAATATGACCCAATGGCCAGCCCCTAGCACACGGGAAAATGCATGGATCCTTGGGACCCTTATGACCAGAGCTAGGAAAGGGGGACACAAGTGCCAGATATTCACATCCTCCCCTCCCCTAGGGTTGTGTCCAAGTCCTGGGGGAGGACAGGTGAAGCCAGCAGCCCAGGATGGACTTTGCATCCTGGATAAGAACTGGAAGAATATGGACAAAGCCAAGAAACCCAGACTACAGATATGTACTCATGATCCGAGTTCTCAGGGGTCATCAGAATTAGGGAATCCTACAGGCTTCTGACTTCTGACCTTGCACAGAGAACAAACACATCTTTTGGAGTCTGGGGGGTTCGTTGTGCGTGGAGCACCGCCCCTGGCATTTATGAGCTATCTGTTGGAATCTGTAATGCAACCACACAATTGCTGTGATGCGAGGAGGAGGGAGCTGTCTCCCGGAGGAGCACCAGCCTGTACTCCTCCGGGTCCAGGGGAAGCCTGGCTGGGTGACGCGTGGGCTCTCCGCTGCTCTTTGGCTTCCAGGCGAGAACGCACGGTGGGAGTGGAATGCTCTCTAATCAAAAGAACCCATCCGTCAGGCCCGGGAGAAGCTTTGTGATGATCTCAGCACCATTTATTTTTCCTGGCATCTCACTCCTTTTCTTGCACTAAGAGGAAACACGAAGCTCCTGGAGGCGGAGGGAGCACCGCGCCCTCAGGGAAGGAGTCTGCTGGGCACGACCTCCCAGCCGCCGTGCCGTGTGAGCACCCATGGAGCTGCAGATGAGCTGCTCTCCCGACAGCCAGAACCCGTGTCGTCTCCCCCGCGCTCCGAGCGCGCAGAGAGCATCCAGCGGGCTGCTCAGCACTGCATCACCCGGAGCTTTACGACGCCCCATATCCTCCTGGAGACACACAAGAGCTCAGGCTCATCTGAAGCATTGATCTGGAGGGGATTTACGAGCTCCAGGAGGGAGCACTTTCCCCGACCAGCCTCTCTTAAATTGTTTTTGATACTCATCCCAAGTACTTGAAAACCACTTGGAGAGTCGTGAAGCATGTCAAGGCCACCATTCGTCTTCTGAATGTTCCAGGTATGTGGAGAGGGCCCAGCTTGGCCTACAGGTGGGAACGGGTGTCCTTGATAGGAGCACCCTCTCCCTGCACCAAACGGAGGACGCCAAGTGGTCCATGATTGCCGGAACATCCCTGGGCAGGGGGAGCTGCCGGTGACATGCGTGCAGGAAGGCCTAGAGGCCATGATGCCATCAGGGCACGGTGCAACTAGGCTGCCAACATGGCAGACCATTCTTCGTGGGAGGCAAGCAGGCCATCTCCACAGACAGTGACCACAACTCAGCCCCATTTCTGTGAGAGCTTCGTCTGGATTGGCTCTCATGAGCACAGCCACTTGGCTCTTTTCCCTGGCAATGCAGTTTGGTTGGGAAGCCCTGGCTGTTCTCCTCCCCATGTCACTTGCCATCTCTCCCCTCTCTCTGTTGCTCAGTTGCTCACTTTCAGCAACGGTTGACTAATCATCTGGCTGGAAAGAGATGAACACTTAGAAGTAATGTTGGTCCCGTTCCATATAAAAATTAAGGATATGCTATAGGAAGCTCACAGAAATGGAATCCTCTTGAATGAATGAGCCAGAGAGTGTGAAAGGCAAGTGAGCAGAAGTTTAATGAAAAGCCCACTCTTGATGACATCAAAGCTGGGGTCTCCTACAGAAGTCAATAGAGAACTCTAAATCTCTACCATAATGTTAGCAGGCATGGTTACCTGAGGACACTGGTCAAGCCAAGGCACACAGAACAGGGACTTACGGAATCTTCCGTAATGGACACCCCCAAAAAGAAAAAATCCTATTACTGGTGTCCAATGGTTTTCATACAATTTTGCCATTTGGCAGGAATTTATCTTCCAGAATATAACAAAGCTGGAGTGAAATGTGGAACCACTGCTTTTTGAGGGTGAGGCAAATAGAAAGTTCTACAGAGACACACGCGCGCACGCATTCTTCTCATTAGAAGTCAGTCTCTCCTTCTAGGTGTCTGGCACCATGCTCAAGCGTCCTCCCTTGGGTGGATTCGAGTGCTTTCCCATCATTCTATATCCAAAGCCTGTGCTGGTCCGATTTGGCACTGCTCTGACACATCACCCAGAATCCTACCCCTTGTTTTTCCCTAGTGGGCTCTCTTCCGTCTCCCCCCAGTTCTGCCTCTGGGACGGGAAGTCTGGGGGTTATGTCTGGTGTTGGTAATACTATCCCTCTCCCCAGCAAAGTACCTTTCAAGGTGCGGGGCCCGGAGATGGAAGAGGAGAGAAGGGTCCTGCCCTAACTTCGTGCTCAGGTATCTGACTGCCATGTTGGTTGTTGCAATCGTTGACTTTTGCAAAGGCAATAATCTTTATATTATTACATTTCTAAATTATTGCTAATAGCGAGTGCAGAAATGAATTAACATTTCCCCAATAAAAAAGGACTTCTGTCAATGTAAATGTGTTTCAAGGTTTTCTCAAGATCTAAGTAACTTTCAAGGTTCTTGTTTTAATATATTATTATCATTATTATTACACTTATTTATGGTTTCCGAGAGGACAGAACTGGCCGATGCTGACAAAGCACACTGAATTACCTGTATCTTGTCCAGCACGCCGGTGCTGTCCATCCTGCTGGCCACGTTTACAGTGTTGCCCCAGATATCATACTGCGGCTTCTGAGCTCCAATCACACCGGCTATCACAGGTCCGTGGTTAATACCTGCGACACATCAGAACCGGGTGAATGAGATTCAAGGTACAGCAACCGTCTTAAACAGAAGAGCTTTACAAGGATATTTTTGAATCATCGTCATTAAACAAACATTAGCCCAACCCATGGGATTCTAAAGCAAAGAAAAATTATTGTTTTTCCTTCTTAACCTTGATTCTGGCTCATGTGCCCATATATTGTTATTATTCCATAATAACATAAGGTTGGTTATGCTTCTCAAAAACTAACCATAATAGTTCCCTATGTTGCTATTTAATCTTAGACAAGAGATGAGCATTGTGTTTCCCATAGTTGTGTCGCTAATGTTAATTTTGAAATCTTTGTCTTTCAGGTTTAAGTAGCTACACTGAGTGCATTGACCAGCAGCTGCCGGACTTGTGGGTTCCTGCCGCCGTCTTGCCGAACACGCCGCTGCCACCAACCACACCAGTGCTGTGTTCTCCACCCGCCAGGCACTGTTCTATGTGCTTTATGTGTGAGAACTCCTGTGGTTCTCACAGCAGCCACAGATGGGGTGGGTACTGTCACCGTCACTTCCAGTTTCAGGCGAGGAAGCTGAGGACGGCACCATCAGACAGGCAGTAGATGGCAGAGGCCGATGGTTCCACGGCCCCTGCTTGTAAGGACGCTGCCCTCCAATCTCTGCCACAAGCGTCCCGTGCACAAGGCTCTTCCCACCTTGAGGGCTGTTGCCTTCCTAACGACCCAATGGCAAGGTTCCTGAATTCCAGAGGAATGTGTTTGTGCTGTTGAGCTCCATTGCTAAACCACCTGCCGAAGGACTCCCTTAACGTGCACTGTGCTCGTGACAGAGTCCACCCAGGTCGGCGTTAAAACAACAGTAAATGTTAGCATGGGCAATACAGATTCAGATTTGAGGACATTCTCTGACACAAGAAGCTACAACTGATAAGACTGGAGGAGGGTCGCATTTGGAGGGATCTTTGGGTAGACAGGCTGGCCCCTGGTGGGCAGGTGCGACCCAAAGAGGGTCTCCAGACAAGTGGTCTCTCAGACTGTGTTGCTTGGGTTCTTGGCCCCCTTGAAGCTGGGCTCTTTACAGCTCTGCATCAGACTGAGGACAGCCCACCTCTGGCGTAAGCGTAAGCGTCTTCACCAACTGTGATTCCCCAGGGACAGCCACCAAAAGGTTGCTGGAGAAACCCAGGAACGAGCTGTCACTCTTCAGCCCAGCTGGCTGAAACCTCACTGGCAGGACAGATTTCTTGCTATCCTGGCCTGCCCGTGTGACTTCCCAGAAAATCGGGCACCCCAGACAGAGGTGACGGTGGCTCTGACTGCCCCCTCCGTTAGTAACTGCGATTATAAACCCGTGGTTATTACGTGCAGACACTTGAGCTCCGGGCGCACGTCCACACTGCCTGAGACATGGGGATGGCATCTGCCCCCAGGAGTGGAAGCCTTGCAAGTCTGATCAACTTCTCTAGTCACAGTGGCCCGGACTCCTCCCCCACCCCGTGCACCAGTAGCATGAGTCCTTGTCCCAGCATCTCAGTTCAAAGAGGCAGACCCCCAGGTATTCTGGGAGTGGTGTGGAGGAAGACCACAGACATAGAAATGACGACACTGGTTAATTATGCCCCCTACATTTTCTCCTGGCTCTAGGACCCGTCCTCACTGCAAGAGTCACCTTGTACTGATTAAGGAGGCTGTTTCTGAGTGATCCCATTTCCCACTCCCGAATTGCTTGGCGTGCTACGGTTTGCTACAGATCTAAGGCCAAGCTGCCTCTTTGCAATGGAGAGGTAGGCAGGAAACAGTACGAACACTGTCCACAAAATCTTTGAAGTTACGCAAGAGGTGAGCAAGAAATTCTGCTTTGCTTTTGCTGAGTACTCAACAAAGCTCACACACTGCTTTAGACACCCCAAATAATTTATTCCAGCTGCTGGCTGGTGCTCTTGAACCCCTCTGCCATCAACTTTTCTGGGGCTGCTGAGTCCTGCTTGGTCAGTGCCTGGGGGGAGGGGAGGCGAGGGGAGAGCCTGGGCTGATGATTCCTGGCACAGGCTCAATCTCTACTTAGTGCAGGAATGTGCTCGAATTTTGGTTCCTGCTAACCGACTGATTCTGCAGCTTGACCCGCAGAAAAGGACGCTAGGAGTGAATTCAGCTCTTATTATTTGCCTTTTTTTTTTTTTTTTTTTTGAAATATTACTCTCCCGAGTTCCTACCGTGAATCGCCACTGGATGGCACTATGCACCCGAGTGCAGCCCGGAAGCCGCCCGAGCGAGGCCCGGGGGTGGGGAAAGGCAGCCCCAGAGGCTGGTGAAACACTGAACTTAGGCTTCCTTAGGAATCTAAGAGCCAGTGTGCAGGGTGACACCATCACTAGCAGTATATTCAATAATCAGTGTAAAATAAGCACTCCATAAATTCCTACTGAACAGGGTCTATTCAATTACTCACATTAATTTGGAAAATACGGTTATGGTCCAGACCAAGAAAACTGCTTTTTTTGGATGTAACACAGGTGACCAGGGAATGGCTGTCCCCATCTCACCTTGCAGTGAAGGGCAGTGCTGTTTGGGTCTGTATATGCTTTTCAACAGAGCGGGTCATGCCGCCAGGTAACAGATTTTTTTTTTTTTAAATAAGAGTAGTTTGAAAGTTTGAAGCTCATTGTCTAAGCTGTCAAAACAATCAAGAGGCTCTAGAGTCAAGGGGACACCTCCGCATCTGATGTGGTCAGCGGGCTGTGGGGCCGCCCCCACCTGCTGGCCCTTCTCACTTTCGGAGAAGGTAGCGAGCGCCCTCACAGAGGCCCGCTGTGCCTGGAGGTGAGAACATATGAAGGAAAAGGTGTCCGACACTAACAATTAACAGCATATATGAGCAGCAAAGAGGCCACCTGCCGCTCCAGACGTACAATATTTCCGGGTTTTACAATTCAGAACATAGGCAGAGCAAAGGAAGAAAATTGCTCTAAATATTGGGATTTTTTTTTAAGTGGAAATCTGTATGCAAAAGAAATGAAAAGCCATTCAGATGGAATTTATTACAAGAACTCCTCTTATGTGGACTTGCTTTCAGGAGAAGCAAAACGTGTTGCCAAGAGGAACATCAAATCGTCGGAGAAGGTCCTACCTATCATGAATGGCCAGACAGCTGCGTGCTCAGCTGGGGTTTAAAGCACACTTTCTGTGTTTACAGACATTTGTAAAAGGCTAGTAAGCATGAAACATGCTCATGAGTCCACATTAGGGAAGTTACTAGAAATTTTTAAAAGAAATTTAGGCCAGTGATGGGTATTAGGAGGGCACGTACTGCATGGTGCACTGGGTGTTATATGCAAGTAATGAATCATGGAACTTTACGTCAAAAACTAGGGATGTACTGTATGGTGACTAACATAACATAATAAAAAATTATTATAAAAAAAAGAAAACAAATACTGAAAGACTTAAATTCAACTATATCAATAATTACATTAAATGTGAATAAACTAAACCCTCAATTTAAAAAAAAATAAAAGAAATTTAGGGAGAATTTTTAAAGTATTTTAAAGAATTTTAAAGTATTTTAAAGAATTTATTGCCCCTCAATTAAAAAAAAATAAAAGAAATATGGGGAGAATTTTTTATTTTAAAGAATTTTAAAGAAATAATTTTAAAGAAAGTTGGCTTTTCCCGTTAGACTTGAACCTTCAATCAGAAAAACTATGTCTATTTCAGAACCTGGGACATATGTTTAGGGTTCTTGGAGGCTGTGACCCCCAGAGGTGTGAGACTATTTCAACAACTCTAAGATGCCTTAAAAAAATATACATAATATACATTTTTTACATTTTTGGATCTCCAAAGTCTGGATGCATCTCCCGGCCCATGGCAGGTGCTGATTTCATTGGCAGGAGTCCTTACAGTAGCGGAGTGGTTCACAGTCGATGGCGTGCGTGAGCTCCTCAGGATGGCTCACGGCCGTGCACGCGGCTTGCGGGGGACCCCGGCCAGAAGGATGAGGCAGTGGGACTGAAATCCAGCTCACGGTCCTAAACACAGTGCTCACAGCCTGGGTCCAACCAAAAGGTATTCTGTTTTCTAATTTGTACAAAAGTGTCTCAGGGGCTCCTCACTTCCCTGAGCCTGCTCCCCGCAAAATCCAGTCCTCTTGCCCTCAAGACACACTGCATGGCTCTCCCCGGACACCTGCAGCGAGCCGTCCCTCGCGCCGTGCCTTCCCCACACCTGCACGGTCCCTCTACACCACGTACCCACTCGCAGCTTGAAGTCGTTGAAGGAGTGCTTGTTGATGGCGTCCAGCTTCGCCACCAGCGCGAAGGCAAACTCCACCATGGTGCCAATGTGCATGTACTGCCTCTCCGGCTCCTGAACACAGAACAGACACGGTGAGCGGGAACAAGGTCCCCGAGTCCCGAGGCTCCAGTCAGGAAGAACGCTCGAGGCTACCGCCGCAGCGGACGTTCTGGGAGGATTACCCCTCATCCCAAGGAGGCCTTGTGCCCCAATTCATGTTTGTGGCTGTGGGGACACCTGAGACACTCGAAGACACGGATACCCAGACAGACGCTGCCAACAGAAGACGCTGTGAGGAGGGCCTGGCTCCTGGTTCTCCGCTTGCCCCTCACACCCATCTCCCCCCTTCTCTGCTGGGCTCAGCTTCCTGTTGGACTGACCAGGGGGAGGGTCCAGGGAGGGTCAGGGGGTGCAGGGAAGAGGGTTGGGGTCCATTCCTCCTCTTCCCCACTCCACACCCTCCACAGCTCACCCCGGTTCTGGAAATACCACATCTTCCTTTTGCCCTGATAGGGGAGGGGTGTTCTGTGTCCCCCCAAATGTATAACCTCCAATACCTCAGAATGTGTATTTGGAGATTCTTACCTCCATCATTGAAGGGGGGATTAGGATGAAATTGGGTCATTAGTATGACTCATCCAATATGACTAGTGTCCTTATGAAAAGAGGAGATTAAGACACAGACACATGGAGAAGACCACACGAGACACGGGAAGACGGCGTCTACACAGCAAGGACAGAGGCCTCAGGAGAAACCAACCCATCTGCACCTCAACCTGAGACCTCCAGTCTCCAGAACCGGGAGACCATAGATTTGTGCTGTTTAAGCCCCCGGTCTGCAGTGCTGGTACAACAGAGCCCTAGCCAACTACTACAGGGGGCGACATGTCCTGCTTTCACGGTCCCTGGGTGATTTATCATCCCTTGAGGAATAACCACCATACAGGTAGAGCTGAAGGAAAGGACAAGGTCAAGGTTTCCAGTGAAGGTAAATGGGGATTTCTATTCCTATTTACTCCTAATTTATACTTATATTTCTGTTACTAATTTACATTTACTATGAATTTGTAATGCCTATTATATATTTATAATTCCTTTTGAAGATCATCTTTCTAAAATTTCTATTTTTGGTTATATTTGAAACACACATTTTTTATTAGTATATGTATATACTTCACAAAATGTGTTTCCATGTCCTGAAGGTTCCCGCTGCCCCAACACTTAATGAGTGGGTGCACCGGGATGTGGGGTGACAGGCAGTCCCAGCCCAGCCCAGTCGGCCTGCCCACGCAACTGGGGCTTGTGGTTCTGGCGTCCGTCTCAGCACTAGAATCCCTGCGGTCCTTCCTCTCCCTCACTAGTCTGTGAGCTCCCCCAGGACAGAGACTCTGTTCTATTAACGTGTGCCACCACAAGACGCAAGTGTGGCCCAGAAGAAACACCTGATACCTGGTAATTGAGAGATTGCTCTTAGATGGCCTGTCGGTGACCAAGAGATGTCTAGGCGGAACAGAGAGCATCGTCAAGCTTTGGCGGGAGGTTAAAGCCAACTGATGCTCACTGGGGGGCCATATGCGCAGGATGAGCCATTCACACACCCACTGAAGAGGGAGAGGGTCTGGGGTGCCTGGGTGGCTCAGTCACTGGGCGTCTGCCTTCGGCTCAGGTCACGATCCCAGTGTTCTGGGATTGAGCCCCGCATTGGGCTCCCTGCTCGGCGGGAAGCCTGCTTCTCCCTCTCCCACTCCCCCTGCTTGTGTTCCCTCTCTCGCTGCCTCTCTCTCTGTCAAATAAATAAATAAAATCTTAAAAAAAAAAAGACACATCACAACTTAAGGGAAAAAAAAAGAGGGAGAGGGCCCAAGGGAAGAAGAACACACAGAATATTCAAGCAGGGACTGGGGGATTGGCCTCAGCCAGCTGGGGGAGAGAAGAGGGAACCAGTAAGGACACCGGGAATCCTTGAGAGAAGAATAGGAGAGGCAGGCCTTTGTGGGGCTCACACTGTGACTTCCGGGACAAGTGTTCAATCCCGCTGGGCCGCAGAGGAGCTCAGTCAGACATGGAGAGAGCTCTCTAGAAGGTTCTCCCCTGGTGAACGGGGAGGGGAGCATCCTCCACCCAGGGCGAAGATAAAAACCAGCTCTGAGGCTCTCAGTAGGGGTGAGGGAGCAGGACGGTGGAGAACGTGGACATACCCAGCATATTCGAGGTGACAGGGAGGTGGGGAAAACCAAGGCCAAAGGAGAAAAGGAAAATGGCCACAGAGTTATTCCACGAATCCACACAGTGTTTTAGGGACAGGAGTCAGGGAGGGTAGCACTAGGCAAGTCTCCTGACGTGGGCACTACTGACCCCTGGGCCGGCTCATTCCCCGTCCTGTGCCCTGCAGGATGCTGAGTGGTGTCCCGGCCTCGGCCCACACATGCCAGTAGCGGCCGCCTTCCGGGAGTGACAACCAAAACTGTCTCCAGACATTGCCCAGTGTCCCCTGGGGGGCAAAATGCCTCCCCCGCCGGAGACCACTGTGCTCAGTAATACAAACCTGGGCAGAGCAGAGACACTGCATTTCCGGTTCAGAGAGAATGTTCTTTCTCTCCTCACATACATTCTATCATTCGAGAGAAAGACCAACGGAACGTTACTGTGGCTGTAAATCCTCAACTTCAAATTGTGCGAGAAAATCCAAGCAATTTAAACAACTGGAACACAGACTATCAGCTAACGTCGGCGGAAATGCAGAGTCGTTTCTTAAGTTAGCATTGCTCTTCTGTCGAGCTCCCTAATATTCTTGTCTCATGACCCCGGGGAAGGGGTGATCTGGAGGTTCATGCACTCATCTGGAAACACCTTCTCCTGAACAGGAAGCATGGACTGTGAAATCAACAGGCAGAATCCCATGTCACTGGTATCACAACTGTCCCAGCAAGGAGGACAGATTTGCCACGGGGATGGGGTGGGGGGGATGGTTTGCTTCCTACCGAACCACGGCACAGCCATTAGCTTCCCTCCCTGATACATTGTCACCCGGTGTGTTTTCATGCCATGGGCTTAAGCTGGAGGTTTACGTGACCCCAGTGATGAATGGAGGGACAGAGTTCTGGGAGTGGGGTTTAAATCCAATGTCGATAACTCATTTGGGCTTAGTAAGTCCTGGAAAAAAATTATGCTCAGTCTTTACAAGAGCTCGGTTCATTTCAAAAAGTCCTTATAACTGAGCTTTTGATAAATATTTGATGACAGTAAAAAGGAGCTCTTTCTCCCATGATCCAAATGATTTCTGTTAGATGTCTCCAAATATTTAACCGACTTCCAGTGACACGGCAAGCAGACGCATTTGGTGCCCTGGAACACATCTTGGAAGCTGTTTGCATTGGAAATTCCACCAGCAAGGAACGCCGCTTAAAGCAAATGTATGTGTATTGAGACCATTTTATAACCCAAGTGACTGGTAAAAACCGAGCTAAATCTTTAGGCTGAAATTAACATACGCCTCCTCTCTTGACCTCTCCTCTTTCCTTCTTGTCCTTCTTCCACCCATCAAATGCTCACCGAGCACCCACTGTGGTAGCACCTGTCTGATGCTGAAGGTTTAGAGCCAGGGCCTGGGAGCATTCTCCCCTGGGAGATCGGATGCGATCTCACAGTTCTCTAAAGGCAAGGTCTGCTCTCTCGCAGGTGAGCTGGTCACCACAGGCTGAAGATCGGCTCTCACGTGGTCGCTCCGAACACCTGAGTGTCAGGTACCTGTCGGAGGGCACGACCGGGACTCACAACTTCCCAGTGTTAACCAAAACTCCAAGGCATGAAAAAAATCTTTATTAAAATGTGCATCATGGGATATTCTGGCAGGCATCTCCCCAACCCCACCCTCAGATTTTAAACCATTTTCCAGGGTGCCTGGGTGGCTCAGTCATTAAGCGTCTGCCTTTGGCTCAGGGCGTGATCCCAGAGTCCTGGGATCGAGCCCCACATTGGGCTCCTCCACTGGGAGCCTGCGTCTTCCTCTCCCACTCCCCCTGCTTGTGTTCCCTCTCTCGCTGGCTGTCTCTATCTCTGTCAAATAAATAAATAAAATCTTAAAAAAACCCAAACAAACCATTTTCCAAGAGGCAGTTAGTTACCAAGCACACAGCTCACTGCGGACCCTTCGTCATGGTTATGAGGGCTCGTACCTGACAGGCCTGGTTTTCAGATATATTAATGAATGGGTGACACGATCGTCCCCATGAACACCGGGACACCACACCTGTGCTGGCTGCTGGAAATTTCCGAACAATTAATAGCAATAGTGTGAGCATGTGTGATTTAATCCTCACAGTAAGTCCCATGAAGGACTTCCCGTCTTCACCCCCATTATGCAGATGGGGGAAGGGAGACCCCGGGTGGTTCATAACTCGTGTCAGCGGCAAACCAGGCGCCTGACTCCAGGTCCCGTCTTAGCAGCCATCCAGCCCCCTCCTTGCACACATCTAGAACGTGGTCGGAACTTGGCTGTTTGCATCCTCGTCTTCGCATCTTTGACTTTCCGTCCACTTTAGTTTATTAACGTTAACCCTTTCGCGTTGCATTCATCCTTGTGAGCTTCCTCGGGGATAGATTTACGTAAAAAATGCACGACCACGTAGACAAACAGGTGAGCAGTTTTCCCTCATCGTCTTGCTGGTAAATGGTGGCAGGTGGGTTGGATGGTGAGTCCAGGAGATACTCAGCTGACGGGGAGCCATCCCCAGGAACTGCTCATTGATGGCTCCGGAACTAGCCGTGTGGTTGCTGCCATTGTACTTGGATATCGTAGTGACACTCAGACTGTGTATCCAAAACTAGTATTATCATTTCATCTCCCACAAGACAGCTCTTCTTCTTGACTGTTCTGCTTTGCCAATGGCATCATCAATTGCAAATCCCTAAATCAGAAGTCTGAGATGCTGGCAGCCTGGCTTTCTGTTCCCCTTCCCCTCCTAAGTCCACCTTCCAGGGCTCGCTTCTACCACTCACCTCTTACTTTATTTTCCCAGGACCGTGGTTTACGCTCTGTTACTGGTCCGAAGGTAGGACGTTTCCCCAAATAACTGCTGATACCTTTGAGTCAGGCAACCTTGGGTTCAGCCGCAGGTCCTATAACCATCAGCTGTGTGGCCTTGGCTGAATCACTTAACTGCTCTGGGCGTCGGTTTCCTCATCTGTGATGGGACAATAACCACCTATCTTCCAGGGTTGTGGGCAAGGTGAAATGAACTCAGCCTGGATACCTGGGGCTCAGGATTGATTTCGTTTCTTTTATGGTGGTTTAGATAAGCATGTCACTCTGCTTGACACAAAAAGCATCGAGGAGGAAAACGTCTGTCAGAAATCATCTCACGCACCAGTTTAGAACTTTCTCCCTGTGCACGCACGGAGCGTCCTACAGAGTCGTACGGCTTTGACAATGACCCGAGTGTCTGACATTACGCGGGTTGTTGAGATTCGCGGTATATTTCGTGAGGAGCGATGGTTTCGTTTCTTTCCGTCTTCAGCTTCCTGTCGGCAGCATGAAAGTAGAAGACATTTCTCTGCTTACAACACATCACGGGAGCTCTGGTGTTTGTACAAAAATACACAGCAGAGACCCGAACTACTTTCTCCTGCTCCAGTAAAGGAAACTACGGCTATTCGTTTCAAAGTGTGCTTCAGCTACTGCGAAACCGTGGCACGGGGTCTCAGAGTGACTCCTCCCTTCCTTCCTAGTCAGTTTGGCAGTGTCCCTCGCTATGGACCGGATGTTTGTGTCCCCGAAAATTCGTATGTTGAAGCCTGATGCCCAGTGTGGTGGACTAGGAGGTGGGCCGTTGGGAAGAGGTTAGGTCATGTGGGGGCGCCCTCACGAGTGGGGCAGTGCCCTTCCCAGGAGGGGCTGCAGAGAGCTTGCTTCCTCTCTCATGTGACACCCCGCGAGAGGACAGCCGTCGGCAACGCAGCACGAGGGTCCTCACCAGACACCTGACCTGCCGCTGCCTTGCTCTTGGATACGCCAGCCTCCGGACGGTGAGGCACAAATGTGTGTCCCCCAGTCTCTGGCAGTTAGTTCGGGCAGCCGGGGCTGACTGTCCCCAGTATTCCCACTCTCCGTGTCACACAGCACTGAAACTGTTTGCACACACGCCTTTCCCAGACTGTGAACTCTGGAGGGCAGCCATCAGCGAGTACCTGGCACCTGCCACAGTGGGGAAAGGAAACATCTGCTGGACGTCCTTCTAGCTAAGTAAAATCTAGAACAGCCGAGCCGGAGCTGGAGCCATTAACCCGAGTCCGTGAACGTGGGTGGGAAATGCTTATTGCTCATTGCCTTGCTGGAAGCTTGTGTCGCTCATGCACTGGGGGGGGGGGGGGGGGCGAGTATAGGAATCTCGCGGGTGGATCCCATGGAGCTGGGGTCTGATGGGGGGGACGGAGGGAGCCGAATAAAGGAGAAACGCTGTGCTATTTGGCCGCGGCGTCTCTACAGGGCAAACTTGGCAAGAGCCAGATGGAGCAAAAGGCGGTGCTTAGGAACTACCCTCAACCTACAGCCCTGGGTCTGCTGCTGCATTTGTGCGGATATAACCAATAAAACACACTACTACATTTCCCTTTAAATGTTCTTTAAATCAGGTAGTTTTTACATAAAACAAATAATTAAATAGAATAATTTAGAAGAGAGTAAGACTCCAAATGCTTTATAAAAGGACAGTCCTCCTACCCGGCGAAGAGTAACATCTTCCCGCCACCCCCTGCTTCTCTGCTTCTCCCCCCTCAATTGTTTCTGGTACTACAAATTATTTCTTCTCAAAGTGTTGCTGGCTGTGGATATCGATCTACTTGAGATTGCGAAGAAGAGCTAGAGGTCAGGCTTATGACAGCAATAATATAATCAAAGCAGGACTCTGAATGAAAGTTTGCATCCCTGTATTTTGGGTTCAACTATCGAAGTTCTTAAGAATATTTGTTTGAAAAAGATCAGAACCATGTACACGACTGCTGAGACCAGAGAAACCCTGCTCACTGATTAGGGCATGAAGGATGGACTTCCTCCAGGATAGGGCCTGTGGAGCCCCTGGGGGGCCGAGGGATGGGGCTCCGGGGTGCAGCGGAGGGAAGAGGCCACTGCAGTGGTGTGCAGGGTGCAGAGAACACCCCAGGGCTGAGGCAGCAGCTGCTTCTCTGTCCGAGCTGCTGGTTCTTGTCATCAGGGATGAAGATCAGGTAGATAAGCCACCAGTTTTCAGGAGAAGCTGAAAATGATCTTTTTTTTTTTTTTAAGTGAAATGTCCTTTTTCTAAAAATAATACTCTATAAGTCGAGAAAAACATACTTGTAACCACAATCTGCTCTCACGGCTTCCCGTGTGAAGGCCATGGCAAGGAACAGGCAGGAGGCTTTGCAGCTGTGAGGCCTGGAAGCAGGAGTGGGGCAGGGGTGGGGGTCCTGGCAGCGAAGGGAAGGGCCGCTGGCCGCCAGCTTCCGTGACAGCTCATGTGTTTCTCCGCGCGTGTTCACGGAGGTATGAGTGGGGTTAGAACGCCAGCCCATTCTCCGTCTAACGTTTCACTTTCTGACAAGTGCCTGCTTCTTCTGAAAACAACAGTCAGTTACGCGTAATGCAACCAACCATTTAGTCATGTTGTCTTCAAGCTTCGAATGAGAACGCGCTGTTTCATTTAAAAAACACAAACGAAGCGAAACAAAGGCAGACATGAGAGCCCTGCTGGGGCGAGGTGTGGACACGCTGCTGTGTGCCTGCGCTCCCCGTGGGTACGTCTGCTGCTCCCACGGCGAGAAAATGAGGAGGGACGAACGCGAGCTAAATTTCAAAAGGCTTTTATCCAGATACCTTTGCCTGTTCTTGAATTTAAGAAAAGCACATTAATCCTTGATAAACCCGATATATTTTGCAAATTGAATGTCTTTTGTTGTCAAACTAAATATTTGGCTAAACAATGAACAGAAAGGTTTTTTCGGCTTAGAACTAGAAAAACAAGTGGGTAGGTTACAGGTAGGTTACAAAGGGCAGGAGAGACGTTCGTTTCTTATAAAAAGAACATATCCACATCAATATGTATATCAAGTGTATTATGCCCCGACCCCAATCAAACGTAATGCACTTTCCTTGCAGAAGACTTGCACTGCACTTCAAAGTATTTCTAGGATGACCTTACCAGATCTAATTAAATGCCCTACATAAAAATAGCTCATACTGAATAAACTCCCCGCGTGGACGTGACGACCTATCCCATTGCATTTATGTCGCAAACCCTTACATCTGTTCTATCGGAGGGAGCAATAGTATCAATATGCAAAAAGCGTACAAGTCACAACTGTATTATTATGGCTATTAGCATTTTTATTACCTGCTCTGGCCATGGAGTGTTCTGCATATTAATGCAGTCTACCCAATAGCCTTATGAAATGGGTAGCTCACCATTTTATGTAAGGAAACTGGAGTGTAGAAAGCTTAGCTATTGTAGTAAGCCATGAGTGGTCTCACTTGAAAGTCACACTCTTTCCACTCTACCATACGGTAAATAGTCACTTATGAACACAGTGGTGACTAGAAAGTCAGGAGCAGCTCACGGGTAGCTAAGAAGGCCCGTTTGGTGTCTGCGATGGATGAGGGCAGGGGGATGGGGCACGTGGGACAGGAAAGGTGTGCCAAGGTCAGGCAGGACGCAGCAGGGACTGAATGGTGCAGATAGGAACTTGGTGCAGATGTGAACACGGTGCGGGAGGGGCTCGGGACGGAGCTGACAGATCAGAGCTCCGGACCAGCAGGTGAGCCCTGCCCCGGAGCGGGCAGCCCTGCTGTCGCTGCTTGTCCTGTCTGTGACCGTGGGCCAGTTACTTCACTGCTGTGCTGTGTGTCTCCTTCTCCATGCGTAACATGGATGGTTGTTGGGGGATCTCTTAGGCTTGTTAAAAGCGGACTCAGGAGGCATCCAGTAAGTGTTTACAAACATCGGGGAAAAAGGAGAGGGTTTACATCAGGAGTAGCAGGTCTGTAAAACAGAGGGAAGGAAGCGACACGCTGTTCTGGGCAGTACAGTGGGCCCATGTTCCAAACTCCACGGAACAAACTCAGGTCCTCTCTGTGCACAGCGCCCCCTGCTAGGCATTTTGGGGCACACCACATCAGAAGATGAGGGTGTCGGAAACTGGCTGTCCATGGAGAGAGCTGGGAATGTAGGCCTGGCCCCGTGGTCAGGATAGCGGATGACGGTGTTTGCAGGGGCTGACTAGCAGAGGGGATGGATCATGGGTCAAGTCTTAGGTGAGGCCCCTGACGGAAGGAGGTGTCAGGGAAAGAACACGACTGTGTCCCCCAGACAGGGACCACAGGCAGCAGGCAGCACAGTGAAGGACTGGAAGCTAAGGAGGGACTTCTAGGTGAAGGTGACCACCAGCTCGATCAGAGGCCGCAGACTGGGCCCCGAGAACGAGTGCTGGGAGCACACACCCCGACTTGGATTCTGGAATGTGGAAGTGCTTCCCAACCTTCAAGAGTGGGATTTCTGGTGTCGGTGTTGGTGAGGGTGCGGGAGGAAGGGGGAGGTGCAGAGTGAGGGTGGTGGATGAGCTCTCTCGGGCCACAGAGTGTGCTGACAGAAGGGAGAGACACTGGTTGAAGAGCCAGCGACGGTCTGGAGCAGGCAGAGTCCGACACGTTCGGTTTGAGGGGACAATGGGGGAAGTGCCACCCCACACGCCCAATGCTGAACGGGTCTTCACATGGCAGCGTCTCTGAGAATCTCTGCTCTGAGGCCCCGCCAAGGGATTGATAAGTGGGTATCGGTGACCTAAGGTCTGGAGTGGGTGCAGACAGGTCAAGTTCCCTGAATGGCTCACCAGGGGAGATCGGCTGGAGAGGCCTCAGAAGCAGGGCTGGGATTAGGTGAGGTGAGTGGGGGACTCCCCTCGGGCACAGAATTTCAGGAGGCACCAAAAAGCACAATGATCATGATAAATGACATCCTCACACAGTAGTTTGAAAATAAAAAATAATGCAGAAAAATACAGAATGAACTAAAATATCAACATTTTAAATAAAGGTAAGTATGTGGAATGAATTGTATCCTGCCCAATTTCCTATCTTGAAGCCTTAAAACCCTCCCCCCAAGATCTCTTTCTCTCTCTTTGCCATGCCAGGACACAGTCAGAAGGGGGCCATCGACCAGCGGGAAGAGAGAGCTCACCAGCCCCGGTTTCCCGGCCTTGCAGCCTTCAGCACCACGAGACAATCCATATTGGCTCCCGGAGCCCCTAAGCCTGCGGGGCTGGTTACGGCGGCCCCAGCTGACTAAGACAGTAAGTGCCAAACACCTCACAGCCTGAGGCAAGAGGAGAGATGTCCCTTCTGATACATAAGGCTCTATGTTATTTTTTTAATGGTTAACTTTTCCCATAACATTAAAGGTACCCATAAGTATAAGTTTGCTTCTATTAAAGTCAAGAAAATAAAATAATCATTAGTTCTGTTTCTGGTATAATTAAGGTACTTAAAGTTACTTAAAATTAAAATAATGTTGGGGCGCCTGGGTGGCTCAGTCAGTGAA
The DNA here is from genome assembly GCF_023065955.2 of Ursus arctos. Classification (NCBI taxonomy): domain Eukaryota; kingdom Metazoa; phylum Chordata; class Mammalia; order Carnivora; family Ursidae; genus Ursus; species Ursus arctos. The sequence goes on along the minus strand of NW_026622819.1, from coordinate 5,963,125 downwards.
GCGTTTGCCTTTGGCCCAGGTCATGATGCCAGGGTCCTGGATTGTGCCGTGTGCAGGGCTCCCTGCTCAGCAGGAAGCCTGCTTCTCCTTCTCCCTCTGCCTGCTGCTCCCCTTGCTTGTGCTCTCTGTCAAATAAGTAAATTTTTTTTTAAAAAATTAAAATATTATACATTTTCATACCTTTATTTCACAATTTTCCAAGTTTTTCCAATACTTTAATGTTCCGTCAATAAAAATCTAACCCTTAAAAATACACAATACCATGTATACAGGGCTGCACATTTCTCCTTTCACCTCTGGCACCAAGATGGCTTGGGAGGGCACTGCTCAGAACTCAAGGTAAGATTCCCCTAAGGTGTCTCTTATTGCTCATTTATCTCGCTTTTCCTTATTACTAAAGTAATGCCTACCCATTAAAAAATAATAATCTGGAAGCAAACACCCAAGGAGAAGGAGCAAATGGGATACATAGTACCCCATTCACTCGGAAAACTGCTAGCGCTGAGATGATTCACGTTCCAGTCTCTGCCCATGAATACTGAGGAAGAAGAGCAGAGGGAGCGCTGTTAGCACGCGGCTGTGTCTCTGTCCCTCTCACTCCGTGAGTCTGTGGGAGGTGGGTGTGGGAGAGGGAGCGGAGCATATGGGCTCAGCCCTTCTCTTCTTGGGAGGAGTCGGCCTGCCTACAGCAAGCTGTGTTCTGGTAAGTTCTGTTCCTCGGAGTTGCACCCGCCCCCTCTGCGTCAAAGCAAACCCGTCCTGCTGCCATCAGGGAGCCCACTGTCCTGAAAGGAAGGGGGGGGGTCCTGTTTATTGAGCCACAAGCTACATAGCGTATCTATACACACACACACACACACACACACACACACACAGAGAGAGAGAAACAAAACACGACATAACAGAAAACACCCTCAAAACTATAGTCAACTGAATGGAGATACTCAGTTTTGCCCAAACCACCTTTTCAACCACATTTCTAGGGGGTTAGCTTGGTTTTTGACCACACTGTTTTTAATCAAAAGACCAGGAGCCATCTTTCAACGAGTCATCCTAAAATAAACAGCTCTAATCTACTTTCTTGTATATTTTTCTGGTGTCAAGCAGCTACCAGACTGGTTGCTTTTTCCTATCCCTGATGACCAAAGAAAGGAGTTCTGTGAACAGACCCTCAGAAGCCTCTGGATTCTCATCATTTTCTCGTAAGGTCTTATCAATGAGCTTTAGGCTGTATACCCAGCACAGCTTACGAGTCAGCGCATGCCTGCTTGGGCCCCAGGGAGGATGTGTGTGGAGCTGAGGCTCAGTGTGCTGTTGCGTGGCCGATACGTCTGTACCTGGGCGTGCTCCTGGCTGGGCACGGCGCTCAGACCGGTCGCCGCCATGTATGTGCTGCCAATGGTCTTGATCTTTTCAACTCCACTGAACTTCGGCTTGGACAGCAGCTGTGAAGCAATGACAAGCATTCAGTAACTGGACTGGGTGCACTTTCTAGAGACAGTCTCAAACTCTAGTTCCCAGTAATGGGAATATGACTTATTTCAACCCCTGCTTACTCACACCTTGACCTTGGGCTTTGTTGAGAAAGAACACTTTATATGATCCACAAAGAGTGTGTCCTTGAAAGGAAATGCAGTATAATGGTTTACTTCCAATTAACATGATTTACCTTTTAAAATCTGCTAGTGAAGGAACTAAGATAAATGATGATGCAAGTGACAATGGCCTCAAATAAATTTCCCAACTCTGGGTTTGAAAGGCATGAACACGAACGTCTGATTCAGTGAGGGAGGTCTTCCCTGCGCGGGGAGGGTGATTTATGACCAATTATAGTGCTGAGAATTGGCTTTTGCCTCTGAGCTCTAGATGTTAAGGGAATAATGATCTAGAATGGCTCCCAATTGTTTCTTGTCCCAGTTTCTGGTACCAGTTACCAGCTTCTTACAGGCCTCCTCCCCATCCAAGTACGTTAGGACTTGAGGTGGGATGGAGAATAGGTAAAAATAAGAGCAGAAGCTGTAGGAAAGAGAAGGGGTGGAGAGAGGAAGGGAAGGGAACTCTGAAAGGTTCTGTCTGTATCTGCTCAGGAGGACAACGGTACCAACGGAATCCTGGGAAGCTCCCGACCCTTTGCTGGTAGTCCTGCTTTCAGGCGTACCCGTGGGAATCTCTACTTGCCATGACTTCACCGTAAGTCTTGAGTCAACCTCACGGTCACAGTGGTGGGGGCAGAGAAATGCACAGGTCACACAAGACATTTAGAAGGCTGGCCTGAAACCATCCTATAACATCAATAATTTCATCCCTGAATTTCAAAGCTCCATGGATCCTGATGAACCTATGTTCATGTATGTCAATTTGCTATATTTTGCTTGATATCTGTAAGAATGATGTAGCACCAACATCCTTAAAACCACAGGCGTGTTTGTTCTCACCCGAAAACACATTATTCTCTATGTGGGCAGAATATTGGAAATTGAAAAATGACACCTATTTCAAATTCTGAAACATATACTTTGTCCCTTCTAAAATATATTATCCCTCATACAGACTGCTTTTTCAATAATAAAGCATGTCATCCCTGCACAGTTCAAGTTGATATCTGGCCTTGCAGCATGCTGAGATAGACATGCCAATAATCTACTATGATAAATACATTCATTATCTCTTTTTATATCAAGAGATAAGCAAGCATTTTCCTTGGAGCTCAAGCCTTTTGAGAAAATTCATGAGCACACTGGAAAGACATTTCATTGATATTGATTTTGGTACTTGTTCCTACGGATCATACTATCTCACAAATTAAATATATTTCTCTCTCCAAAATTAGTCAAGGACCATAAGAGAGCAAAAGGCTTTAATTTTTAGCCAGCCACCACAAATTATACCAAAAGACATATTTTAAGATATGCCACAAGACTGGACTAACTTCAAATGCAGTGGCCACAAGAATGTCACAGTGTGGGGTGGGGGCTACCCCTCAAGATAACTCTCAAGTACCTACATCATCAAAGTCGGCGATGATCTCATTCAGGAGCCGAAGGCATTCCAAGCCCTCCTTGTTCACATCTGATTCTGTGTAGAATTCTTTGAAATCCGGAATAGAGGCAAACATGACGCAGACACAGTCATAGGACTGGTGGTATAACTCCTGCCCAGGAGAAAAGGAAGAGCTGAGCACTAGGAAACCTTTTCAACAAACACACTCTTAAGGCAGGTGTTTCTTTATGCCAGAACTGGTGAAGAAATCACCCAGTGCCCCACTCCACCTCCCCCATACCAGCCGCGAGCCCATTCCAGACCCTGGCCATTGATGGCAGGTGAAGGCGTCTAAGGAGCAGGATGCAGGCTCTGAACCCTCAACACAGTGCCTCCACTGCCACTATCAGCTAAGAGGAGGTGTCTTTCCAGTAAAATCCTCTCTGCCATCTCTACCTTAGACCATGACAAGAGATCGTAGACTTCTGACTTACGAAAGAAGTATCCTTTAAGCAATTGAAGGCAAACAAAATGATCTCCCAAACTACTATAATGGCCTAAAATGATTTGTGATGGCTATAGCCTTTGCTTTGAGATCCTTATGCATTTTATTCTTTAGTGTCTCCAGAAAGGAGCCGATGAAACCCATCAAGGTACTTCTCAAGTACACCAGAAAGATCCAGTGAAACTCTCCAGGTTACTCATTCATACAGAATCAAACACCAACACTGTTCATTCAAGATAGCATTTTGTTTTTAAATAGAAAGAGGCTCACAGTTCTTCATCCATATAGACATGAATAAAATTACAATGTCTTGTCAATACAATTTTAAGGTGTTTCCATAATGTTTTCAACATACAACCTCAAGTTCAGTGGCGGTTTGAGAAAGGAAGGGTTGTTATGTGGGCACAGGGGCTGGTCCTGGGTGTGAGGAGCTGTCCTCCCACTGACGCTGGCTCATCAGGGCCCGCAGGTGACACGACACAGGCAGGAAGGCCAGGTGCCATGGTGGGTGCGGTGCAGTGCGGGAAACACCCCCTCCACCCAGGACCGTGAGGAGTGTTCTGTTAAACAAGATGGCCGACCTCAAAGTGGAGAAAGAATGCTGCTGGCCGGGCTTCCTGTGTGCCTGTCAGGGTGAGGGAATCCACCCCGCATGGACGTTATAGTGAGCTGTGCTCTCTGGGGTACCCAGATGAATCCCTCAGCAGGCAGAGAGCACTTCAACAGCCCTGTAACTCCAAGGGTTGGTGGCTTCTCAGAAGAACTATTCTCCCCCCACTGAGGCCTCATAACAAACACATCAGGACAATGGCGACCCATGAAGGTCACAACCACTTCTTGAAAAGCCAGACTCATGTCGGCTTCCTGTTCTCAGGGCCAACCACCCTGTCATGCCTTCCGCTCCTGCTTCACAATCTTCACGAAATACCTGAACAATGGAATCAAGGTTTTTCTTTTCTACTCGGCTCTCAACATGGCTGAGCTGGCTCATTGTGCGGACCTGTACTTTGTCTCTCTGAGAAGTTGTTTTTGGAACATTCATATCCTGGGAAGGCAACGTGGGGCACATGTGACTGTAAGCTTAGGTTCTAGTAATGCTGACAAAGCTGGGGGGTCAGGGTACAGGGGAGAGAAAACCCCTGTCCCAGTTAAAAATGCCAGTTTTATAAAAGAAGTATACATTTCACTGACTTTCCTGCTCTTCAGGAAAAGAAGTACATCAACAAGACAAAGAAATGTTTTCTGTCCCCTGCTGTCTGCTGACACCAGCCAGAGTGACCTTCTGGGGAGCGATGATGATGGTAAGAGGAAGGCCGGGAGTGATCAGCACTGACTCGGCGCCTGCTGCCTGAACACGCCACAGGCTTCATTACCTTGCCCCTGACCTATGAGGCTGCTGCTATGATTCTCAATGTATGGAAGGGGAGACTGAGGCAGAGGGCGGCTACATTACTTGCCCAAGGTCGCAGTTACCAAGTCCGAGGCACACTTGACTCTTAGAAATAGTTCACTTTACACGTGAACCTGCGTCTCCCCATGACCACAGACCACGCTGTTCAGACTCAGGGGCAGCGTGGGCCTCCAACCACATGCAGGTCGTGTGACTTTACCTCCGTCCTCTCCGCCGAGGTCTTTAAGGGCATGCGGAGATGGGAGACAATGAAACACAAGACTGAACCGACTGGCAGTTTGGACGAGGGTCCCTTTTAACTGCACTGGTTTGGAGTCTAATAAAACAGGGTTTATCTATTGGAAGGAGTCTGGTGTGTTATGTCATTCCGCTGTCCTCAAATAGGAATGCATGGGACAGTCACCAATGGGTCTTCCTCTGACCAAACATCACCTGGGGTTGGCTCCAAGCATGTGCATGTTTTGGAAAAGGTCCACGGGTTCTTCTGCTGTGCAGCCTGGATTACGAATCACAGGCTAAATGAGAGAATGGAAGGTCAGGGCAGCTGGGTGACACACCAGGGCTCCCGGCTGGCCTTGGGGCCAGGGCTCATCTCTGGAGCCCTGGTCGGGCACACTGCAGGTGATGAGTGCTGCTGGGGGCTTGGGCTGCAAACCGCTCACCTACTCTTTCTACAGATCAGTCACTTGGAAGCTTTGGGGAAACACCAAGGATGAGCATAGACCTCTGGCCCCGCTGTCCCTGATTCAAGGCTCAAGGACTATTCTCGTGAAACAGGGAAACTTCAAAATGAGAAACTTCATAAATTCTCTGGAGCCAGTGAAATGTGCAGGGCTTTGACTCATACCCTAAACGCATGAGATGTTCCCTCAGGTTTGGGTTGGGTTTGGGGCCGGAGAGGACCACAAGCTGCCTGGTTGATGGCCTGAGCTGGTCTCATATTTCCAGAGGATCTGGGCATGGGGTTAGGGCAAGTGGGCTGCGTCTGAGGAGATTCTGGAATTCAAAGTCGAGGATGGGTGACTCTCGTTGGGCATGCTGCTGCTGGAAGGTGTCACCGGGCTTTGGAGTCAGAAACGAGCTCGGGTGTCATTTCAACACTCGCTCACACGTCAACACTCGGTCAAACAAGATCAAGTAATTAAAAAATAATCACAAAACAAGAGCATCTCTGTGCCCACTGCCCCTTTCAGTCTGCTGAGTGACACCCATTCTTCTCCTACCCAACCCAACCCTGGACAAGGACTTGGGACAACCCCGTGACCCTTTCTGTCACTCTTGGGTGATTCAAGTCCTCTTGTCAATAATTAAAATGCCCAGCCCAACGAGTGGTCAAAATTCGGAACCTGGCTGAACGTGGGGCTCTTCTTCGGCAGTGTGGGCCTGCTGCAAGGGGAGGTCTGCGGGGGTGGGGGGCAAGGGGTATGACTGGCTTCTACACTCTCTCTACTCATGCTTCTACTCTGACCCTCCCCATTGCTTAGACAGGCTTTCCAGACCCCCAGGGGTGCAGGCCAGGGAGAGAAGGAATTGTCTGATGGAGCAGGAAAGCGCTCCATTGACTCTGCCACGCTCCCGGGGCACTCACGCCCGGCGGACATTGCCATGGGTTATTTGAAGACTCTCTGTCGCTTCCTCCATCGCTGATCACCCCACCTGAGGTTCCCTTGCTGTGGACGATACACTCCCTCCTGCTTGTGACCACTCTCTGCCCCAGGCTCTCTAGCTATTCTCACAGCTTCTCTGCCGGGGCCTGTTCACCCCTCCCAGTGGCTCTGCAGAACAGCATCTCAAAGAACCCTGTGCCGGCTCTTTCTCTTGCTCTGTCCCTGAGCAACGTTCAGCATCCTTTGCCCTCACAAGCCCTGAGAGTTACATTCCCACCCGCAGCCCCAGCTCTCTCGGCCCAGACACTTCAATTAGTCCCTGCCCTCTGCATTTTCCACTTGTCAGGGACCTGCCTGTCACCTGTGTCCCCCAGAGGTACGTGTTTGCCCCAGGACACCACTCAGTGGCCCTAGCATAGGGTACACATGGCGGGTTCTGGCTCACGCACAAGGCTAGAGGTGAAGGGAAGATCCTTGGGGGGCTGACCTCTCACTATGTTCTGCCGGCACCCCTCTTCCAGCCTCCAGCCTCCAGCCTCCACCTCCTGCCCATTCCTATGCTTCCTGTGAGGGAGGGGCCGAGAATCATGCAGCCAGTTTACAGGAAGGGCATTAGTAAATGAACAAACGGTTTATTGTCTCCTCTGGAACAGGGGAGCTCCCGCTTACGTGTCACAGGCTGAAATTCACTTTAGCATCTGGTGCGTGCGTCTGCACGTGTGCACACACGCAAGTGCACACACACACACACACACACACACTCCCTCCTGGGGGCCCGCTGCATGCTAGGCTTCATGCCACATGTTAGGACCCACAAGCCCTGCTCTAAGGAGCTCAGGTCTAGCTGGAGAGAGAGAGCAAGTAAAGAGAACACAGGAACAAAGCGTGATTGGCGCTGCTTAGGCCCAGGTGTGGACATGTCTGCTTGGTATCCTAGAAAGTGTTCAGAACTGCCACTAGCGCTCAGTTTCCAAACTCCCAGTGCTCTCTCTTACTGATTCACTCTGTAGCAAGGAGGACCTCCCCCCCCCACCCCCAGTTGACCTAGGTGCTAACCATGTAACACCTGTGTCCCCAGTTGTCACCTAATGCCCTAATTTATTCAGGGGAGTCAAGTAACTAGCACAAAAGCATCTCTCGTAAGCCGGGCGGCATTCCAGCCTGACTCTATGAGGAACACGGTTGAGGGGTCTGGCTGGACGCGGTGGTGGCGGGGGGCTCGCAGCTGGGAAGGACAGTACTGTTTGCGCACCTGGTGAATCTCCATAAGGACATCTGGGTCCTGTTCTGATCAAGCCTCAGCTCTCCCGCAACGAGGCTGCCCGGCTCAGTATCACATGCCGTCCTCACCACCTGGAGACTCGGCAAAGGGGCCATTCGTGACAAAATGTAGTCTTGTCAACAAGGGATGAAAGCCGGCTTTGAGGTCTGCTCAAGAGGCCTCTCGAAACGTTCCTGCTGCAACACAGCAGTTTCACGGGCTCGGGCCCGGGCGCACAGAGCTCTCTCCCCGAGCCTGAACGGCCTGGTGCCCGGATCTGGCCAAGACCCTGGGCAGCTGGGGGACGGAGAAGCTTGCAGAAGTGCTAAGCCAAACAAAGGCCCCGAGGGAAGGAAGAGGCGCCTGCAGACACCAGCCGAGCTCGGCCCACACGCCGGGAGCACAGGCAGAGGGAAGCTTTCATAGAAATCAAGGCTTTCGGGGATTGTTATTGTGATTAAATCATTCTTTACCTCTGAAGGGAAATTCATTTCCTCTCAACATCCATGTGGTGGGCTAGAGAATCAAAAAGAGTTGGAAGGCTCTTTGCAAACATCGGTCCTGGCTGAGGTCACGTGTCATGTTCCCAAGGACTGTTCCAGAAAACCATGCCTTGGTAACGCTTACAGTGGAATGGAAAGGCATACTCCTGTCCCCAACCCCACACCAGCTCTAAAAGTAACCCAGGGTCTCAGCCCACCCCCCAGAGGAGGAGCTGGGAAGGATGAGCTGCCACACTTGAGGGCAAAGGGATTACACTGGGGTTTGCTCTCCATCCTCTTTGGGCCACATAAAGGGTCGGGGAAGAAGACTTCCTTGAAGCTATTAATAAATTCCAGTGGGCAGTGATTCTGAAGTTTTGCATGAATCTGGGATATTTGCTTACAAGATAACTGAAATTGAGTGTTGACTGCACGCCAGGCACCGCTCTGAGAGCTTTGCATGAATTATTGCTTTCAAAATCAGTCCTAGCCTCTGAGAGCATGGAGGCCTGGGTCCCACAGCTCAGAAGTGCCAGGGCTGGCACTGGACCTGTGCTCTCAGCCACCAAGCAGGGCCCAGAAGGTGCAGGGAAGCTGGCATGTGTAGCAGGCGGGGCAGGCATCCCTTCCCTTCGAGAAGCCTTGCTCTTGGGTGCAGGGCTCTCTCACAGTCCCCAGTGCTGGTGGCACGCTGCCATGCCTGGCCTGGAATCCAGCAAAAAAGATCCCTCTCCAGGGCCTGCACATTCCACAACAGCTGGACCTCCCCCTCGGGAAGGTTTAAGGAGAGAGAGCGCTCACGCCGGGGGCATCTACTTGGCCCTGATGCCAGAGGTCCTTGACAGGATCCGTGCCGTCAAACAGCACACATGACACCACTGCCTAGCAGCAGAAGGCTGAGCAACAGCAGCCTGGCTGGCTTGAGATTCTGAGGCCAGGATTACCCATCGCTAGGGTGGGGAATGGTTTTTTCTGTCCGGGAACGGTCAGGCAAGGACGGAAGGGTCTGATGGGGACAGGAGAAGGTGGGCAGCCAACCTGTCAGGAAGTCAGAAGGACAAGGCAGGAATTTACTATGGTTTATGCACTCAAATGAGTCTCCTTACAGTAACCTTGTTAGGAGTTTTGGGGGGGAAAACCCAAAAACCATAATCGTCCCTTACGGAGACTCACGGTGGGGGCGCTCAGGACTGTGAGACGGGGGTTTGGTGATTTTCTTTCTTGTTCAGCCCTGTGCGGCGAGCTCTGTTGTGCATTCAGGGTTTTCCCCAGGAAGCTCATAACCAGCAGGATCTCCTACACCCACTGTTTGATCTTCGGCAAGACAGAGCAAAGCCTGCCTGCACCGTGCGCCGCCTTTGAGCAGCCACGGCGGGCCGCCCTGACGGCACGGTGCCCGACGGGGGTCCCCGAAAGCTTTTAATCCTCCAGACTTACAGTGGCAGCTCGTGAGGCTCCCCCCATATTTAACTCAAGCGACACAACCTGGCAGTAAAGTATGGCAAGTGACAACCAAGGACAGCTGTGTGCCGTTGCCTCCGTACAGAGCACCGTGCAGCCCACGGCTGTGCAGAACGAAGCGACCGAGTCAGGGACCATCTCACGGGTCCGATGCCCCCAATTTCAGATTCAGCGTGTGTCGCTCTACCCTCCTGAGCAACCTCAGCAGCTAGAGAAAACACATCTAATGATGTGCGGGGATCGCGGGACCCTGAGCGAAAACCAAAGACCCCTGACGTGGGTCTGTGGCTCTGGGGCCTGGAGTGGTCGGTGGCAGTGAGCTAGAGAGGCTCCGGGACGGAGCACATGTTTCTTTTCCTACAGGGCTGCAGGCGGCCGGGGTCCCGGCTCTGGCTCCTGCGGGCAGGGATGAGCTGTCCTCTCGAGCCACCCGCGAGCTGGGGATTACTTTGGGGCCTCAGACAGGTTCCAAGTGCACACAGGGATGAGGTGGCCATGCATGAGGTCCCCCAGGGAACTCACTTTCCTTATCTGACAAAGAAGGAAACACAGCACAGAGCTGATGTCATCGACGAGTCCTACTTGGTCCCTGAAGAGTTCCCGAAATGCCAGTGCAGAGAGACAGCGCCGGAGTCATGACTCGAGACTACTGGGCCACCGCGCCCTGGCTACAGCCCTTCCTCAGGGACCCCCCCCCCCGGGTGGTGAAGGCTCCAGGAGACCCTGTGTGTGTTCCAGTCTTAAAAAGGCCACACTAGTGAGACTTGAAGAGAAAGGTCGCCCCTCTCTGGAGAGCACCTGAGAGTTGTGGTGATGGCCTGGCACGCAGTAGGGCCACTCAGGAAATGGCTGAGTCAGCATCAGCTGCCAGCAGCACCGGTGTTTTGGCGCTGCCCCCACGCTAGCTATGCCCCCTGTGTGGACGGGGGACTGTGTCCTGCTCTGTCAAATGCCCTCCTCAGGCCCACCCCGGGGACGCTCAGGGCGATGTGATGTGTAGTGTCGCACCCAATGCAACTGCAAACTCAGTGCTTCTCCTTTTATGAGTGGGGAGACTGGCCTCGGCCTGAGGATGTAGCCGGGTCAAGTTCACAGGACAAAGTCCACATGTGGTCGTAAGGGTCAAGCCCATGCGATCCACCTCTAGGTTTCTTCCCCTCACCCACCCTGCCGTTCCTTATGATTTCCAAAGAGGCAGCTGTGTTCAGACATTTGCTTAGAAGAAGTCAGACCGACAGGGAAGAACAGAGAAGATCCGCTGATTCCCCAGGTCCGGCCCAGGGAGAGGTCAGGAGACATCAGGAGGGGTCTGCAAGGGGGTAGAGCTGATCCCAGGGACCTTTTCAAGCTCAAATTAGGCACTCCTCCGGCCAGAAGTAACCTCTTGCAGCCAGAACATTCTCACTCTTTCCCTCCCCAGCCTCCATCCCCCCAGCCAGTTTCTAGAACTTTCTTTTCAGTTTCGGAAGCCACTTCCTCACATTAATGTGAGGACTCCCACATTAATCCTGCTAGTGTGCTTGCAGACAAGACGACGCTGTCCCCTCCAGGCTAAGGGGCCACCTCTGTCTCGTTCATCTGTGTCCAGGCCCAGCACCAGCCTGGCCACGGCGCAGGAACAACACTAGGCACACGCTGAATTTATGAGCTGAACTGACGGCCAGGCATACAGACATAAAGATGCTCTGTGTCCCTACTGAAAGCAGATGGCTCCTTCTTAATACACGCGGCGATTTCATTATCTGTGACCGGCAGGCAGACAGGCTGCCGAGAGCAGCAGAAGAAACAGCAAAGTGAGTGGTCCACAGTCAGTGAGCCCTGCTGTGGGACCTGACCGGTTTGCCACGCCCAGCACACTTCCAGGATGAAGACGGTGATAACGTCCAGCACTCACCGCCGGCGCTTTCTACCTAACGTCAACTTTAAATACACTGCAGGAAAACACTGCTCCGAGCCTTCTCAACCTGAGGTTGCTTTGCACTCTAGAGTCATGGAGGGTGGGCTTAGCGACCAGCGAGTTCATGCATCTGCAAGTTTCCAGATCCCTCATCTGCTCCCGATCCCAACTGAAAACCTCCCCCAAACACGGATTGCACCTCATCTCTGAAACCTCCATGGCGCCAAACACAGGCCTTTGCACACCATGGGTGCTCAAACACGAGTGTCCCGCTGTCAATACGTCTGCTGACTCTCGTACGTCAGGAACATGAAAGAAATCTCGTGACATCTGACTTCACGAGCCATTTCGATGTGAAAATGACACCCTCGTCTTTCCAATTCTAGCTAAGTATCCATTCCCTCAGAGGCTCCGAGAAACCACCATCTCTATCCATTCAAGGGAGCAGATTCAAGTTTTTGACCTGCTCTTGTGTGGATAATGTCTTAATTCTGTCTCCGTCCTATCTTTGAAATTCTAAGGCCCTTTAAAGGCTCTCGGGGAAGCTGTGAGCCAAAGGGTAGCTGCTGGAACCGTGCCTCTCGATTTGGTCTCTGCTGCATGCTGGTAAGGGAGGCGGCCCTCACACCATGGACAGGCCACTTTTGTGACTTGTTTGCAATCCCAGGGACTCCCGTCGCACCTTGAAAACTTCACGTGATGGGGAATAAAAGCCAGGAACAATGAACCCACATTCAGAGGGGATTCTAACTCACTCGTCTCAGCTGACGTCTCTATAAACCAAACAATATCTCCTCAAAATGGACCAGTTCAGGCCAACAGCAGACATCCGGAGCACTCAGGTGTCTGAAGGGCCACCGGCCTCCAGGTCACGGCCAGGACCGGCTCGCCCTGCCCCAGCCCAGCGCCCCGTGGTGCCCACCTCGTTCTTCAGGCTCCGGGCCAGGAAATGCTCCGCCACGTGCGCGGGCAGCACGTTCTCCAGCAGCACGCGGTTCAGGTTTTCCATGGTTTCTATCTCCTCCCGCTCTTTTTTGAACTTGTTCTTCCATAAGAAGTCTAACCTACAGTAATATTCATTCTGTTACAAGAGGACACAGAGGTAAAGAAACAATAGGCATCTCGTCCTGCCAGAGAGCGGAGGTTTTAAAGAGAAAACAAAAAGAATGAAACAAAACTGAAAAACGAACCCCCCCACAGAACGGTCACCCTCCCTACGAAGCCCGCTGCTGCCCCGAAACATCTCCCAGTCAACCCCTCGCCTGCATTAGCAAAAAAGCAAGTTCGGGAAAGAACCAGCCTCAGAAACAGGGGAGCCAGTGGTCAGTGACATGGAAGTTTCTTGCAAAGTTATGTTAATAAAAGATGGCTCGAATTACATTTTGAGAAGAGGCATAATAGACTATAAACAACGAATACATGAAAAATGGGAAATACGTGAGCTGAGAGAGTGCACGGTTGGGTAATTTGCGTTTAAAAAATAAGGCTGCTCATTTGTGGCTGTTCCCCTTTACTATGTGAAAATCAGGTTTCCCCTGCCACAAAATCCTGTGATTCAGTATTCACTGAAAATTTCCTATTTCTTCACTCAGGATTGCATGGCACTGAGAAAATGATATTGTATTTACACGAAAGTTCGTTTGGGTATCATGTAATTACGATGGTGCCAGCTAGTAAAAAACGTGCGTGTTTGTGCTTTATAATGTAGTGGAATTCAATGTTTTTTTTTTTTAAACTGTTATTATTAATGTAGAGAGAGAGAGGGGCCTGCTTCCTGGCAAAGGGTCTCTTTGATTTTGGCATCGTGTTAGGTCTGCTATGATGTAAATAATTTAATATGGTGAAAACAGCCCTGAAAGACTCTTCCTATAACTCAAGGGCCTAACAGGGTGCATTCCAGCCCAAACCGTAACTTCCTGACCAAAAAAAAAAAAAAATTGCAAAGAAGAAATCAGTGCTGGGGGTTTGTTTTATTGGTTTGATTAATTATATTAGTGCAGTACAAACACACATACACACAGCCTCTCATGCACAGATGGCAATTAAAAAAATTCACATTTTGAAAGCGAAGGAACAATGATCATCCATTATTTAGGTTTGATTCGAACCATGTAGGATATGCTCAAAAATTATTCCTCCTCCTCTGGTGTGGAATTTTTTTTTTGTATAGAGACATTTTTTTTTTTAAGATTGCAAAAGAGATATTTTTAATGTTTGTTTATATTAAATTTTACATTAATGCCAAACCTTCCACATTCTGCACTTAGAGAAATCAGGCCCTGCACTTACTGGAAAAAGCCTCTCTCTTGGAGAATAGATTATTTGTTTGGGTTTTTGGGGATGAACCAGTGGTGTGGCTGGTTCTAAACTGAGACGACTTGGCAATTTGTGATGGTGGCATAGAGAAGACACAGATGCACACTTGAGATGAGAGAAAGTGACCCGGGGAGGGGCCCAGCAGCAGGCAGGGCAGGGGACTGTGTGGGGTTTCCACGAGCCGTACTAAGGAGTGGCTCAGGCCTCCCCAGTGACTGAGAGCACTCGGTAAGTCTCGTATGAAAGGAATAGAGGCACTGTGGGACCAGCTCCAGTGGACTGAAAGTGACATTTTGGCAAGTCTTTACCTCCCACCTTCCCAGGGTGCTCTGCCAGAGGACCCTCTCCTTGAAGGACAAGCTCATCAGAAACTCAGGGAGAAGCCCCCAACGGAAGACAGATGTTTCTATGACAAACCAGTTGAATGGATTCAATGCTGTCCCCCAGAAAGACAGTCCAATTCCTCATCTGCAGTATCTGTGACTGACCTTCTCTGGACATAGACTCTGCAGGTGTAATTAACTTAAGGATCTCAGGATGAGATCATGCGGGATTGAAGGTCGGCTGCCTGTCCAATGAGTGTGTCCTTATAGGAGAAGGGAGAGGGGGATCTGACACAGACGCCCAGGGGCAGGCCATATGGGGCATGCAGCAGAGGGTCATGGGAAGCCACTGCCTCCAAGAACTCTGTAAGTCCCTTCAACTAAAACAGCAGTCCTGCTTTGTGAACCTTTATCCCCACATCCTCATCTATCTCCCAGAGTCTGCCTGCGGCTACTTGACAGTTTTCAGGGCCCAGATCCCACCAGACGTGGAATTCGCCCTTCATTTGAGCTGGCAATGACAAGAGAGCAGAGGAAGAGCCTGGAAAGGCCCCAGGCCGTCTGTGGGCGCCTCACTGCTGTCTTTCACACCGGACACAGCCTCAAGGGCAGCTGTTGCTTGTCTAGCTCCGAAAGCAAGCTGAGGAACTAGAGGGCTTTACATCTTTCTGTGTGGACAGAAGAGGTGGTCCCGGGCGGGGGGCAGGCAGCATGTGATTCCACGAATTCTTGGTTCTGAAGCCTCGCACATGGGAATCAAGCCTAAGTGAGGCCACCAGACTGCCACCTGCCCGGATCCGTATCTCGAAGGAGCCCACCTAGAACGCAGACCCTCAATGGCACTGTGTGGTCATTTAAACTCGGGAGAAATACAGGGAATCTTCCTTTCTCCAAAGAGTCTCTTGAGCTCAGGCTGGCATTTCTATCACTGACTATATTTCAATACAGAGAGTAGAACCCCAGCTCTTTTCCAGGAGGTGTGTTATGGTTTTATTAAGGTGTTTCAGATACCCAATATTTAGCACGCTAATTTGCTCAGGAATCAAAAATATCACCATCGTTTCAAAAAAGATGGTCATGGAACAGGGGAGTCATGAGGACACATGACAACAAAACTTAGTTGCAAAATGTCCATACCGTTGTTTAAAAAAATGACCTGGGTAATCAGTGACCCTCAGTCTGTGCCTATTTATGAAACTTAAAAATCTTATTTTAAATATTGGACTTCTGTGACACCTTGTATGCAGAAGCACTACATCACAAAAACTTGGACATTCTTATGAGCCTAGAAGACTTGGAACCTTCGTCCTGGCTCACCCTGGCACATCTCAGGTGCCAGCTATTAGGGAATGATCGTTATCAGCATCACCCCTGTAGGGAGCAGTGACTTTTCAGGCCACTAGGTGTGTATACGACCTATTGTTAACATTAGTGACAGAACAAGAGATGACTCCTGGTAAGACGAAGGTCAGAGCTGTTGTGTTAAATTACGCCCAACCATAACCTTGAACCCTTTGGATTGTCTGTCTCACGTCAGAGAGTAACGGATCGGGGCACCACTGGAGGCAGCAACACGTACACGTACGTAGGGGTACTGTGTGCTTATCACCTCAGCGACCAATAAAAGAGTGGGGAGAATTCAGTTTGATTTCTAGGTCCTTAAAATGTATTGCTGTGAAGCAACCTTGAGTGATCACTCCAGCAGGAGGAAGTGCAGGACCAAACATCCCTGGGACGAAATGGAGAAACAGGTGACCCCACAGAGGGGTCCGCCATGTCTCTGGAGGAACGATCACGTAGGTGATATTCTGCACAGAAGCCCATTTATTTCCCATCTTTCACTTCTAATCAGGTTTCCTGAGAGTGGACATGCCTTTTCTCTGTGAGTGAGAGCAGAACGCAGGTCAATAGTGGAGAAAGCCAGGTCTTGGGAGAAACAAATGAAACCAGGGGAAAAGAACAGGGCATGGTTTAATGGGTTTACTGAAACATGCTGAGGGTGAAAACTACAAGCCGAAGAACGCAGAACCACGCACATGCCTGGGATGAAGGCAGCGTGGGACGGGGAGGAGACAGGGGTGTCCTAGAATTCTGCAGCAGGACAGTAGTTCAGCTCCAGGGAGACTGGAGCTCCCAGGAAGGCATGAGGGGAGAGGACAGGGTTTGCAGGCCACTGGACTGGCAGCCACAGATCTGGCCTTTGCTCTCACTGTGCAATTATTAACTTCCTACTGTTTAACTGTTTAGGGACCTGTACATAATTTAATTGGCTTTGCATCTTAGTTGGTCATTTCCATGTAAATCGCTTCTCTGCGTCACAGCATTCATCGGAGAATTCCAAGGAAACTTTGGTGAAGGCAGAGTGCGTGGTGTGGAATGAGTCTTTGTTCTTTGGGCAATCGTCCTTGTGTGCAGCTAGAGGAAGAAGACTGTCCTTGAAGATCCTGCACCCACGGCCTCTCCTTGGAGACCAGAAGTAGGGCGGGAGCCCAGGGAGGGACGGTTCCCTTCACATCACAAAAGACGATTTTTGAACAGAGGACTCTGTTTCTAGGAGTGATTGCAAGTGATGGCAAAGGTACTCATACCCACTTCTAAGAAAAAGAAACAAGCCATTCATTCTGAAATGCAGGCAAAACCCCAGTGAAGGGGGTATTTTTCTAAAGAGCATCAGCTACTGAGGGAACACTCTTGTTGGCTTATAAAACCTACAACGTTACTTTGAAATTTAGCAGGAAACAGATTCACATCTCTACGGTTCACAAAGTTTGCCTCTTGTGGAAGAAATGAGGGACCTTTTTCCCTTTTGTCTGTGTCTACGCATGCACACCCACGTTTCTCGTAAGTGATAAAATTATTCTGATGTGTTTGCATGAAAGTAGCTACAAGGAGCACCAGCAAAGTACTACCGTTATCATCACCGGACGGACTCTTTTTTTCGAATTCAAGTAGAGTCAACGTACAAGCAAAGTATTATTAACACAGCACTTGAGAGGAAGTTACGAGAAAAAGCAATGTCTTACCTGTCTACCCAGAACAAGCAGTGTGACGAAGAATATAAAGAGAGACACTGAGCCCATGGTCTTCAGGTCTTTCCAAATGCCTGGTCTATTAGAGAACAGACAGACAGACAGACAGACAAAAACAATACAGAACAACATACATACAGGACTTAGAATTCGTATATCAATCAACTTGAGAGCCTCCAGTGCATGTCTTTCTACATCAAACACACACCTTTCAGATACGTCTTCAGGCCCAGATTGCATCAAAACAAAACAAAATAATCCCATTCTGAGAGCTCAGTAACAGAAGATTCTTCCAAATTAACACAGACTTCTTACTTTATCTCTAAGCTCTAACAAACGTAAAAGGAAAGAACAGAGGCATATGGATAGTATTTTCTTTATCCTTCTAAGATCAATATGGGTAATTTGACATATGATTTCTTCAACTTTTAAAGTGATCCCTCTCAGAAAGAGACAGTATTCTAGAAATTAGCAATCATGTGAGGTAAAAACAATGAAGTAGGGAACTTAATTTCTACCAGCTACGCTCACCCACGAGTTATATAGCTTCTCATAACTTTTTGGTCAGGCCGTTGTTCTCAGGCCTTCTTTCATATGACTTTGTAACTCAAAGGTGAGACACAGATGGAAACTCTTGGTCCACTGTCCCATTTCCCCTTGGGTCCAGGTAGACCTCAGTCATTGATCCCTGCCCGTGTCCTCACCACAACGTTGTAGGCAAGGGTCACCCCCATACCTGGAGTCGGCCTGCATGGTGGGCACGGGGTGCCCAGACATTCCTTCACATGTTACTCTGGGTGTCTCTGAGTGTTTTCTGGATGAGATTAACACTTGATCAGTAAACTGAGTAAAGCACAGATTGCTCTCCGTAATGTAGGTCAGCCTCATGCCATCAGTTGAAGGCTTTAGAAGAAAAGGCTGACCTCCCCCCAAGTAAGAGAGAATTCTCTCCTGCCTGACTGCCTCTGACGTCAAACACTGGCTCCTCCCGGCTCTACAGCAGCTTCTGGCCTTCGGTCCATCTCCAACTGGGACATTCACGATTCCGATTCTGGATTCGCCAGCCGCCATAATCCTGTGAGCCAATTCCTTATGATAAACCTCTTGATTGATATATATATTTATATAGGATATTTATATCCTAACCGGTCTGTTTCTTTGGAGTACCTTGACTAACACAGCATGGAAGGAGACATTGCCTACCATTCCTGGGGAGTCCCACGTAGCTGACAAATGATGATCTCCCACACGTAACAGTTAATAAGACTTGAAAAAGAAATTATGATAATGTATGGACATATGTCACATAAGCAGCATAGGTCATGTGTAATTAAATCAAATAAATACCAGGTAATTACTTCCTGTTTGTGAGTTGCACTTGCTTTGAGGTTTTCCTGTTTCTCTACCGAGGGTTCAAGGGCTGATGACGTAAGAGGAGTCCATGTGGTAGTGAGAGAGCTCAGGGGGGCTTTGGTGTAGGAAAATCCATGGAGGAACTGAGGCTCCTCTGCTCGATCGACCTGTGCCACCCAGGTTAACCCCTCCAAACACCACTCTTGTCATCGGCCAAAGGCGGGGGGGGGTCACAGTGTCCATTTTACAGGCTGTTCTGGTCACTAGGTCAGGTAGTGATAAACCCAGCACAGGGCTTGAGACATGGGAGGCACTTCATAAATGGCACTTGTGAGTTTCAGTACTAGCTACAGAGTGACAGAGGAGGGGACAGAGCTGGAGAGGTAGAGAAAGAGATAAGAAAATGGAGATTGGTGAATTATCATTAACAGAGTGAAAGATCCAAGGGCATAGGGAACATGGAGGCAGAATGGCCAGTCTCGGTGCTTGAAGGGCTTGGGGTCTCAGAGAACTCTCCAGAAAAGCTGAGCCTACATTAGGGGCTCTTTCTTCTCTACTAAACCGGCTGGGCTGCAAGCACGTGAGCTCCCCAGCCACAAGGAGGTCACTGGCTCCTGAGCACGAAGTAAGCTGAGAGCTGCCACTTTCCTGCTTGCCCAGAACTGATTCTAAAAAATGAAGTTATTTCTTTTTGAGCCTGTGACAGCTGTGTCTAATAGCACAGCTGAGGGGACTGTGGGGAGCCCTGTTTATAAACAATGCTGGCTGCAATGAATCTTAAACTCATTTTTTCCCCTGTATTGACTATACTGACGCCATATTGCCCAGTCAGTGAAAGTGGTATGACACGGCCAACGTTCTCAGATGTGCGGGCCGAGTTTGACATTTTCATGTTGCTTCGTGAACCTTCTGTTCCTTTGTAATTCCAGGGGTCTGAGAAAGCAGCTATGACATTCCCCCTTCCACCCGTACCCCTATCAGTCCCAAACTAAGAGGAAAATGTTAACTCCCAGGTTAGGATCTTGTAGCAGCTTCATCAGTACAACCAATCAGAACTCAGGTCCTCCTTGCATTCCCAGGTAAGGGACCAGACATCCCAAACATGCAGAGCCAGCCCAGGTCCCCATCACTGATGGAGAGGGGGACGCAGGACCCTCTTTATGCAATTCGGGGCCTGGCTGGGTTTTCAGTCAATCACAAAGAAGATACAGGCAAGCAATCCTTTTCTGGGGCTCCTCACAGTAATGTGTTCGAACACTGGTTTAGGGGGCAGAAATGCTCTGCTCCACCCCTTGCCTAGATCTGGAGCCTTCGTGAGGATGAGTGGTGGGAGGGGCTGGGGACCTGGAGGGAGAAAGACAAGGGAAGACAAGACAAGTCCTGTCTTGTCTGGGTGGGACCTACATGCACCTTGGAAATAACGAGGCACGTCCAGCCTTTGGACCAGACTTGTGGGCCAACACACGGATGCCTTTTCCCCTCCAGACCCTCTCTGTCAACTAAGAAGGACTGCACTGCGATTTCATGGATTGCATTTAGGTTTTTCAAAAACTTCTTTTATTCGTCCAGCCAAAAAGAATGGCTGATTCTTGTAGGAGCCCCCTTCTCTCTTGTGTGGGCCATGCATGGGCGAGTGCCAGATGGCTCCTGCAGTTTAACGAGAAATCTGTCCATCCACAGATGCACTCCTGGGTTACTTTGCTCCTTGTGTGCGTGTGGGAGAGGCCAGGAGGAAGGGAGTGTGTAGTGCAGAGGGGGCATCCAGAATAGATGGAATAAAATCCCAGATCTGGACTAGTCAATTGTGTTGCTGATCATATTAGGTTCCTAGAGCTTCTAAAACAAGCTACTACAAACTGGATGGCTCAAAACAATGGAAGTTTATCATTTCACAGTTCTGGAAGCCAGATGCCGGACATCAGGTGCTGGCAGGACAGCGCTCCCTCTGACACCTGTGGGGACACCCTTCCTTGCTTCATTATGGCTTCTGGTAGTTAGCTACCAATCCTTGGTGCTCCTTGACTCGCCATGACATAATTTCAATGTCCACCTCCACCATCAAATGGCGTTCTTTCATCATGGCCGTCTTCCTATGAGGACACCAGCCATGTTGGGTTAGGGCCCACCCTACTCTGGTAGGACTTCATCTCAACCAAATCCATCTGCAACAACCCTATTCCAAGTAAGGTCACGTTGTGAGGTACTGGGGGTTAGGAGTTCAGCATGTCTTCTTTTGAGAGAGACAATTCAACCTATCACAATCATGTTGGTCATTTACCTAAAAATGTTAGCTAGTTGGGTGTGAGGCCTCCTTCTCTCTCTCAAGTTTTAAGGTTGAAATCCATTCTGGACTTTTCCCTTGTTTGGTTGTGCTATTCCCGAGTGATGAAGTAGGGCACACAGCACTAATATAGCTGAGAAAGTTTCTAACTCAGTGACAGTTCTAGCCAAAATGTGGCTGAATATGCTTTCTTTCATACCTAAAAATTGGGCTCTGGAGACTTAGATGCCCAAACGAGCCTGTAGCCACATACTAATTTACAGTGGGCCCTCACCCTGAGGCTGTTAATGGAGCAATCATTCTGGCCCTCAGGTTTTGAGAGTATAAAAGATCAAAGAAACCTGAAAAATTGGATGAGCAATATGGAGGAATTGCCTGGTGGACCAGTCTCTAACCTTGGGCGAATGATTCGGTTGAGGGAAAACATGACATTTTTAATTCTCAGGAGAGAAAGCAGTCCAGGCATGGGGACATGAACATGACCTTACATTTAAAATCTTTATGTTTTCCTAGGTGAAATAGGCCTCTGTTATTTTAAGAAGAAAAGTACCTAAAGAAGCTCAGGATTATATAGTAATTCTATTTTTTTTTGTTTCAAGTTTTTATTTAGATTATTGTTAGTTAACATGCAGTGTAATATTGGTTTCAGGAGTAGAATTTAGTAATTTATCACTGACATACAACACCCAGCGCTCATCACAAGTGCCCTCCTGAATACCCATCCCCCACCCACCCCATCCCCCACCCACCTCCCTTTAGCAACCCTCAGTTTGTTCTCTACAGTTAAGAGTCTCTTATGGTTTGTCTCCCTCTCTGATTTTATCTTATTTTATTTTTCCTTCCCTTCCCCTATGATCTGTTTTGTTTCTTAAATTGCACATATGAGTGAAATCATATGGTATTTGTCTTTCTGACTGACTTTATCCATTCACCAGTCGATGGACCTTTGGGCTCTTTCCATAATTTGGCTATAGTTGATAATGCTACTATAAATATTAGGGTGCCTGTACCCCTTCGAATCTGTATTTTTGTAGTGCAATTGCTGGGTTGTAGGGTAGTTCTATATCTAACTTTTTGAGGAACCTCCCTACTATTCTCCAGAGCGGCTGCACCGACTTGCACTCCCACCGATAGTGCAAGAGGGCTCCCCTTTCTTGTATCCTCGCCAACACCTGTTTCCTGAATTGTTAATTTTAGCCATTCTGACAGGTGTGAGGTGGTATTTCATCATGGTTTCAATTTGTATTTCCCTGATGTTGAGTGATGTTGAGCATTTTTTCACGTGTCTGTTTGCCATCTGGATGTCTTCTTTGGAAAAATGTCTATTCACATATTCTGCCCATTTCTTAACTAGATTATTTGTTTTTTGGGTGTTGGGTTTGATAAGTTCCTTTTAGCTTTTGGATACTAACCTTTATCAGATATGTCATTTGCAAATATTTTCTCCAAATCTGTTGGTGGTCTTTTAGTTTTGTTGGTTGTTTGCTTTGCTGTGCGGAAATTTTTATCTTGATGAGGTCCCAATGGTTCATTTTTGCTTTTGTTTCCCTTGCCTCTGGAGATATGTCTAGAAAGAAGTTGCTGTGGCCGAGGTCAAAGAGGTTGCTGCCTGTGTTCTTCTCTAGAATTCTGATGGTTTCCTGTCTCGCATTTAGGTCTTTCATCCATTGGGAATTCTTTTTTTAACTTTCTGAGACACCTCCATGCTGTGTTCCGGAGTGGCCGCACCAGTTTGCATTCCCACCAACAGTGCACAGAGTTCCCCTTTCTCCACATCCTCGCCAACACCTGTTGTTTCTTGTGTGTTTTTATCCATCCAGCCAGTCTTACTTTTGGGTAGAGAATTCAGTCCATTTCCATTGAGAGTCACACTGATTGGCAAAGACTAACGCTCTGTTATTAATGGTTTTCTGGCTGTTCTTTAGTTTCCCTGTTCCTTTCTTCCTTGAGTTTTTGTGTTCCTTGAAGTTTTTCATTGCTTTCTTCAATTTGATAGAGCAGTTACCCCCTCGAATCTTTATTAACTGAGTCTGGGACGAAAATACCTTGAGGCTTCCCGAGGTCGGCTCTGGTCACACCTGCTCTGCGCCTCTTGCTCCCTCTTGTGGCGGAGTTCTTAAGCTTTCACGCCTCCTCTCCATCTGGCAGGGCACCAGGCAGAGTACGGACAGCCTCCTTTTGTTTTCCCAAACAAAACCTGCAAAAGTCTGTGGTCTGTCTCTCCCTGGCCCTCAGATTGGAGCCGGCTTTCTGTGTGTGCTCACCAGCCATCTGTCAAAGCTCGCTGTCTCCTCCGCCACCGGCAGCGTGGGCAGGGAGCCGGCCACAGGGTCGGGATGCAGGCGGTGTGGGGATCCGTGGGCGAGGTGTTCCCAGTGTCTCCTGGGCGGCTTCTCGATGGAGGCCACGATGCAGTGAGTAGGATCCGTGTCCCGGGAAGGCTCTTCGAGAGTCCCTATCTGTCCCTGCCCAGCCGCTCCCTGCCCCCTCACGCAGCTCAGGACTCAGCACTATGGATGGGGCCAGGGGGGTCTCTCTGGCAGCATCCTGCATGGCTGCTTGCTCGCATGGGGGATCTCCCTTGGGCCTCAGCTGTGCCCTCCTGGGGGTAAGGGGGATGGGTAGAGTCAAGCTACTCCTCTTACTCACTTCACTGTGTTTGGACAGAGCACTGGAACTTCTGCTCTGGAAACCTGGACTTGCACCAAGGCGCTCTCTGTAGGTGAGTGGCCAAGTGTTTTCTAGGGGCTTCTGGACCACGGTCGAGAGGGGCTAGAACTGGTTCACGGCTGCTGCAGGGCCCATAGCCTGGGGCCTGTATGCCTATTACCTGACCCTTGAGTGCATGAGACGCCTCCCAGAGCCCATGGCATATGCTGCTGGATCCCGCAGCCCCTGTAATGGCACTTTTGTCCCTGGACAGATGTCAAATCACTGTAACTGTGGTTGAAGCTGGTATGTGGGGGGGTGTTGCAGCAAAGACGAGAAAGACATCTTATTCTGCCATGATGCTGAAGTCACTTCCTTCCTGCCCTTCTGAATCCCCACAGTTCTCCAAGGTCTTCCCCACACTGGTCAGCTCTGGGCCCTCTAACTCACGCCCTGCCCACAAGCTCATCCTTTCCCAGGTGTTCAGTATGAGCTTAACCACAACATCCCGACAAGTCTCCTGCGGGCCTTCTGCTGAAATCTGACTATCTTACAGAGACTTTCTGTGATGTTCTTCTTCTTTTTTTAAAAGATGTATTTATTTGAGAGAGAGAGAGTGCAGAGGGAGGGGCAGAGGGAGAGGGAGAGAGAGAATCTTAAGCAGACTCCTTGCCCAGTGCAGAGCCCAAAGTGGGGCTCCATCTCTTGACCCCAAGATCATGATCTGAGCCGAAATCAAGAGCCAGACAACTAACAGAGCCCCCCAGAGGCCCCCATGATCTTGACAGCAGTGACCATACTTTCTTCATCTCTGTGCGCTCAGGCTCCAGCCCTCAGGCCTGGCACACAGAGCTGTTCAATAAAAGTGTGTTATAAAAACAGATGAATGAGTGGACAAATAATCGTGTTGGTCTGAAACCTAAGGCGCTTCCTTTCTAGACACTCTTTCCTCTCCTGGCTGGACACAGATTCACCAGAATCCTATGCAGTCTTCCGGAGAGGGTGGCCTGATGTCACCCAAGGACAGACGGCCCTGAGCCTTGTGCCTTCTCAGAGTGCCATTCATTAATGCCAGGCAAGGCATTCTGGGCTGGAACAGACGACCACATGGAGGGACAAGCTCATGCTGAGAAGTGAGCCCTGCAGGCAGCTGTGGGTCGAGAGAGATGGCAAAGCTGGGGCTGGGAGGCAGTGCTGGCCTCTGCTATGGATGTAATGCACCGACGAACGTGGACGTGGTTTCGTTCCGCGGAGGTGACTTGAAGTGCAGTAAGACAGAGGGCTGTGCGTGGCTCTAGCATCGGAGATGGAGGAAGTGATGAGAAGTATGTGTTCTGCACAGTCTATGTGCAGTCTCCTTTCTCCTCTCATTCTAAAACCAAACCGAACCAGACAGCCCAGAAATCCAGTAGCCTTCTGCAGGTGGATCCAGATCACAGCAGTTTGGAGTTTAAATCACCGAGTAGCTCACTAATGGTTGCTTTTTATAGAAAAAAAGAAAGCTTGGTGGAATTTTGAGTAGCCCTAGGATGACTTGCTTTTTTGTTAAATTGCAGCTTGGACGACCCAGCTGCTTTTCCGACCTCCCAGTCGGCTGCTGGTGGGTGTCAGCCCCCCAGAAACGTGTGTTCCTTACTTTCTGGAGATGGCATGGGGAGTGGGAATCAGGAAGGGCAAGAGAAACTGAGATACTAAGTTTGAATGCAATTTCAAAACTTTTCAACATTAACTTGGATGTAGGATGGGTTAGAATGCCAATCTGGAATACAGTTTTAATTTAAAAGAGGAGATTTTAGAGGAATTTCGGGTGCTTTAGAATACCCCCAGACCCTCCACCCCCGCGGTGGACGTGCGATGCTCTCCTGCCTCTCTGCTGTTCATGATTAAGCCTGCAGTTCTTCCCCAAGACTCTCAGGGAGCTCATCATTGGCTGACCCCAAGTTGGGACACTGTCAAAATGTGTCGCAAAATCTCGAATTCTGTGTCTTGAATGAGACCCAGGAGAAACCGAGAAAGCAGAACAATGCCACACTGAAGGTGCGTAATTCATAGCTCTCAGTGATATATGCTTGCGTATCTCCATCACCATCGTTGATATGGAGCTTTGAGGAAGTTAGAATTACACAGACATCTCCTCCAGCAACCATCCGGAGCTCCTGAATGAGGCTGGGCGCTGGGTGTCGCCGCTTACTTAGACGCCTTAGTTACATGCTGTCTGCAGAGGACTTGTCTTATTCGCTGAAGTGCCCAAACAGAGCTAGTTAGCCCATGGGGCCCCTTGTTATCTCCTCTGTTCAAGCTCTTCCGCCCCCCACCTCTTCAGAATTAAAGGCACATTTCCGGCATTCAGCTGAATCAGCATCATTCTGTGTCCATATGAAATGGTAACACTCATCCCTTGAGACTTTTTAGTTCTGTAAGGTAAAAACTCATAGGAAAAATCTGACAGTGTCTTGCAGACTCTGTGGCAAGCCTTTGACATGGGAGGGACAGTGTCTTTGAAACAAAAACATCTTCCAGCAACATCAGCGCTCATCACCGTCACCATCACTGGGGAGAGCACCTGCGGTCCCCAGCTGCGTTGGCTGAGGGCTTTGGGAGACAGTGTCATAGTAGAAACCAGAATCGCTATTAATTGGGTCAGTAAAGCATCCTGTAGTCACAGAAAGAGGGAGGATGTCGCAAATGCCAAAGAAGGAGATATTTCGTTCTGGACCTTCCAAATACCAGAAACCTCTGAGCTTCGTTCACCATGAGGACTTACCAGAATCTCATGAACGCGGGTAATGATAGGTTTTGGGCATCGCTGGCCTCCACTTAATGAATGATTCATGGCATATCCTCTCAAAGTAGTCTTTTTGTCTCCTTTAGAGTAGGCTTTCCCCATTCGTCAACCTGTGAGAGTATCTTTGATGCCATTTTCTGAATTATTCATTGATCTGGAGTTTTTCTGGTGCATGGTTCTCCTGTTTTTTTTGCTGACCCTGTTGGCAAAAACTGCCCTGTTGGCTTGTACTGTCCTGTTGGCTGCTCCATGATCAATGTCATGGGTGGTTCTGAAAAGGCCCCTGAAACATGAGTCATGGCGAACTCACACACAGGACAACAGTACCGTCCAACTGTGTATTCAGGAGATGGCCTGGCACTGCCTTACGAGCAGAGATGCCCTCTCCAAACTCGCCCTTGAAATATAAGACTACTAACAAAACTGATGCTGTCCCTGGAAGGACACACACCTTCAATGAGCCTCTGTCTTCGGGGAAGCAGGTGAGGTGAGACTTTTCATTATAGCCGGTACTGGGGCCCTTCTGATTATTTGGGAGCGCACCTGCTGTTATTCATTTATCCAAGAGATGTTTACTGAGCACCTCCTTACTTACTGGATGGCATGTACGGTTATAGGCACTGTGACTATCAGAGTGGTACTTGGTTCAGACCTGCTCCGTCCTCGATTTGCGGGTATCTACTATCTGCGTCATAGAAAAGGAGACGGCAGACAATAGAGTCCCAGCCGATTCATCCAGGGGGGATACTCTCCACCTCTGCAGGATGAAAGGGCTGCTCGGTCTTCAGCAGAAGCTTGGGGTAGGTCTGCCAGCAGTGCTCGGGGCTGACACAGGGGCCAGTCCAGAGGCCAAGGTGGGCACCAAGGACACTCACTGCCATAGCCAAGCACAAATTCCAGAAAGAAGACCAGGACAAGAACTAGGAAGCCAGGAGTGGAAAGGGAGGGCAAAGATGCAAAGACCAGCAATAAGTCAGAAAAGGGATAGGACCAAGCTTGTCCTGATGAGCTCAATCAGGAACGGATGTGCTGCTTGGCACTCCCGTGAGCCAGCTCCCTCCTTGAAGGGGGCCTCTGGCTTGGGATTTAGGGGCGGTCCGTCTCATGGAACTGCCCCACATCAGGGGGCTTTTGTTTTTCTAAGAATCCTAGTGTCCTATCGGAAAGAGTTGCATCAGCATGGACACCAGACACAGGATGGGGAAACCCTTAGCAGGTGTTTGTTGGGAAAATCTCTTGACTCTCAGAGAACAAAGAACACATTGGCATTGATGGGTTTGGCTCGGGCATGAGTTGCAGGGTTACATCAAACATACACCGAGGCTGGAGAAATCAGGAGGCAAGTGGAAACTCCTGCTCTTAAGAGTCTCTCGTTCGGGATTAGTTTTCAAATGATATTGAGGAAATGTGTTAATTTCAAGGTAATCTGTTTTTCTGCCAGTAATAGTCACCGTTTGGTGGAGGAATGCTTCTGGGGGTACTGTGGCAGCTCGTGTAGGAGCGGGTGTGGAAAAGCCAGAACCTTACAGTGAGGGGGAGGAGGAGGACCGGGAGGCAGGTGCGCCCCACCTCCTGGCACACTGGCTTCCGTGGGAGTGAAGGCAGGTCCCTGAGGCTTCTCGGGTCAGCCCTCTCTCGCTGTAAGGTTCTTATAAAGACAAAACTAGGAGAAGACACACAAAAGATCTTGAAGGAAACGAAAGGACTCTGAAAGTAAACACTCCTTTTCTTCAACCAAGTAACGACTCTACTGCGGCTCGGTTCTAAGCAGAGATCGTGTGTCTGTCTCAGGTCCCCAGAAGTCATTCCCTCTCCATCAGAAACTCGCTAATCTAATTTCCTCTTTTCCTTTGGATGTGTAGCATATTCAGGCGCTCCAAATTCAATAAAGGGAAATTCAGCAGCATCGTCAGCTGCGCATAAAAATCAGCAACACCACGTTTACGTAGGGATTTGATACAGGCTCTCTGGGTATAGTAGAGAAATGTTAAAGCATGTTTGCTTGGTGACTTTGAGAATTTATTGGGAAATTAACTCCTGATTTCATTCTCATCCTTGCTAAGGAATCATAAACTTTCCTTAATACCATTATGCATTTTTGCAACTCCACTCCTCTCAGCTTGATTACAGATTATTAGGGCTTCATGGTGTGGAGGAAGATGGAAATTAAATTATGTGAGGAGAATGCGCTGCGTGGTGTTTCTGAAAGTGTTCTTATTGGTAAGGAATGCTCACATGGTGAGGTTCCCATCGTACTTGACACTGAGACTCCAATGGAGAAGTGGCCGTGCGCTGGGGACACAAGCTATCCTTCTGGAGCCACACATCTATGAAAATATTTAAGACGCTTATTTTATGTTATAGGAAATACAGAGAATTTATGGAGGATTATGCAACACGCTTATAGAAAAAACTCGAAGGCTGGTGGGTCCAGAAATAAACCAAACGTGTGATATAAGAAGTTTTGCTAATAAGATGTGAGGTGGAGAATATCACGATGATTATTTTTTTTTCAAGCAGGGGATACATATTCATTATAAGCTTATGGAAGTAATTTGATAGCAAGAAACCTTTTATAAACCTGAGGAAGGCTTGAGGACCATTCTTCAATGTTCCCAACCTCAGGACTGGATGCGATCGCAGATGTATCTTTTCTTGGAGGCCAATCTCTTCATAGAACAGAGAGTTGCCAGTTGGTAATACTCCCTCCACACAAGGGTAGTTTAGGAAATCTCCCCTAAGAAGTTTAACACTATAACCTGTGAATATATCCACTTATTTTTCTGGTATTTTTGTGTATGTTGATTCATTTGTTTTGAGCTGGGGGGGGCACTTTGCCCTGGGGAGGTACATTTGGCAGTGTCTTGAGACATTTTTTGTTGTCATGACTTGGAGTGGGTGGTTGAGTCCGGCGTCTACTGGGTAGGGGCCAGGGACCTGCTACGCATCATATAATGCCTAGGACGGCCCCCACTGCCCAACACAACAGGAACTCATTCAATCCGAAGTATTAACAAAGCCCAGGAAGAGAAACCCTAGGTTATACTTATCAATACAGTACAGATGGGAATACAAATCACCGCTCTAAACCACTTCCAAGCCCCTGTGTGTAAATGATGATACCTATTCTACGAAATCTATAATGAAGACACACACCAGCTTCCTGCACCACAGTTCTAAAGAAACCTGCACGCGATGATTACCGATGGCAAGGACATCGCTCATCGGTGTTTACTCAACACACACTCACGTTATCAACGTCCCGCGAAAGAACCACGCAGAAGGAAGAGCACGCAGGTTACCTCTGGAATAAGACCTGGCTATAGTCGTCCAGGACGTGGGCGTGCGTGTGTAGAAGGATGGTGTTGTAACCCACCAACGCCACCATCATGATCAACATCTTCAGCTCGTAATTCACCCTCAGGAAAACCGAGCAGGAGATCAGTCCCAGGATGCAGCTGTAGATAAAGTACTGGAAGAGGGAAACGGAGGAGACGAGTTACTCGGGATCCCTTCTGAGAGACGCCGCAGTGAGCGTTAGAACTGGGGATCACCCCCAGGTCCACTCGGGCAGCTTAGGAACCGGCTGTGAAGCAGATGCCCTTTGCTGCTTTTTTTTTTTTTTTTAAAGATTTTATTTATTTATTCGACAGAGATAGAGACAACCAGTGAGAGAGGGAACACAGCAGGGGAGTGGGAGAGAAAGAAGCAGGCTCCCAGCGGAGGAGCCTGATGTGGGACTCGATCCCAGAACGCCAGGATCACGCCCTGAGCTGAAGGCAGACGCCTAACCGCTGTGCCACCCAGGCGCCCCCTTTGCTGCTTTCTGACCTTGGCAGTAAATGCCCCAACACGTCTGCTTCAGAAAGGAATTACTCGCCCGCGCCGGCCTGACCCAGGGTGGCATGTTCAATAAGAATAATTGTGCGGATTGCCAAACAGAAATAATTTTTAACAGTCTATATTGAAGGCATGTGCTTACAAGCAAACGTCCTTTGCTTCTTGAAAATGAAAACAAGAGGACTCTGTACCCATTTATAGATTTAAAAACTTATAGGACATAGAATCTCTGTTGGCCTTGCGATTCCTCCTTTATTAAGAGGATGCAAATCATTACAGAGAGTTCTATTAAAAGCACAAGAAAGCCTAAGCATTTTATTACAAGAGAAACGATGGGTCTAAAGCAGGAAGGATTTAACAAACTAAAAGCTTTGGCCAGGGTGAGTCACGAATTCCCTGGAAGCGGACGGGCACCCGAGGAAATGGGAAGAACCAGGTGTGAGGAAGAAAGCACACTGCATCCCGTGTGGCCCCAGGAAGCCGCGGCGCTCCTGCCCTACGGCGGCCTGCTTCTCACTATTTACCATAACGGACATTGTCAAGAAGGGAGAGTCCTGAGCCAACCTTGCTTGGCTCACTCATTCGTGGGGTTACTTTGGGCCAGTGACCTAACCTGCCCGTGATACGGTGTCTTCAGCTGTAACACGAGGGGAAGAATGTCCTCCTTTTAAAAGTCACTGAACAGAGCGAGCAGAGCTTGGAGCCCAGCGCCCTGCCAGCCAGGAGGGACTTGCCGAATGAAAGGTGGCCAGTCGCACAAAGCCTGTATCTTGGCACACCACTGTTTTTACAAACCAGGGTTAGCTGCTATCAGCATTCCTAGAAGTGAAGCGACACTCAATAAAGTCTAGTAATTTTAATAAAGCATAGATCCGACTGATGTTTGATAAACCCGGCCTTTAAAAAAGAGCCCAGTTTGTAAGGCGCTCAATTCTAGTGTCATCATTTGGAATAAGCCATGTGCGAGCTGCTCGTTTCTGTCACTTGAGCTCTGCTATTTCCCCGGCTAAGGCCATCCCCAGTAAGCTATCTGGAGGCTAGTGATATCAGCTCATCCATCCTGTTCCTGGGGAAGAAAGGAAGGCGAGGAGTGAGCTGCCCTGGTCGTACCAAGCACATCCTTCTCTGCGAGAGGCACGCGCGGTGTCAGCACAGACCCCGTACTCGCGAGGACTTGGACATGGCATGTCAGCTTCACAAGGAAGACGAGCGATGGCCCTCGATCACACGGCAGCTGGGTCACTCTTTACGAGGCGAAGCTTGCCCCAGCAAGGCCGCGTTGCAGGTGGCTGCATTTTAAGGGACACTGAGGGTTCTAAGCCTCCTTTCTTTGGCTCACACCACCTCCCCGATGCCGACACCACTCCCCCTACAACAGAGAAGAGGAGAAGGAAAAGAGGGGAAGACGTGTCCAGATGGGACTGTTGGGGCTGGCCGAGGGGAAAGACAGAATCAAAACACCGGGGAGAGCAGGCGGGAGCAGTGGCTCAGTCTCCCCCGGAGGCCAGGGAGAGGGGCATGTGGTCTGAAACCAGTCCTTATTTACATGGAGTTCGGCCACTGTTTCCTTCACTAAGTGACTAAGGGGCCACCTGGGAGGGCAGGCATGCGGGCTCAGTGGCAGGATGTGCACCAGGCCTGGGGACAGCCACAGGCCGCGGGCCAGGCGGCTCTGCAGAGCACCCGGAGAGCCTGCTCAGGGAACGTGCGCAGCCTGACCGGGAGGCTCGCTCCTACTGAATCCGACAAGATACAGGCTTCTACTTCTCACGTCTTTTTTTAGTTCATTTTTCTGCTAACTCACGGTTATATTTTCAAAAGTATCACTCCACGACAGATTGGAAATTAAAAGAAAAAAAAAATGAAACAAAACAAAATGAAAACAGGGCCTTCCCCACGAAGAGTCTGAAAGGCCCTGGTTTACAACACAGCGGTCTTCCAGACGGTTATCAAGAGTATTCTAGAACCGCTCTCTAAAAGCCATGAAATTGCCTTGGGAGCTGGTCGGGGCAGGCAGGGGGAGGGGGACTCTCAGTTTCCAACAGGATGCTGCTAGTAAAATAATGCTGAAAACCATAGAATGAACATTATCAGCAAGGTCAGCCTAACGGAAGGGGCAGAATCCGGAGCCACTGTGTGTATCAGTGTGTCAATGTTGGAGGCAGGGGAGATAGGACTGTAAAGGTTTTCGTTAACACCAGTCATCAGAAATAGGTGCCAATGCCTATGCAAATATGCCTATGGTTTCACTTTTCAAAATTCATTCTTAGGCTTTTGAAAAGTTTTCATATTTCAGGAAAATGTACCAGAATATAGACATGAATGGGAAGTAGCATTTAGTCCACTCTTCATTAAATAGCTTTGTGGAACACTTGGAGGTCATGCACGAGGTGGTCTGGGAACTGATTAAAGGTAGGCGGGCAGCCTGCAGACAGCGACAGAGGGACGTGCGAGCGAGGCGGGAGAGCTGAGAAGGCCAGGCCGGGGCTTCTGAAGACCAGTTGTTTGTATTAAGGCACCCGCCAGGGAGAGCTTGGGTGGCCAAGAGTCCTGGAGGCAGGCTCCCGAACTGACTTCTATTACGGGGTGATGACTAGTGACCTATTTCTATACAATTCTGATATAGTTGATATATTAGTGAATGGTTGCATTATTTATTGAGTTTAAAATCAATTATTAATATTATTTTAATTACTAAATATAATTTGTTAATATTAATCTTAAGTTAACAAAGTTAACATTGGTTGATATGGTTATTAACACGCTTGATACAGCCGATCAATGAAGTCGACTTGTGTTTTAATGCCAGCGGAACAGCTGCTACCACCCTGGGTGATTTCTTTGAGTCTCTTTTGGCCTGAGTGCCCTCACCTGGAAAACGGGAATTCCAGAAGCAGCAAACTTGCAGGGCAGGTTTTCAGATGAAATGATATAAATGTCTGATATGGTACGAACTCCCTACATGGCAAAAATCCTTTGTGGTTGGGGCGCCTGGTGGTTCAGTCATTAAGCGTCTGCCTTAGGCTCAGGGCGTGATCCTAGAGTCCTGGGATCAAGCCCCACATCCGGCTCCTCCACTGGGAGCCTGCTTCTTCCTCTCCTACTCCCCCTGCTTGTGTTCCCTCTCTCACTGGCTGTCTCTCTCTCTCTGTCAAATAAATAAATAAAATCTTAAAAAAAAAATCCTTTGTGGTTGATTTTGTTGGGCATTCTAAAATGGCTTTTTTTCCCCTACTACAGGAATGATACATCTGATATTAAAAATTAGGGAATATATAGGGGCGCCTGGGTGGCTCAGCCAGTGAAGCGTCTGCCTTTGGCTCAGGTCATGATCTCAGGGTCCTGGGACTGAGCCCCACATTGAGCCTGGCGTTGAGCCCCGAACCATGGGTCTCCCTCTGCCCTGTGCCCCGTTCCTGCACGTGTGCACTCTCTCTCAAATAAAATCTTAAAAAAAAGTAGGGAATATACAAAGGACACATACAAAGATAAGGGTCTCCTATAATCTCCAACAACCAACTTGAGCCACTATTGCTTATTTTGGGTATATCTTTACAGCCTTTTGGTTTTTTTTTTTTTTTTTTTGGTGTGCTACTTATTACTGGTATTATATTTCAGAAAATTGGGGACATATCTTGGAATGTTTTTAAGTGATACTTTTCAATTAATAATTGTGAATATCTATTTCTACGTCATTAAATATTTTGCTACAACGTCTTTTCTAATGCCTGGATATAACTAAATAGCAGAATTTATTTAAACAATTAAATTTATTCTAACTTTGAGGTTGTTGGCTTCCTTTTACTTTTGAGTTTGTTCTCGATGTTACATAAACACCTGGATGAACACATTTATAGCTAAGTGTTTGTACCTGCAAGATTAATTTCTGAAATTATTATGGGGTAAAAAGTAGATCTATTTTTATGCTTTTCGATGGCTATTGCAGATTACCAGTAAGAAGAGTTCTATCACTTGACACCACCTGCAAAAGAGAAGTGGACTCCCCTTCCCACCACCTTGCCAGCCTCAGACCACGTACGACGTGGCTTGAGAGGAACGACCCGTAGGTTTCGCACATCCACAAACGGCTTTCCTGATGTTCCCTTCCATCTGCGCAGGGGGGCCAGGGTGTTTCCGGGCTCCCGTGGGACTCTTAACCAGCACGTTAACAATGCAGTTTCTGTGCAGATGGTGCTGGGGCATGTGGAGCCTCCTTGGCAAAGCTCATCATAATCCTCTTTCTGAGGACTTATTATTGGGACGATACCGGCTTGTGGATGAAGTCCGACCTACATTTTAAAGAGTCTACTGCGTATTTCTTCAGAATCTTTTAAGATTGAATAAATGGTACTTTTCCCCACCTTGGGTTTCTAATGACCTGCTTCTTTTGAAAAGAAGATGTCATATGGACTTAGCTAAATGAGACTCAGAAGGATGAACTTAGGGCTTTTACTGATGCCAAGCATAGTGGGCCATTCCACCCAAAAACACTGGACAGAGAGATTTTAAAAAATGCTTTGTCAGCTATCCTTTCCTTTCTTATGAAAATGCATATTCACTGTAAACCCTTGACAGTGCCTTGCGAATGCTGCCACGATACTCTCTCTGTCTCCGCGGGCCTGTGCAGCCCCGTGCGAGCCAGTGCTCTGCGTTCAAGGAGGACGGGCTGGACCACAGTTCCTTTCTCTCCAGAAGGTGGCTCCAAATTGCCCACAGTGCGATCACAGCCAATAAACCCTTACCATGCATCCTGTCTCTCACTTTTCACATCACTGGAACAGAAAGGATGCTGTCTGACACTCACGGGGGTTTACGATAATGCCTAAGTGAGGGCCAGGACCCCCTGGACAAGGGACAGAGCATATGGCAGCCTCGCTTCCAGTGCCTGTGGGGACATTGTTAGGGACCTTGGTCAGCTTGCCTCAAAAGCCTTCTCAAAAACACACCAGACACCCCCCACTCTGTACACAGAGCTGGGAGCTTCCCAGGAAACTGAAGACAGATGGGGAAAAGGATCAAACCCAAATAGCAAGGGAACAAATCAGCCAAAGAAGAATGAGGAAGGAAATCTCCTTTATCACCATAGCTAATGGAGTTTAAAAAATTGGTAAGGAATTTTTAAAGTATACATACTAAATTGCCAATTTCAATCCCCAAAATGGTTCCTTTAGCATTCTTGAAATGGACTATATGGGACAGACACTGGATGGGAAAAATCTAAGCTACTTCAGAGGATGACAGGAGAGTATCAGAGCTTTGTTTTGCACAAATGATTCATGAAATGAAGTTACTAAATAGTAAATAATAATAGTAAATAAGTAAAACGGATTTAACCCTTTTCACTTAAAAGACTGATGCTTTAGCAAGTTTTCAAATTTCAATCTTGGCCCTTCTGGACATTGGTTAAAATGAGTCAGTCAGTAAGGATTCTTGGAGGATATCATCAGTGGGCAGTGTTTGCGGCCAAAAGAGAGACAGAAATGCACGATGTGGTCCCCCCAACATCAGTCAGGAAGCCAACACTCATCCCCTGGGACAATGAGCAAAACCTCTAAGCAACGAATCCAGAACTTCAGTGACCAACAATCGAATGTCCGATGCTGAGATATATGGTCTAAAATGCAGCAGGAGGAGAAGAGAAGCGGGAGACATGTGGGAAAGCATGAACATGACACTGGACGTTGCACGTGTCTAACTGGTGTCCGCCAGCCGGGGCTGCTCTGACCGAAGGCTGGCAGCTTGTCCCCGGTCAGGGCTTACTCAGGTACCGACACCGAAGGGGAAAAGGGAAATCTAGGACGGATCAGAAACTGGAGGCTGTCACATGAACTTGGCGAATAGCTTACAGGAAAACATCAAAAGCAATAATAACGAGTGAAATGTTCTTACCGGGAGGAAAAACAGATTTTGTGCCCGTAGAATCGCTGCCTGATTACTTAAGGCAGAAAGACTTGTGTTGGATGAATTGGCAGTTGGAGGAATTGTTTCCTCTGGGTCACTCAGGAAAAACTGCAAAGAAAATGTTTTTTTCAATGAATTAGTGCACAGGAGATCACAGAGTTAGCAGGTCGACGCTAAATTATTAATGGCTGTGTTTCTTCTGCACCGTAAGCAGGATTACGTGGGCAATCTGGTGCCTGTATTTCCAACGCTAATAGCTTCATCTTCTCCTGTTTGAAGCTTTGAGAATTTCTATTAAATAAGCAAATAACTATTGTTGTGTTCCACGCTTCTAGTGAATTCCAGACCCACACGATTGATAGTAAAGAAAACAGAAACACCTCTGTTACATATTAAATTAAAAATGTACAGAGCCCAGGGCAGAGGGCTTGGTTAGAATGATGTCTGAGGTTGACAACACCTCGCACACAGACATTCCACTCTCTACCAAGAAATCAGAGCCTCAGGTTAATTTTTTTATTTTTATTTTTTGCAGTGTCTTCACCATCTTGCTTCGAACATTAACTGGGTCCCTGGACTTTTTGATTGTAAGAAATGATGTGGGCAAAATGCAGTAATGGGTGTCGGCATTTGTGTGTATTATTTGAGCGCCTGGCAGCTCAGGATCGTGAAGGATAAGAAGTTGAGAGGGCGAATGCTCTGAGTGAGGACGGTTGGGAAGGGGCCCTAATTTGAAAGAGAAGTAATCCTGCGAAAATGAAGATGGCCAGCTCTCATAAAGGTATGGGCTCTCTCGTAAAGACAGTGAGATTTCAGGGTTGGAATCAAGATGAGCCACTAGCAATGCATGCGGACACCCACGTGAAAGGGTCACGCATGCGGCCAGGGGCAGAGGGGACAGTGGGCAGCCCCAGCCCTCAAGTCACTGCCCACACCGCTCCCCCTTCTGCGGTCAAGACGGTGACGGCCGCTGATACAAGAGCAACGTTCACGAGGGCTGCCCGCCTGAGGCTGGAAACCTTCAGGGCGAACCGAGGGGCTCCCGGTTGGGGAGGGACTGTGCATCAGGGAAAACAGCACATGGAGAACATCCTCCATGAAGAAATCAGACCCAAGAACACAAACATCGTGCAATCCCACGTCCACGGGGAGTCTAGACCAGGCAAACGCCTGGTAGGGAGAGCGGAGGGTGCCAGGGGCTGGGGGAGCAGGCAGTGGGCAGTTAGCGTTTCACGGGCACGGAGTTTCTGTGTGGGATGATGACAGAGTTCCGGGCATCATCCTGGTGGGTGCACAGCAGCGTGAACGCACTCAGTGACACTCAGCTGCACGCTGCAAGACGGGTAAAATGATAAATCTTACGTTATGCATATTTTACCCGAGAGAAAACTAAGAAACATTAAAAACAGAAAAAAAGAAAAGGAAGAAAAGGAAAGTATTTTTGCTTTATCCCAAAAAGAACACTTAAAAATCACAAGAGCTTTGCAAGAGGGCTGAGTGAGGCAATGACTTTCAAAGGAAACATTTTTTGGACAGAAAATTAAATTTTCTTCCCAGTGACTTGAGCAAAGCAGGAAGCTCTCCCCAGCACACGCACAAAAGAGCTGCTCTTCTTTTAAAACGTGAGTCCGAGGTCTGGATCAGCCTCACTGGGCTAACGAGCAAAACCACAACTTGGGGGCAGGGTCAGTCAGTCTAGAAATTATGCTCCCAAGGGAGGCCCTGAACAAATTTAAAAAGCGAGACTGAATTAAACAGAAGCCTCTCCAGGACGGGGGTCTGAAGCAGGGTTAGGAAAAAAGGCACAGAAATCACGCCGGGAGCATTTAACGGTGCCCTGGAAGACCGGAGGGCACCCGTGTCCCAGCAGAAGGGGTCTTCTTGGCCAAGTGTGACCCTGGGGACCCCCTTTCCCAGCACAGCACCCACTCGTGCTCAGCCTCAGAATGCTGCATCAGTGTGGCCCACAACACGGGACGCTGTGTCTGTCTCTTGCAATCGTAACTCAGGGGACAGGGCTCCGAGTAGCTGGAGGGCCTTCCTCTGTCAACCTTCTGATGTGGACAAGGATCATACCTTGGTGAACAGGCGCTTCCCCTTCTGTGATTCATAAGAAATCAGAAGAAAGCTTTATGACCAGGGAAAATGATTTCCTTTCTCTACCTAATGTCGGCTTTCGTACCGTTGTATGATGTTTTTTTGAGATCCTGAATACGAAAGGAGCATCTGCATGGAACAGACTCACTAATTTCACAGCACCAGGTACCGGTACAAATGATGGACAGAAGAAAGTCACCGGGCTTCCTCGCGGCCCGCAGCGTCTGCTGCAGGACACGGCTCAGGACGTGGAGCGAAGCCTTCTTGCCTTTCTCTCTCGGGGGTCATCCATCATCCTGCTGACGTGTGTCCCACAGACTTTTCTACCTTGGCTGGCAACAAATGCCTTTCTTTGTGAGAAAGGAAAACAAGGCTGGGAGATGTATTTCTGGTCCTGAGGATGTATTTTTTCTCCAAAGGAAACACAGTTAATATATTAAAAAAATCTGCTCCTAAATGCTCAGGTCCTCAACCATTACAGACAGTGACCGGCCATCAGTCACACTAAATAGCCTCTATGAAATGCAATCAGATGTGTTTCCCACGTAGGTTCTGTCTTTAAAAAAGTAGGTGATAAATCTTGGTTTCATCAGGCCAAGGGCACCCCCCTTTTCAGGACTCCTTAACTCCTTGAGACGGACGTTGAGGCAGAGTGAAGCAGATGCAGAGGCCATCCCGGCTCTAGGTTCCTGTTGGCGTCAGCTTCACGGGAACCCCCACGTGTATCAGAAGGAACAGCGCGCTCTACGGCGTAATGGCAGGACGGGGGCCAAGAAAACATCCGAGGTCCCCTTCAGCCTAGCCCCGTCACTGCTTCTTAATACAGAGGTCTGCT
This sequence comes from Ursus arctos, assembly GCF_023065955.2. Lineage (NCBI taxonomy): Eukaryota > Metazoa > Chordata > Mammalia > Carnivora > Ursidae > Ursus > Ursus arctos. The sequence goes on along the minus strand of NW_026622819.1, from coordinate 5,924,113 downwards.
CTCAGTCGCCTCCCAGATGTCGCATGTCTCCCCTCTTCCTCACCCCTGCTCCCCCTCTGCTGAACTCCTCCTACCCACCCTCTAGAATCCAGAGCAGCCGGCCCTGCCCTCCTTCCTTGCCACCTCTCCACATGTCGCTGTCACTGGCTCCCAGACCCACAGTGGGTTTACCCAGCTGCCAGTCTGTTGGACTTGACCGTGAACTCCCGGAAGCAGGAACAGGCTTTGGGTTCCAAGCATCTAGCAATGCACCAGGCACATATCTACGCTCAACACATCTATGCCAAATGCAAGCTAATTGGCAAAAACTACGTCTTTATTATTTCATATTTGGGTCTACCTCCTCAACTTGATTTTCTGCTGCTGGAAGGCAAGGACTGTACATGCTACTCTGTAGTTCCAATGACAGTAAAACACCCCGAATACGCAATATCTTCATGCCTTATGGCTGATGGTGATAATGTCAGAATAATAAGGAGGCATTGCACGGTGCAGGGATCAGCTATGTGTCTATTTTAAAGGATGCAGCCGTAGTGGTAACATGCATCTAGTAAGAGAGACCCACTGGTTCAATATTCACAAACCACCTGGTTCTGTCCTAAGCGTGGTAGCGAGGGGAGTGAGAGAAGCACAGACCAGACTTGGCCAGGGCTCGGCGTCTCCAGGCAGGATTCGGAGGCACACAGACTATAACACTCCTACAGCTCCCTCCAGGAATTCCTTCCATGTTTTACCACGATAGCTTTGCTCTGGTTAGTGTAACTTCCCTCTGGTAATCGTAAACACCCCCCCAGATCTTTGTTAGCAATTGCTGCCCAAGCATATGGCCCACGGATCTACATCCGAAGGGTCTCAAGACTCAGGTTTTCTAGACAGTAGTAGATGACCTTGTCTCAGCAGCAGCTAGCCCCTCAACGTCTGGAAGCCTTGGTTCCAAATTTCTTAGGATTTATGCTATCCCTAAGCCCCACTAACTAAGAAGTCTAGAATCAGTCACTCCTCACAGGCCCAGTGCAGCTCTTTCTGCCCATGGGTCCTGTCCCTGTGCTATAATAAAGGCACTCTTTTGCACCAAAAATGTCTCAAGAATTCTTTCTTGACCATTTGCTCCCGGCCCCACGTCAGTAGGAACACCAGCTCCTCTGCCCTCGCGGAGAAGCACCAGGGCTCAATTTCCGGAAGTGGAATGGGGCCTGTGGAGGTTTAATGAACATCCTCGAAAATCGCATGGCTGGAAAAGTGGGGAGCTAACATTTGAGCTCGGGCCTTTCAGACTCCAGAGCAGGACGCCTCTCCCAGTGCACTGTCTGTATCTAGATGGTTCTGCGATCTTTGGTGATCACCCTGCTGACATTCAATGTCATCTCAGTAGCAGGAAGGGAGGTGGGAAGCTGCTGGGGCAGCAGCCGGAGGTTGCACTGAATTGACCGCACAGCTGCAGTCAAGGTTGGAAAAGCCCACGGAGTCAGGCACTGAAGCCAAGAAGGCCGTGCCTGGCGGGAGCCCTGACTCACCATGTTGAACACGGCCATGGTCAGAATGATGGCCGTGGTGAGGACAGTGAGGGAGACACGAGGCCAGGGCCGGTCCGCGATGATGCCCGACGACTTCAACAGCCACAGGAGAGAGGCGGAGGCCTTCTTGCTGCATTGCTGGGAGGAGACAGAAAGGGAAATACACTGCTGGTTTAGGTATTCTCTCGAGCCTCTCCGTGATGTTTAAAACCACCGGAGGCATCAGTGTGCTTCACAGAGCAAACGAGCAGGCTCTGCTCCCCCCCGGAGACCCAGACTAGGTCACGAACCTTATTAAAGTGATGTCGGCATCATGTTACAAATAAAGGACAAATTAGTTAAATTTCTATGATAAATGTAGAACGTACTTTATGTTCTTTTAAATAGACCTGAAATTACTTTTTAAAAAAAATCTCTGGTAAAGGAAAAACTTGTCAGTTAATTAAACCATGCTGGGGGATGTGTTGGGTCTCAGATCACAGCGATGATAAAGCAATCATCCTCATTCAGCCGATCCAGGCGGAAAACAGCTGGGCAGGTAGCTCTTCGGAAGAATACAACTGGACCACAAAGCAGATGGATGGCCTTATCTCCAAAGACAACAGCCATTGCTCTCTGATGGCTTTACCTCATTCCGCCCTGCGGGGGCCGCTTTCCTCTTGGAGAGGCTCTTTTCCAAATTTTTAATTGTGTTAAAAAACACATAACAGAACATTCTCCCTCTTCATTTTTTTCCAAATATTTTAAATTTATTCATTAGAGAGAGAGAGCACAAGCAGGGGGAGGAACAGAGGGAGAGGGAGAAGCAGACTCTCCGCTGAGCAGGGAGCCCAACGCAGGACTCAATCCCAGGACCCCGGATCATGACCTGAGCCGAAGGCAGACGCTTAACCAATGGAGCCACCAGGTGCCCCTCCATCTTCATTTTTAAGCGCGTAGTTCGGTAGTGTTAACCATATTCACATTGTTGAAGAGCATACGTCTACGACTTTTCACCTCGCACAACTGAAAGTCTAGACCCATTAAAGAACTCCCCTCTCCCCTTCCCCTCGCCTCCGGCCACCACCATCTTACTTTCTGTCTCTAGGAGTTTGACTCTCTGGGTATCTCATAAACATGGAGTCACGCGGTACTGGTGTTTTTGTGATGGGCCTACTTCACTCAGCATCATCTCCAGGTTCCTCCATGGTGTCACATGGGATGAGATTTCCTTCTTTTGATAAGGTTGAATAATATCCCGTTCGATGTACTGACACATTTGATTTACCCATTCATCTGTGGAGGGACACCGTGTGGCTTCTGACTGTGGCTCTGGAGAGTCATGTGGCAGTGGGCATGGGTGCTGGAGAAGCTCTTTGGATACGAGAAGGGACTGAGGTATTTACAGGATGGCAATGTTCCCTCAGCATTTTCTGTGGACCAGACTCTGCTCTATGGGATTTCAGGGGACCATCTCACTTCATCCTGAAGGCCACTGTTCCGGGGACGGGCCACCGTGATGTGGACCTTTGTCCAGGTGGGAGGGGAACAGAGGCAGAGAGAGTTCTGAGGGGTGGGTGACACCTGGCCTGTGCCAGGTGCTATCGCACATATTCACAGAGGTCACCTGACAGGGCAAGCGGGTACGTAAGACTTCTCTAGGGATCTCCATTTTCACCGTCATGCGAAAGGGGCTGAGGCCCTATGGCTATGTGTCCTGAAAACACCAAAAAAAGGTTGATTTCAAAAATTTTAAGAGAAGGCCAACATCCTGTACCTTCTTGACTTGTACGAAGCTAATATGACAGTAAAACTGGTGTGACACCCATAAAACCCAAACAGCAAATCCTCCCATGAACAAAGATCGCCTTTATTTCTCTCCCTCTTTCACATTGTCCTTCTGCTTGATTCTTAAAAACATGTCAGCTTTAGTCTTAAAAATGGAAGCACTGCAGTATGTCAAACACTGATACAGCGAATAAATGAGATTCTTTTTCTGTTAAATATTTTATTTATCTATTGAGAGAGAGAGAGCGTGCGCTCAAGTGGGGGGAGGAGCAGAGGGAGAGGGAGAGAGAGAAGCTCAAGCAGACTCCATGCTGAGCGTGGAGTCCGACATGGGACTCGATCCCAGAACCCTGAGATCATGACCTGAGCCGAAATCAAGAGCCACCCAGGAGCCCCCACATGAGATCCTACAACACAGGATGAGAGGTGATAAGGACAGTAAGAACCCGCCCAGGGGCCCAGGATCAAACCCCCACAGCTGAGAGACTTTCTACAGGTTAACTATCCTCCGTGGTCTCAGCTTCCTCATCTCTAAAATGGGGTAATAATACCTGGCTCCTTGGTCTTCTAAGAGATTAAATGAGCTACGTCAGTTGCTGGGGTGGGACTTAGACACCTTCGCTCTTAGCTCTTGTTATATTTATGAAGAAAATGCAATACTTCTCAGAGACATTTTAGGGACTAAAAATCTCTTTTCTTCAGACCGATATGAACAAAAAAACCTAATTTCCCCTCCTTTTCACTACGGTGTTTCCTCCGGGCAGCTGGCCTTCTCTCTTCATTCCTGTCACCAAGTAGAGGCCAAATAAAGAGAACTGTCCCAAACATGAGACTCAGCACAGCTGGCGAGACAAGGACAAGGGAAGAGCAGGTGACAGGGACATGCGCCCTGAGCCACAATGCAGAGAGGGGAAGAGGAGGAGGGAGGGTGAAGATGTTCACGGGAGCAGAAGAGAGAAGAGACGTCGGTCTCGAAGCAGAAGGATCTGATTAAGGAAAAGGGGACCACTGATTCCACTGCCACTCTGAGTAAAAAGCACTGCTTGGATCCGATGTGATAATTTAGCTCAGTTTATTCCATTTGGGTTAAGTATTCGAGTAAAGTCTCTTATCAAAATTTGCAGCATCCTAATGAAACACTATAAATGATACCATCTCAGAGAATATTTGGGCACTTATTCAGAAGGTGCTCTTCAGACGAAGATGAGAGCCCAGGTTTGTTCCTCTATGTGACCTCTGGTTTAGCGACTGGCATCATTTCAGTCCAATCTTGTCCTCCTTTCTTGACCGTCAGTGGCTCTCACTGTACGCACGATGGCCTCCTACTCACAGTGAGCTCGCTGCGGGCCTTCCAGAAATGCGCTTGGCTGTTAATGCCACACCATCCACTGACAGGTGTGGAACTGGTACTAACTGCAGTGGCAGATGTCAAAGGAGAAAGGATACAAATTTATATGGAAACGCTGTGGTGGCCTTAGTGCTGGGGACAATGACCAGTGCAGTTTGCCAGCAAGGGTCTTCATTCAGTACAGGCAGAAGATTCTCCTCAGAAAAATAAAATATTCATATACTGTTGTTTGGATTGAAAAAAAAGGAAAAAATATTTCCCCTTCCTTCCTTCCTTCCTTCCTTCCTTCCTTCCTTCCTTCCTTCCTTCCTTCCCTCCCTCCCTCCCTCCCCTATCCCCCACTTTGAACCTCTTGCACTGGAAACAATGGCTAATCTCTCACTCTAAAATTCCTCCTAATTAAACGTAATAATTATAGCAGCAGATTGCATTAGCAATTTCATTAGTGTCCTTTTATTTATTTATTTTTTATTTTTGTTTTGAGAGAGAGAGCAAGCACGCAAGTGGGGGGAGGGGCAGAGGCGGAGAGAGAGAGAGACTCTTAAGCAGGTTCCATGCACAGTATGAAGCCCAACTCGGGGCTTCATCTCACAACCCCAAGAACATGACCTGAGCCGAAATCAAAACAGTTGGACACTTAACAACTGACTCCAGCCAGGAGCCCCAGTGTTCTTTTAAAAAATAAAATCAGTTACCTGAAAAGAAGTAGATGTTGCTATTCAGTGAAGTTTAATAAAATGAAAAACATTTGGAAAAGCTACACATACAATGGGAAGTAGCAAATTTGCATTACTAGAAAAACAAAACTCATCTTAAAACCTTGCCTGAAAAAATGGTGGTTTACCATAGAAACATGCATTTTTGTGTATCTGCCTAAAGGAACACCCCCTTTGGCAGTTTAATTCCCCAAGGACTGTCTTCCTGAATGGCCACAACGAGCTGCCGCAGTAAGTACTGGTAACATTTGGTGCCACAGAGACTGCCATGTGTACTTTGGTTCTTTAACTGTACCTGAATTTCCTCCAGAAAGCCTTCTTTATTTCAATAATCATATTTTACAAAATCAACAATGTTTCTTTCATAAGCCCTGAGTGAACCACATTCCTCAGCCGTCCATCCACTGTGTGGCACTCACAGCCTGTCCACATTGTATTACTTTGATGATGTGCTTGTCTCTGGCCACACGGAGAGCTGGTGACCACATCACACCCATCTTTGTATTCCCAAAGCAGCACAGGGTTGAGCAAAGCACAGGGACTCAACAGAGGTTTGCTCAGTATGTTCTTTATCTTATCTTTATCTTAATAATCTTATCTTAATGTCTATCAGCCACTTAGTCTTCAAAGAGAAATTTCCAGCAGTCAGAAACAAAGAAGGAGACCACTGCTAGAGGGAGTGAGGCTGTGGGGTTGGCCTAGGAGTGTTCTGGAACTGGGCATGAGCTGTAACACCTAAGGGGTGGGATTTTGATGCCCATGGGAGGAAAGAAGATGTTGCCCTGGGCTTGCAAAGGGTGGGCAGCTGGGACCAAGATCCCTGAATAAAACCAGAAGTCTCAGGGGTGCATACATCTTTTCAAATTAATGTTTTCATTTACTTTGGGTAAATACTCAATAGTGGAATTTCTGGATCATATGAGTACTGAGTAATGTACAGAATTGTTGAATCATTATATAGTATACCTAAAACTAATACAACACTGTATCTTAATTATACTTCAAAAAAACAAAAAGAACAAACAAAAAAATCCCAGAAGTCTCAGAAGACTGTTCCCTTCATGTAAAATCTAGAAAAACTCCATGCACTAGCTCAGGGAACTATCAATAAACTTCTAATGATACATTCTAACTCTAAATATGGGTGATGAGTTTGAAATTATGTTCTATGCTTCATAATAGGAACCTCAAGTTAAGGGATTATTAACTGGGTCAAAGACCAGAGAAAGTCCTTGGAGTTCTTGCTCGTTGTTGGAGGATAATTCCCACCGAACATGACCCCCAAATAAAAAAGAAACTGTGAACTACGCAGGACTATGGACAGTGAGAGGAAGCATCAACAGACACAACAGAAAGTAGAATTAGCACCACAGGATCTTCAGGTATCGTATCAATCTGAAACAGCCTGCAAAATAAGATTAAAATAATCGAAGGTGGATTAGAGTACATAATGAATGAGCCCTTAAGAGAAAATAACAGATGCATTTTAAAAACGATCCACAAAGATGCTCAAGAGATGAAAATGTGGATACTGAAAAACTCAGTAGTTGTACTGACGTGAGTAGGCTAGCTCTGAGCAAACAGCCCATAGAACAGCACAGAAGGACAGGGATGGAAAACCATGAAAGGAATCGCAAGGCACAGAAGGTACAATGAAAAGAGACCATACACTTGTAATGAAAGTTTGAGAACAAGAGAACAGAAGGACGAGGAAAGAAGCAAAATACAAGGAGCTATGGAGCAGCAGCTTTGCAGGCGTGGAGCAAAACACGAGCTCCGTGGCTGATGTGACATCCTGACTCCCACACAGGAAAATGAAAGTAAACTTGTAACTCAACACAAGGAATCTGAGGCCCACGACTGACAAAGAGCAAATCTATAAAACAACGAGAGAGAAGACATATTATCCACCAAGAAACAGCAGTTAGACTATAGATTTCGCCTTGGAAAATACGGACTCATGTTTTCACCATATTAGAAAAATTATCACAAATGATTATGAAGAAAAAACAGACCCTTTTTTTAAATACAAAAGCTGAGTACATTATGGGCAGGATCTCACTGAAAGGGTTAGAAAAGGAACAATCCTTTGGGAATATGGAGCCTGAGTCCTGGAGGAAGGAACTGACATACAAGAATGGTGAGGAACTGACATATGGCCAGAATGGTGACAACAGTGAATAACACAAGCAGTTTAAATTCAGAAAAATTTAACCAACACTCTTTATCTTTCTGTGCTGTTTTAGAGCTTATCTACTCAGCTCTCGTCTTACGTACTTCCGCATAACTACTGAGTTTCTAATTTCAAGAATCTGATCATCTTATTCCGTCTTCCATATTTGAGAATGGAATGGAAAATGGAACAAGATGATTAGATTTAAAGTACGGTATTCTTCAACAACAAGATGGAGATATTACTGGGGCGCCTGGGTGGCTCAGTCATTAAGCGTCTGCCTTCGGCTCTCGGGCGTGATCCCAGAGTCCTGGGATCAAGCCCCACATCCGGCTCCTCCACTGGGAGCCTGCTTCTTCCTCTCCCACTCCCCCTGCTTGTGTTCCCTTTCTCGCTGGCTGTCTCTCTGTCAAATAAATAAATAAAATCTTTTTAAAAAATAAAATATGGCGATATTACTGAGCTCCATTAGTCGTGTGTACATTACACATTTTAAGTTAATCAGTAAAAAGAAAATACTAGCGTATAAAACTTCCAAGTCACTGGAGGGAATAAAGGGGAATAAATAAATTCCACAGATCCAAGAGAATACAGGAGAGGAGGAAACATAAGCAGAAGCAAAAAAGATACATGATGGATTAAAGAAAACGCAAAATAAGACTGTAGTAGTAATTATAATACACGTAAATGTGTTATACTTGTCATGTAAAAGAGAGAGACTGTTAGATCAGAGGAGATAACATGTAACTGGATGTTGTTTACCAGAGACACACCTAAAACCCACATACTGACAAGAAAAAGCTGAATACAAAGAAGGAAGGAAAGGACAGTGGGCAAGTACGAAAGCAAGCTGGCAGAATTATACTGATGTTGGAGAAAATAGACTTCAAGGGAAAAACACTCCTGTGGGATAGAAAGCTTTTCTATCAGCCAGTGTCTGACCTACTTTCCTGCCACAGGACAGACTTGATGTTTGTGCTTTCATCTCTGCCCAGAACAGGGTCGGTGGGCGGGCCTCACAAATCGCTGTTACAAAAAGCACGAGGCAACCACATTGAGAGAAAAATTTCTTTTGACGCGTGCTAGCATTTTCATTTACTGTCCCTGTTCCAAAAGAGGCTTTGGGGGGTGATTTCTTGGTGGTATTTTTGGTTCGAGTCGTCACTCTCTTGTATTTGTTACAGGGCCGTAAGTCCACTCAGGCAGTTCAGTGTTAAATCTGGCGGTAATCGCGTACGTATTATTACTAATATTATGACGACAAGCATTATTACTTTCATTGCTGACTGTAATGAAATTGTAAGGAGGGCACGTATTGCATGGTGCACTGGGTGTTATACGCAACTAATGAATCATCAAACTTTACATCAGAAACCAGGGATGTAATGTACGGTGACTAACATAATATAATAAAAAAAACATAAAAAAAAAAGAAAATGTAAACTTGAATCTCTTATTCTACATTTTAGTTCCTACTTAAATAAACGGGATTGTTTTGGTTATCATGTCAAATTATAGATTTTCATATTTGAAGGACTCTCCTATATGTGAAAACATCTTGCAAAGTATTATTATGAAAGGCACTTTCTTACTAGAATATTTTAGAGTCTACATTCACTTGTAAATTAACCCCCCCCAAATCTTACCAAATGTCTTTTAAGATGGAGCTGTACTTTCCCCAGAATCCAGTTTTAAATAAACTGGGCCAACAGCTGAATAATGTAGATCGGGAAACTAGACCAGAGGGAAATAGGAATGAGGTTCTCTACGAGGTGGTCTTGACCTTCCCATGTGATTTGGACCAGTGGGTGCTTAGCGGCCATGTGTGCCCACGACCATGATCGGGACGTCCCTGCCTCGTGCTGAGCGCTCACCTGCTGGTGACTGTCTCCACACACAGTCTGGCCCCTTCTAATTACTTATAAGTGTTCTAAGGACTGATTGCAGCTCTGGTTCTAAGACCTCTCTGCCATACACTACAGGACAGGCTGTATAGCACTTGTGAGCATCTGTTTTCCTAACCGTAGGACAGGCATTCCCTCCAAGAGCTCTCGTGAGGATAGATGAGCCAAAATACATAAAATGCCTCGCAGAGCAAGTCGTCATTTTTAATATAACATAATACTTATTGTTGGGAAACTGCAATGAGATTGGACACAGAGCTATTCATGGGGATCCTGCCCGTCACAGGCCATTTGCACAGATTCCGAAGCTTCGGACCCAAGAACGGGAACCCTCTGCTGGTCTTACAGTGACCATACTGGTGGTCCTGCTCCAAAGTCTTCATTTCCATCCTCAAGAAAGGTGCTTACAAGTCTTCCTACGTTATTTTTCATGGAGGAAAACTTTTCCCTCAATGATTGGAAGTGGTTACTGGCTGAAGAACATGGCGCCTCCGGAGTTGGGCATCTCTCGTCCACAAAATGCGGGGCTGGATGAGGCCACCTCTGAGTTTCCTGTCCGCTCTCAAGGTCTGCAATATTCTGAAAGGCTAACCTCAGGAAGGGACTGACGCGGCCGTGCCTGCAGACACCTGACAAGGGAGGGTCGGGACAGGCCAGGACGCCGACGGGCCAGGAGCCGGGTGGCCTCAGCAGCAGGGATCGGCGACTGGGGCTGAACTCAGAGCCATACGCTCGGAGGACGTCAATGCGGGGCAGCAGGAAGGCGAGACGTTCTCTGCGCAGCAGTGCCAGGAGGCTGCCTTTGGGCGTAACCCAACATTCCTTGCTTACTGACATTAAATATTTATCTTTTTTTCTTTTTTCTTTTTTCTCTTTTTTTTAAAGATTTTATTTATTTATTTGACAGAGATAGAGACAGCCAGCGAGAGAGGGAACACAAGCAGGGGGAGTGGGAGAGGAAGAAGCAGGCTCATAGCAGAGGAGCCTGATGTGGGGCTCGATCCCATAACGCCGGGATCACGCCCTGAGCCGAAGGCAGATGCTTAACCGCTGTGCCACCCAGGCGCCCCTAAATATTTATCTTGTATCTCAAGTGCCTGAAGTACTACAATGAACAAAACAGGGCCAGAGCGAACTCGCGGGTGCTCTTTCCATCGGAAAGATAACAAACAATAATACAAAATGGGAAGCCCGACCAGCAGGCACGAGGGACGTGGGTGGTGACGAAGGCGGCTCTGCCGAGTTGGTTGGGGAAGGCCAGGAGATAATTTCCAACCGAGGAGACAAGTCGAAGCAGATCAGAGTCAAGGAACCGTAGTGCATGTGAGAAGGCATGTCATCGTGGTGCGACCATGGTCACCAGCTCACCAGTGCTGCACACACCCGTCTGCCCGCAGGACCAGTGCCCATGCCAGGGCATCTGGAGAAGATTCCTGTGCCACTCGGGGTCCCCTAAGTGCCCGAGGGGTGGTGTTGGGGAGGCAGGGGGGGCCGTGTGGAGCGGACACGCGGATGCAGTGCACTGGAACCTCCCTGAGATGACACGAGTCCAGCAGTGTTTCCTCAGTGCACACTTAGGAAACACATTTCTGTGGGCAGCCTTCTGCTGGCCTCCCTGGGGGACAGAAAGCCAGTGTGGGAAACAATTCTTGTCTCAGAAAACCCACTCCATGTCAGTGGAAACAACAGTCACACTCAACCAAAAAAAAAAAAAAAGGAGGGGGAGTCAAATAAGTCGTTATATAATCAAGTGCTAAATTGTATGGCACAGATCCTAAGCCCCACGGCGCTCGAAGAAGGGCCCAGTGCAGGGGCTGGTGGGTTTCTGAGAAAGTTTCTAGAAGGCAAGCAGTTGCAGGGCCCACCCACACGGTGAAGTGGGGTGGAGGGAGTTGCTGGGGAGCTGCCAGGGCAGGAGAGGGTGGGAGCGGGGGGCAGACAGAGGCGTGCTCTGGGCTTCTCATCACAGGAAATGAAAATACATTCCCTGACTTTTTTCTTAGACTGAACAAGTCTTTGTTGGATTTTTCTAGCAAAAGGAAAAAAAACCCCTGCATTTCATGATCACTCTTATTTTTTGCCCATTTTAGTGGGTCTCTACTTTTCTATCAAACCTGGCTGTACAGTAATGACCAGTCAGTGGCAGGCAGGTCCCGAGGGGACTAAGGTAAAGCTCTTGGAGGAAACATCTCTGTCAGGCTTACCTCTTCTCAACCTCCTTTATTGAAGTATTTTACTTCATCCAGAGAATTTAGTACCAGTAATATTAGCATCAATGTTGCCTCTGGCATTTAAGTTAACATATGTTAATGGAAGGATAGGAAGGATATTAATATTTCTGGGATATTAAATATACTTTCAGAAACTCAGCCTTTAATCCAAAAATAAATGCAAATCATAGGAACACGCCCTATAATTGGTAGGTTTTGGGAGGCCAGGGGATGGGCAGTTAGGGTGTCCTGACAGTTCTCCGTGACCACCGGGATTATCTGTGGCACACAGCACTTCTGATTGAATATGGAAGGTGGGGTAGGAAGCACACTGAAAGCCTTTTTAGATCGGCCGCGCCCTAACTTGTTTGATATTGACGATGAGAAAAAAGTCCTTACAGTACAAAGAAACTCTTAGGAGAACGAGAAGAATCCCTTCTTGAATTTTACCAGGATTACAGCTGGCCACTGGTGGGGGTGGGGGAGACTCATTCACCGATCCTACTAATTCAAGTTCAGAAAGATAGATGTCCTCAAGCCTAGGCTTCCTGACCACTTTGGCAAAATCCAGGCTTCTTTCGAGGAGGCGGCAGGCACCTGCTCATTCCCAGCACTGAAATCTTCCCTTTAAGACAACACAGAGTTACGGACTCCCTAGCATTTGGTGTGTAGGTGTCAGGGTCTTAGGAAGCCCCTGGGAAGAGGAGGAAACAGGCCTGTGGATATGGGATCTTGATGGCCCCAAAGCACCAGAGGGTGGGTCCGGGAGAGACAAGGAGCCATGAGAGGTTGGCTGATTATATCCAGGCTGAGAGGAGAGACATTACATAAGAGCAAAAGCATTCTCTCAAAAGCAGCAAAGTTGCTCTGAGATTCTTTTTCCAGCCCCCCCATCCCGCCCCTTCTGTTTATTTTCAATAGCAATTTAGTGGAAAGAAAAAGTCCGCTTGAAACCTTAAAAATACCCTCTGTTCCCCCACCCTGAAGACTGGATTCCTTGGAACAGCAAATGAGAAACGGGGCCATTTAGGCACAATGATAGAAGCCACTGTAAGCAGAATGAGGCTAGGATTTCCAGTGGGACCACGAAGGATAGTTCTGGTTCTGAAAACCCAAGAGATGGGCCACAGAAGCCTTCTGGCGGCTAGGAGAACAGACACGGGAGCCCATGTGCTTTTCCACCTCAGGAAAATGTGAACATGGAAAACCAGACTTTTTTGTAGCTAAGCATTTTAGAAACTTGACAAGAATTCCCATGGGACAATATTTACAACCTATAGTTTTCAGGGGATTTAAAGAAATTTGAGATGCCACGTGTGCATTCCAGGAAATCTGAAACCATAGTGCCACCTTGGGAAGAGTTTCCAATCCAATCTGAAACATCTAAACTATGATCTAGCAAACAAACCCCCCATCAGTTTGCAAAGGTACGCGGCTGAGATGGTATAGAGTGTCCAGTGTTGAGACGCAGAGACATACTCTGAAATCTCAACACTTTTTGGCTAAAAGATTTCTATACATCAGACTAGAATGTACCCGATGCTTGGAAGCTGGCTCAGAGTGGCCTCTCTTGTTTCCGAAACACAAGATAAAACACTATCTTTTTGGATTTCTATCTCATTGTTGGCTTTCTTATGATGCTCTCATGGAGCGACTTGCTTTGGACTCAAGAATACACTTAGATTTGATTCTTACATCCTGAACTAGCACTTGAACCATAACAGCTTGCAGTGATTGGTTTAAATTAAAGCACTAACAAAATATATTTTTACACTTGCTATTTTCATATGTTCCAAAATTTTATATCTTGAAAGTGGATGTAAAAGACATATTTGGTTTAAATTTTAATTCCGCTGTACAGAAAAAAAAGTTCTATTATACTAGTGTTAACTGCTGTAAATACTCTGAAAAGTCAGGATACAAAGTGGTGACAGAAATAAATAAACATGAATAGTTTTATGGTGTGATGGCCAACACTTCAAATAATCTCCAGATCAGGGTCTCAGCTGTGCACGAGCTGCCCCAGTTGATACTCTGGGCCACTGACATGAAGTGTGCAGGCCTGGGATCTGTAAACTCCTGAAACGGTAAATCAACGAGCTCCCCTGTTTCAAGCAAGAAATCAGTTTTCATTCAATGAGCACAGTGTTCAAAGAAGTTCCGTATTTGAAGTACCTACCAGAAGCTGCCCGGCAAAGCAGATGAAGAGGATAAAGGCGAGCAAGAGAAACGCAGCTCCAAAGGAGATCCCCAGAATGGACGTTCTACCAGGGAAACAAAAAGGAACAGGTTAGTGGGGGGGTAGTTTCCATTATTCTGGAAAGCCATCAGTAATACTTTGGGCTTAATTAGGACTTTAACGTAATGAGGACTTCATTCCTCACTCACTTTTTGAGAAATGAAAATGGAGCTAAGACCAAAAATAGGTCCAGAGAAAGCGTGTCCGCAATTGTGTCCGATCATCTTGCTGACTCATCGAAATTGCCCTATAAGCACCAGGTCCTTGTGAAAGCAACACCATCTTTCTCTGACTCTCCTACGCAACTAGCGCTTTGATGCCTGGGCCTGGCCTCTTCCGCGGAGGGCCAGCCTCATCGGATGCCCTTGAGGACCTCCTGGCCCATCCTTACTCCTGCTCACTTAGGAAACACCGAGTCCTTGCCCCAATCCAACCAGATTCAACTTGTTTCAGCAATCATGCAGCTAAATGTTTACCGAGGTTCCCCAAAGATTTCAGGGACCATGGCCCTCACCTTCTTGCCCAAGCTGATGAACACACAAGCGTCTTCCTATGATCACGTGAAAAATTAAGTTACAATTCTATCACTGACAGGTTGCACGTAGATAAAAGCATTTATAAGAATTGTATGCCTCTCTGAGACATCCTTTATTTTTTATTTTTAGTTTTTTAAAGATTTATTTATTCAGGAGAGAGAGAGAGAGAGAATCTCAAGCAGACTCCCTGCTGAGCACAGAGCCCAATGCAGGGCTCCTTCTTCCATCCCTGAGATCATGGCCTGAGCCAAAATCAAGACGCAGAGGCCTAACCGACTGAGCCACTCAGGTGCCCAGAGACATCCTTTAAATTATTAAACAGTGTAAAGCCTCTTAAAACCTCATTTAATCCAAGGATAGAAGTGTTCAGGGGTATTAAAAGAGCTGAACCACAATGAATAATCAAAGATGAAATTCAAATGAGACATCAGGAGAGGTCAGGTGGTATCTCAGACTGCAATGGAACCTTCTACCAACGAGGTTGGCCAGAGACGCTGAGGAGACAGAAGAACTGGCACAGAGAACAGGTGGCAACACAGAATATCGAAGCACGGAGGGCTCCGATGCAACTCGCCAACACGCATGCGCAGCTCTGAGTCCACGGCGACGGAAACGAAGCAGATAACCAGTGCTTGAGGCCATCGCAACGGGAAGGTTCCACTCAGCTCACGCTCTCAAATACCTCCTCTGTTACAAGATGATTTACACATCAAGCAAGGTCAACAAAAGCTTGACTTCAAACCCAAACCTGAGCCTGACTCAGTGATGCACTGGGCACTGAGTTATCTGCTAGAGTGATTCCCAGGGCTTTCAAATACCTAGCCAGATAATGGCATTTGTTCACATTTTATGAGCAAAAACCAAGCCTCTGCTAGAAGGGTGTTTATACACCAAATACACCTAGTCCCATGCTAGGCTGTAACGACATAGACAAGTAAGACGTCATACCTGTTTTGAGCTGCTTACAGTACAGTGGAGGTAAGCACCATATGTCCTTACCTCCAATACCTAGAATATCCTACTTTCTTTCAGACAGCACCCCAGCCCTCAGTCCCTGGCCAGGAGCCACCAGTCTCACATCTCCCCAGCATATAATCTCAGAGCCTCCTGTTTCGCCAGGCAGTGTGGGGGGAGGGGAGTGTGAAACAGTCAACACTTCAGAGGAAGGGAGGCCCCCTGGCACTCTTGGGACTGGAGAGGGTCACAGTAACTCATCTGCTGAATTTGTGTCTGCCACCTTTCTCACCCATTTTTACAGGAGAGCTCTGATGGGCTTTCTTTGATTCTGTGCTGCCTGGTTTCTTTCTGCTATCGCGGTAATGTCAGCTTCATTAGGTTGAGTTCAGAAACATTACATCTTTTTCTTAGATCTGAAACTGTTTAAATAACACATAAATGATGTCTTCTAGAAGGTTTGGTAAACATCAACTGTAAAACCATCTGATGACAGTGATAGTGATGGTCACAATGATCATGACGACGGTGGTGGTAGTGATGGTGAAGATGGTGACGGTGATCACAGTAATGATGAGGATGGTGGTGGTGACGATGGTGACGGTGATCACAGTAATGATGAGGATGGTGGTGGTGACGATGGTGACGGTGATCACAGTAATGATGAGGATGGTGGTGGTGACGATGGTGACGGTGATCACAGTAATGATGAGGATGGTGGTGGTGACGATGGTGACGGTGATCACAGTAATGATGAGGATGGTGGTGGTGACGATGGTGACGGTGATCACAGTAATGATGAGGATGGTGGTGGTGACGATGGTGACTGATGAGGGTGATGATCGTGGTGATGACATGATGACACAAGATAGTGATGATACGAAGACAGATTATTTGCTCTGTGCCGAGTACTATTCTAAAGGCTTTATATGACATTCATTTTTTATGAATTCACTTAATCCTCATAATAATCATGGATAGTAGTTACTATCATTACCTCAAGGAGAAACTGAGGCCCAGAGAAGTTGAAAGACTTGCCTAAGGTCATACCTCTATTAAGTGGTGTGGTCAGGATTTATGCCCATTCAATTGTATTCCTGACCCAGATTCCGTTTTTAGGAGTAGACATGTCACATTTCTGCCTTGTTTACTGGCTCTATTTCTTGAGTCAATTTTGATAATTTTCCCGGAAAATTTAGATTTAGATTTTCAAATGTAAAATATTCTACATAATATTCCCTTTCAATTTTAACTCCATTTTTGAAGCATCATTTTCTTGACCCTAATGTCCTTTTTCTTTTTCTCTCTACATCAGACTTTTGAAGCTGTGCGTGTTTATTGATCTTCACAGTGAATGAATGAGCTTTTGGTTTATAGACCTTAATAGGTCTATGCTTTCTGATAGTTTTCTATATAACTAGTTTCTGATTTAAATTTTAACAATTGCTTCCTCCTTCTTTACACAAACTTGTATTACTTTTTTCTTGATTGTTATTTATTGCCAATCTTTTATATTTTCTAATAAATGCATTTAAGGACATAAATATTCCTATAACTACTGCTTTAGCCAAATCCTACAGCTTTTGATTTGTGGTTACTTATTGTCGTTCTTCTCTAAAAAGCCCATAATTTCAATTTCCTTTTAATAGAACACTTATTCAGAAGTCTAATTTATAAATTCCACAAGGAGATTATTTTTGGTCTGCCCCCGTTATTTCTTTTTTCTTTTTTTTTTTTATTAATAATGATTTTTTATTATATTATGTTAGTCACCATACAGTACATCCCCGGCCTTCGATGTAAGGCTCGATGATTCATTAGTTGTGTACAACACCCAGTGCACCATGCAACACGTGCCCCCCCCACTACCCATCACCGGTCCATCCCACTCCCCCACCCCCCTCCCCTCTGTAGCCCTCAGTTTGTTTCTCACAGTCCATAGTCTCTCATGTTTCATTCCCCCTTCTGATTACCCCCCCTTTCTTTATCCCTTTCTTCCCCTACTGATCATTCTAGTTCTTATGTTCCATAGATGAGAGAAATCATATGATAGTTGTCTTTCTCTGCTTGACTTATTTCACTAAGCATTATCTCCTCCAGTGCCGTCCATGTCGTAGCAAATGTTGAGAACTCATTCTTTCTGATTGCTGAGTAATATTCCATTGTATATATGGACCACAACTTCTTAATCCAGTCATCTGTTGCAGGGCATCTCGGCTCCTTCCACGATTTAGCTATTGTGGACATTGCTGCTATGAACATTGGGGTGCATATGGCCCTTCTCTTCACTACGTCTGTATCTTTGGGGTAAACACCCAGTAGTGCAATGGCTGGATCATAGGGTAGCTCAATTTTTAACTTTTTAAGGGACCTCCACACGGTTTTCCAGAGTGGCTGTACCAACTTGCATTCCCACCAACAATGTAGGAGGGATCCCCTTTCTCCACATCCTCTCCAACAATTGTTGTTTCTTGCCTTGTCTATTTTTGCCATTCTAACTGGCGTAAGGTGGTATCTCAGTGTGGTTTTGATTTGAATTTCCTTGATGGCTCCGTTATTTCTAATTTCATTAGATTTGACCAGAGACTGTGGTCTCTATTATTTCTACTTTGACAATGTATTTTTCCTCTAGGGTGTGATGAACATGATTTACTTTTTTTTTTTTTTAAAGATTTTATTTATTTATGTGACAGAGAGACAGCCAGCGAGAGAAGGAACACAGCAGGGGAGTGGGAGAGGAAGAAGCAGGCTCCCAGCAGAGGAGCCCGATGTGGGACTCGATCCCGGAACGCCGGGATCACGCCCTGAGCCGAAGGCAGATGCTTAACGACTGTGCCACCCAGGCGCCCCCACGATTTACTTCTATTATACCTTACGGATTTCTAAAAATGTTATGTGTTTCCTTTCCCTGGAAACAAAGCATACATCTATTGTCAGAGCCGGATGAGTTAGTCAAATTCCCAGTGGGTTGACTTAATGGTTCAATTTGGTCTGTCAATTTAAGAACATATTAATATTTCCGGCTGGGATTGTGGGTTTGTCAATATATCTGAACATTCTAATTGCTTCTCTTTGTTTCAAAGAGATGCTGGAATGCATGAAGATTTATGATTGTTAAGTCTTCTTGGTGACTGTACCATTGTACAAGTCTTTCTTTTTCTTGTGCTGAATGCCTTCCACTTGATCCAATGTTGTCAGAAATTTTTATTCCTGCAGCTTTCTTTTCCTGTAAGCTGTTGCCTTGAAAAGCTGTTTTCCACCCTTTAGTTTTCCTCTTTCTTGTCTTTTAATTTTTGTGAGATCTTCTGTACTTAGCACAGAGGGGGCCTTTGGTTTTGGCCTCAATCTTTGAGCCTACTTCCGAGAGTAGGACATTTTAATCCACTCACAATTATGAAATTTGCCAACATTTGACCAGATCTTCCATTTTATTCTTAAAATGTCCAACAGAATTCACAAAGAAATCACCACGGTAGGGAGTTCTCTTTGTAAGAAGGTTTAAAAAGCCAAATTTAATAAATGTAAGAGATACACACCCATTAAATTTTTCTATCCCATTATGTGTCAGTTTTGGGAGGGTTGCTTTTCAAGGAATTTTCCCATTTAAGTAAATTGTAAATGTTTTCGGTCTTGAGTAATTTGTCATATTCCATATTTATTCCATTAATGTCTGTAGGATTGGTAGTGAATCCCCTTTTATTCCTTATGTCATTAATTTGGGTGCTCTGTGATTCTGTGATTCTCTCTCTTTCTTGATCAGTCTTGCTAGTGGTTTAGGAATTTTTACACTTTTTGAAAGAACCAACTTTTGCTTTATTACTTTTCTATATTGGTTGTTTTCTATTTTATGGATTTCTTCCTCCTTTAGTATTTATTCCCTTCTACTTGATTTGCTCATCTTTTTCTGGCCTCTTAAGCTGAAAATTCAACAACAAATTTTAACTGTTTCTTCTTTTCTAATATAAGCATTTTAAAGCGACGAATTTCTCTCTAAATTAGTGCTTTAAGGTACACCCTACACCTTTGGGTAGGTTATATTTTGATATTCAAAATATTTTCTAACTTCTCTTGTCATTTTTTTATTTGACTCATTCAAAAGCATACAGTCTAATGCTGAAATATTTGGGGATACTTTCTATATTCTGTTCTTGTTCATTTCTATTTTGATTTTGGTGTGGTTAGACATCACACTATAAGATTTTTCTTTTCAAATTTATTTCATTCTTTTCAAAACTGTCAAGATGCTTCTACGGCCTAGTGTATATTTGGGCCATGTTCCATGTGCAGTTTAAAATCACATGTATTTTACAGCTGGGTTAGTGTTCTATGAATGTCAGTTTCATGAAGGTAGATAATCTTGCTCAGATTTGCTATATTCTTATTTATACAGTAAAGCCTGTAAAAGGGATATTAAAAGTCTAATTATGATTTATCAAACTCTTTGGTTTTAACAATTTTTTTCCTTTTGTATATTTCATAGTTCTGATTTAGGCATTATGCACATTTCATGATTCTCTGCTTTCTGATGATGTGCCCCTTTCATTATTATTCAGTGTCTGTGTCTCTGTTAGTACTTCTTTCCCTCATGTCTACTTTGATATTACTATATGTGTGGTGGCCTTCTCATGCTGTTTAGATGATACATGTTTTCTATTCTTTAAATTCCATACCAACTGCCTTTTGTACTTAAAATGCATCCCTTGGGGGGGGGCGGTGCCTGGGTGGCTCAGTTGGTTAAGTGTCTGCCTTCGGCTCAGGTCATGATCTCAGGGTCCTGGGATTGAGCCCCACATTGGGCTCCCTGCTCGGTGGGGAGTCTGCTTCTGCTTCTCCCTCTCCTTCTGCCCCTTCCCCCTGCTTGTGATCTCTCTCTCTTCTCTCTCTCTCAAATAAATAAAATCTTAAAAAAATAAAATGCATCCCTTGTGCTGTTGATAACGCTGCTATAAATATCAGTGTGCATATGTCCCTTTGAATCAGTATTTTTGTGTCCTTTGGGTAAATACCTAGTAGTGCAATTGCTGGGTCATAGGCTAGTTCTATTTTTAACTTTTTGAGGAACCTCCATACTGTGTTCCAGAGTGGCTGCACCAGTTTGCATTCCCACCGACAGTGTAAGAGAGTTATGGAAAGAGCCCAAATGTCCATTGTCTAATGGATGCATAAAGAAGATATGGTCTGTATATACAGTGGAATATTACTCAGCTATCAAAAGAATGAAATCTTGCCATTTGCAATGACGTGGATGGAGCTAGAGTGTATCATGCTAAGTGGAGTAAGTCAGAGAAAGACAAACACCATATGATTTTACTCATATGGGGAATTTAACAAATAACAGGTGAACAGAGGGGAAGGGAAAAAAAAGTAAAATAAGATAAAAACAGAGAGGGAGGCAAACCCTAAGAGACTGTTAACTGTGGGAAACAAACAGGGTTGCTGGAGGGGAGGTGGGTGGGGGGAAGGGATAACTGGGTGATGAGCATTAAGGAGGCACTGGATGAAATGAGCACTGGGTGTTATATCCAACTGATGAGTCACTAAATTCTACCCCTGAAGCTAATAATAGACTACGTGTTAACTGAATTGAATTTAAATACTAAAAAATGTAAGTTATGACACAAACTACCAGACACGACTCAGGAAGAAATAGAAAATCTGAATAGAGCTATAAAAGAGATTGAATCAGTATTTAAAATAAAACCCAAACCAAAAATTACTTGCAAAGAAAATCTCACACCTAAATGGCTTTACTGGTGAATTCTACAAAGTGTGTAAAGAAGAATTTTTACTACTTTTTCACAAACTCTTCCAGAAAATCAGTCCCTAACTGATTCTATAAGGCCAGCATCACCCTTATACCTACAGCAGACAGAGATATCACAAGAAAACAAAACTGAGACCAATGTCTCTTATAAATATAGATACAAGAACTTGACAAACCATTAGGAAACCAAATCTAGTCACATATAAAAAAGGATCATATAACATGACAAAGCGGGGATTTATCTGAGAAATGCAAGGTTGGTTTAATATCTGAAAATCACTTAATATATAATACACTATATTAAAGGAAAAGAAACCCACATGACCATCGCAATAGCTGTAGAAAAAGCATTAGACAACATCTGACACCCTTTTATTATAAAAACACTCAACAAACTAAGATTAAAAGAGAGTTTCCTGTATCCTAATAAAGGCATATATGAAAAACCCACAGGTTACATTACATTTAATGATGAAATACTGCATGTTGTCCTCCTAAGATCATGAACAAGATATGTGCTGTGGCTACTTCTATTGAAATTACACCGTGGTTTCTAGTCAGAGAAACTAGGCAAGAAATTGCAATAAAAGGCATCACATTGAAAAGGAAGAAGTAAAATTATCTGTATTTGTAAAAGATAGGATTTGGTATCTAGAACATTATGTCACAATCTGTGATTCAGACCCAGAGTGGCTCAAACATGTGGCTGTCCAGGGCTCACGTTCACGGCACACTGGCACTCGTGTTCAGACGGATGTACCTCTCATCCCAGGGAACGAGAGATACCGTGAGGCAGAGTAATGGTACCTCTCATCCCAGGGAACGAGAGATACCGTGAGGCAGAGTAATGGCTGGCCCAAAGCTCTTAATTATAACCATTTATCCTGCTGGCTCTATCAAAACCATGTTCAGGCTCATTAAGCATACCAAGATGTTTGTGTAACATGATCAATTTTAATTAACTTTCTAGTGGCAAAGCTGTTTTTTTTTTTTTAAACGCACAAGCATAATTGATCTATATAGTCACTGAAAAGCAAACTTGACTCTTCCCTGGCATGAGGCGAGAACAATTACACTTTTTAGTGATAATTTTTGACTTTGGCACTTTAATCAAGTGTATTGTTACAGTATATGGAAAAGGCTGATTTGAGACAAGGTCCTTTCTACTTTCTGTTTTTTTCCCCCCAGTCAATTTGCTTACAGGTGGTCCTGACGTGGATGAGGAAGCACATCTGCAGACAGGAAAAATCCAGCAGAAATATATAAAAAAAAAACCCCCCCACAAAAAAGAAATATATATCCATTACCCCCCAAATGTCTGAAAGTTGTATTACTTATAAACCATTTCTGTGGGTAAATAATGGTATCTTTATGTGGACTTCTATTTAATGTGATGACGTCCATGTCTCTCCTCCTTCTTTGCCCCCACCTTCTCCCCCCAAGAACGATGCAGATTCTCCCATCAACGCTCTCTGTTCACACCTATTACATGGTATTCCACGAGGGTAAGAACTCAGGGAAGAAGACTTTTCTTTTAACTCTAAGTTAGCATGCAGGAATAAAAACCCCTTTATCTCTCTTTTTTTTGTTTAAGTGACAGGTGATAGAACTTCAAAATGAAAGGGAATCTGGTAAAAAAAAAAAATCAAGAGCTGAAAAGGAAAAGAGGCATTTAAATATTCATTGCCATTACACATCACAGTAGCCTTTCTCTGATAACAGGACTCGGGAGCTTTGGGATGTTCTGGCTGCTTGAAGGTCCTGTGATGTGGCAAAGGCAGAAGGAATTGTATGTGGCAGAGTAAAAAGCCTCCCCTCCACAGCAACAATAAGGGCTGAAGATTTGAAGTTTCAGACGTATTATTCCCCCGGAAGGCCCACAGTCTTCTCCTTCTACACTCATTTTTTAGGTAGGTTCATCCCATTGGATGGATTTAAACATTACCTATGTGCTGGGTTTTCCAAATTATGACTCCACCCCAAGCTCCTTCCTGAACCCGGGATGCACGCGCTCCCTCCCTCCGTGAAGCTCCACCATCTGGCTGTCTAAGGTGCGCACGCGTGTCTTTGCTGCCCAGAACTGAGCCCTTGATTCACGGCCCGCCCCACCTGCTCCTTCCCCGGGATTCTCCCTCCCTGTCAATAGCTCAGGCCCAACACCAAAACAAACACCAACATAAAAACGCCACAGAACTCAGCTTTCTCTTACTGCTCCTATCCACCCAACAGCATGACTTGTCTCCATCAGTCTTCATGAGATACTCCAGCACTTACCACCTGCTCTGCTACTCCGGTACCAAACCTCACCTCACCGTCTTCCTATTTCTAACCCCCCTCCCCTGCACAGCAGCAAGAACACTGATTCTAAACACACCCAGATCACATCCTCAGCTGAGAACCTTCCAGGGCGTCCTGTCACACTCAGCATCAGACCCAACGTGCTCCCAATAGCTGGGAGGGCCAACACCACCTGCCCTCACATCGCTGCTCGGACTCCATCCTCCAGCTCTCACCTGGCTTGCTCTGCTCCCACCACCCTGGCTCCTTGGATATACTGCGGGTCCCATCATCTGGAATGTTCTCCTGCCAGAGAGCCATATCATACCCATCTCAATTCATTTGGGCCTCTGCTTCAAAGGCACTTAATTAGTGATGCTTTCCCTGGTCACCCTCACGTGAAATACCACCTTCCATTGCTGAGTATCCTATTCTGTCTTACTTTTCCTTAAAGATTATTACCACTGAATTATTGTATGTGTACTTATTACATTATTGTTGCTCCTCCTGATAGAATGTAAGTGATATGAAAGAAAGAGCATTTTAGGGGTTGCTGATGCTTCCCTCACATCTCTCATGATGCTTGGTATATGACGGCTCAGTAAAGAGCTACAGAATGATTCCACCTGTAAATGGGTGCACGTCTGTGCTTCCATTATGATTTCTATTTCTGTAACAAATGCTCAGAATATAGCCCTAGGGATAAAGTCAAGGTCCACGGCCCGTTTTATTGAGTGAAAACATGCTCAGCTCCATTCTCATTGTTATGGTTCCCCATATCCTACCATGCCACGGACACAGAGCTAAATGCCACACAAATCGGTTTTCATTCCTGGAGAGAATACTGGTTTTCATGAATTCCGTTTTTTCATGATGATATAGCATTTTTCGATAGGCACCCTGTTATGCAGACTAAAGACTACTCGTTCCGGCCTTCCTTGGAGCCCGGTTCACACATGTGACTAAGACCTGTCTTGGGTTATAAACCAGTGTCATGAGGTAAGCTTCTGGGAAGTTCCCTCAAGAGATGGCAGTTACGAATGCTTTCTGCCCTCTGCTTCTGGGTCTGTTCCTGCATCCTGCTGCTCGGAATGCGGATGCTGCCGTCTTAGAGAAGGAAGATGAGGAGCAAAGTCTACCGCAAGTAGGGATGTGCGCTGGTGGGATCCAGGCCCCCCGAGGAATCCAAAGGACAGAGTACCACACTGTAACCTTTGGCCTTTGATTAATGGGGAAAAAACTAAACTGCTAACTTACATTCAAGCTACTAATTGTGAGGCATTTCCTTACTTTCTGATGACCTGAATCCACAGCTGGATATTGTTCATCTCAGTAAAACCTGTAAGGTTCATTTATCTTGGACAGTAAGAATTATCTCCTCTCTACACCTCTCCTTCATTCCCCCTCTCTCCCTCCCTCCTTCCTCTCCCTCCCTCTTTCTCTCTCTCTCTTTCCCTCTTTCTTTCCCTTAAGATTCATACCCACTCAGAGGGAGTAACTTACTTTCACAGTAGCCAATATTTGGGCCCACCAATTTGGTTGCCCACCAAAGAAAACTGTTCCATAATAGTTATTTTTCCATCCTTTGTGTTTAGAAAATCAAGCCTACTTTCAATGGACATGAATGATTCTACCATTAACTTTCTTCTATTTTTTTCTCCTTTTTGGAGATAAAACCAAAATGAAAGTGATTCTTTTGAAGCGACTATTAAAGAATTAATGAGGATTGATTATTCAAAAGAGTAATGGAATAAGTATCAAAGAATTTCAGTAGAAATAACAGATCTCACATATTTAAGATTATAATTTGCTATTAATTTTGCTTAAGTAAAACATCATTATTCTTAATTTAACTTGGGCTAATGAAACACATGATATTTAACTAAGCTTTATTAGAAAAAAAAAATCATTCTTCTTGTAACAATTGCCCATGCCTGGTTTAATCTACTTAGTTTGGCAGGCAGTATGAATAAAACTACTAAGAACTGTAAAAACAATTCAGGCTTAAGGGTATCTCACATTTCTGATAAAGTCTAGTACAAGGCAGACAGAAGTGAGAGAATAAGCCTAAAAAGAGGAGTCAACTAATAATTTAATTACAACTATCTGAATTGAAACTCGGGTCAGATTCAAAACTATGTGCCAAATAGGGATGACATTTGGCCCTCTTTTAGGCAAACCCTTCCCCTTGCTGCTCCTTTCAAGGTCATGAATTCTTCTACTATTAGTTATTCATGCGTTCATTCATTCATTCACTTATTAGTCATTTTTCTCCTTTTTCCAAAAAAACATGTGGCAGTTTCCCCAAAAGAAAACAAACAAAATCAGAGGTCAGCACATAAAAAGAAGTGAGGAAGTGAGAAGCATCATTATCCCAATGAAAATGCTTTATAACAAAATTATTATTTTTAAATAGATGAGATGTTAGTCAAATTCACATGACCCGCTTAGTGAAGGGACCTTGACCTTGACCTGAATTTAACAAAATACTTGGACTTGAACTGCTGAACCCCAGAGACAGCTGGCAGAGAGAGACTGCAAAATGTATCATAGTAATGCTTTCATAACTCAGAGTATATGAAATCACCACGGACCCAAACCCTTGATGCTCACAGTTAAAATCACATATAACCCAAAGAGATGTGCCACTATGAGTCGACAGAGACCGCATAGCAGAATTCATGCATTTATACACCGTAATAACAGAATGAAATACATGCTATTTTCATACATTTATATAATTTCATACAATATGTTTATTCTGCTAATAAAGGAAAAGAAAAACTGGAATCCTTAGGTAAAATATGGAATTATAAAAAATTCAGATTTTAAAAAGAACCCAATAGATATCTTAGTTATAAATAATCACTGAAATTATACACTCAGTGTGGATGAGAGATTCACCAGAATGAATGCAACACAGGGAAATAAAGAGGTGTAACCTTTGAGGAAAAATTATAAGACCTGGAACACAGAATGAACAGCACAATATACAATTAACAAGATTTCAAGGAGGAAAAAGTAAAGAAAGAAGGAATGTATAAGGTGATAATGTCAGAAAACTGCCAATATGAATCTTCACACTGAAAAATCACACGTAGGCACTTAGGTGAAGAAGAACAAATACTCGTGGGGAAAGAATATACTGAAATCCCAGGGGGAAAAAGCACCCATGAAGGAAAGACAAATTATCTAAAAATAAATATAATGGGATTGATAGAAGATATTTCATTAGCAGCAACAGATGATGACATTGATGGGATATCATCATCATAATACTAAGGGAAAATAGAGTCAACATGGGATTTTATACTCAGTTAAACTATTATCCAAGAGCCAATGTGAAATAAGGCAGATAAAAATATTTTAACATAAAGAAAAACACAGCAGCTATGGCTACTCACAGACCCTCAATGAAAGGACTAATAAATGATAGACATCAGCAAGAAGGGAAATAAACTTGAAGGAGTATTTTTTTACGAGATGGTGAAATAAATAAGGGGATTAAGAGTATACTGGATGAGCACTGAGAAATGTATAGAACTGCTGAATGACTACATTGTATACCTGAAACTCACATGACACTGTATGTTAATTATGCTTTAATACGAAAAGGCATTGATAAATAAATTGGTAAAGAACAAGAGTAAATCTAAATAAACACTGACTATAATTACCATCTGGAACAGAAGTTCTAAGAAAAATTACATAGAAAATATAATTATTAACTTCAGAATATCTTAATACTATATATATATATATAGTTATATACATATGTAGTCATATAAGTACATACATTCTACATATGTGTGTTATATATATGACTGTATGTGCGTATACATAAGAGAAAGAGAGAGGGAGAGTATGTGTGCGCGTACGAGGAGAGAGAAAAAGAGATCCTAACTAGTGAAGGAAAAGAAAAGAATAACGAATACTGGATCAATCCTTTCGAAATTAGGAAGTGGGAAGGTACACCAGGAAAAGCAAGGTAACTGAAATGTAAGACGGAAAAAGCGAGTCCATACATCAGTAACAAAATCAGATACAAATGGAATCATATCATACTAATATAGAAAAGATATCAGATCGAATAAATAAAAAATAGCTGCTGTTTACAGGAGGTATACCCGAACAGTAATGGCTTCAAGAGCCCAGCAACGAACCTACAGGAAGCGTGACTCAGGCTTGAAATTGAACAGAGTCTGGACTGTGTGCACACACATACTTATTATATCGTGATCTGTACTTTGCTGTATCTTTGAAATACTTCACAAGAAGAATTGTTTACAAAGAAAAAGAAAAATGAGGACATTAGCATGGAAAAAAATGAAGGAAGAAGACATTATAATACAATGTAATATAATATAGATGTAATACGAGGCAAGCACAGAAAGTCCTGGTCTCGACGCTTTCCGTCAGAGGCATCTGCAGACCTACTCTGAGCTCTGTCACTGCCGACACAACCAGCCCAGAGTTCACAGTGTTCGTGCTCAAAACCCAACTTCTTTCTCCAGACAAACACACTGCTAATTGGTGATGACGCCTGAGAGAATAAAATTCCTCTTAAAGATACAACACACAGAAGAGAGGTAGGAACATAAAAGCAAAGACAGAAGACACCTCCTTGACGTTTTCTGAAACCTGTAATCCCATGAATTATTTGTCTTGCTCCCTGGAAATTTCTGGCTTCCTTAGCATCATCTCTTGAAATGTCCTAGTGGTGGAATCACTGGATCGTATGGTAATTCTATTTTTAGTTTTTTAAGGAACCTCCATACTGTTTTCCACAGCAGTGCCACCAATCTGCATTCCCACCCACAGTGTAGGAGGGTTGCTTTTTCTCAAAGAAAACAAATACGCTAATTTGAAAAGATAGACACACCTCTGTTGATTGCGTTAGTATTTACAATAGCCAAGATATGGAAGCAGCCCAAGTGTCCACTGACAGATGACCTGATAAAGTTGTGGTGTGTATACAATGGAATATTACTCAGCCATAAAAAAGAATGAAATCTGGTCATTTGTGACCACATGGATGAACCTAGGGGCTAAATAAAATAAGTCAGTCAGAGAAAAACAAATGCCATATGATTTCACTCATATGTAGAATTTAAGAAACAAGACAAAGAAAGAAAAAAAGAGACAAAGAAAAATCCAGACTCTTAAATACAGAGAACAAAACGGTGCTTGCCAAGGGGAGGCAGTGGGTGGATGAGGGAAACAGATAAAGGTGATTAAGAGCACACTTATTGTGAAAAGCATGAGAAATGTACAGAATTGTTGAATCAGTATGTTGTGCACCTGAAACTAACAGAACACTGTATGTTAATTATACTTGAATAAAAAGAAATAAAATAAATATACAGCATGAAAAAGAAATATTCTGCATAGTAATAAAATGGATGGTTTGGGGGAAAAAAAAGGCCTAGTCACTTTCTTTTCCAATTCCTTCTGATGGGTGACAATCCCTATCTTAATTATGATGTAGGAAATATAAAAATGCTCATCTGATAGGAAGATGTAGAAAAATAAATGAACTTATTCACCTAAGAGTAATAATAAGGGCCTATTTCCCTTGGTAATTGTCTCAGTAATACACCTTTTCTAATGCCCTTCGGCTCTATCAGTCAGCAAGCTTTGTGTGCCGCTGTTGGTGTCCTGTTCCAAGCGGCACAGGCCTGGAGCTCAGAGTGGGTTTAATCTGTTACCTTTCCTTGGGGTGTAAAACAGGTATGTTGCTGTGGGGAAATTTCACTGAAGATTCTGTAAGCCGAGAAGAAGGGCTCTTTTGGCACATGTATTTCAATGCTAATTTACCGGGGCAAGGAGACGTTTACTGGGAACCTCTTCTAAAACAGGGCAGATAGCTTAAGAATGAGCATGCGTGAGCTATACTGTGACTTGTTACTTCTATGAATGTCTTTGTGTTGCTTCGTGCTCGGAAGAACGTCCTCTGGAGTGCAGAGGGGAAAGGCAGACCACTTCTCTCTAGCTGGCTCAACCTCTTTATGAGATAAAATGCAACCCAGCCTCAGGGATTCAAGTTGTCCACAAACGCTGCTGGAGTTAAACTCAAGCACACAACTAGATCGTACTAGGTTGACAATGGTTGCTCTGGCCTTCACAAAATAGATAGTGGTGAGGGCAAAGGAGATTTGTCTTAAAATTTTCTTTCTATATCCCCAATTATTGAGAGAAGGACAAGAGTTGCATTTTCTTCTTCTTTTCTCTTAGACTATAGAATGAGAAAGAATCCATTACTTTAAAGGACTCTGGGAAACAAACTGAGGACTTCAGGAGAGGGGGGAATGGGATAGGCTGGTGGTGGATATTAAGGAGAGCACGTATTGCATGGGGCACTGGGTGTTATACGCAACTAATGAATCATGGAGCCTTACATCGGAAACTAGGGATGTACTGTATGGTGACTAACATAATATAATAAAAAAAATTATTAACAAAAAAGAAAGTCAGTTGACTTCTATGGTGCTCATGAAGACGTTATGAGAGAAAGGCAATCTAGCAATCCCAGAGTGACTGGATTTTCACCCAGAGATGGGACTAGAAGTCCATCCCCAAAGTGTGCAAGTGTGAAATCTGGCTGCCTCAGTTTCTCCCCTCTGAATCCAGGTCTCTCCCGGGAGGGGTGAGCTGGACAGTGACCTATAACAATCAGAAAGGGTGGCAGAGAGTGACTTCAGGGAGAAGAAGGTGAAATCGGAAGGGATGGGTGCGTATGTGTGCCCAGAGCAGGGTCTGTCCTTTCATTTTTTTATAATAATATTTTTTTATTATATTATGTTAGTCACCATACAGTACATCCCTGGTTTCTGATGTAAAGTTCGATGATTCATTAGTTGCGTATAACACCCAATGCACCATGCAATACGTGCCCTCCTTAGTACCCATCACCAGCCTATCCCATTCCCCCACCCCCCTCCCCTCTGAAGCCCTCAGTTTGTTTCTCAGAGTCCATAGTCTCTCATGTTTCATTCCCCCTTCTGATTACCCCCCCTTTCTTTATCCCTTTCTTCTCCTACCGATCTTCCTAGTTCTTATGTTCCATAGATGAGAGAAACCTTATGATAATTGTCTTTCTCTGCTTGACTTATTTCACTTAGCATTATCTCCTCCAGTGCCATCCATGTTGCAGCAAATGTTGAGAAATCGTTCTTTCTGATAGCTGAGTAATATTCCATTGTATATATGGACCACATCTTCTTAATCCAGTCATCTGTTGAAGGGCATCTCGGCTCCTTCCACGATTTAGCTACTGTGGACAATGCTGCTATGAACATTGGGGTGCATATGGCCCTTCCCTTCACTACGTCTGTATCTTTGGGGTAAATACCCAGTATTGCAATGGCTGGATCATAGGGTAGCTCAATTTTTAACTCTTTAAGGGACCTCCACACTGTTTTCCAGAGTGGCTGTACCAACTTGCATTCCCACCAACAACGTAGGAGGGATCCCCTTTCTCTACTGGAACAGAGTAGAGAACCCAGAAATGGACCCTCGGCTCTTTGGACAACTAATCTTTGATAAAGCAGGAAAAAACATCCGGTGGAAAAAAGACAGTCTCTTCAATAAATGGTGCTGGGAAAATTGGACAGTTACATGCAAAAGAATGAAACTTGACCACTCTCTCACACCATACACAAAGATAAACTCCAAATGGATGAAAGACCTCGATGTGAGACAGGAATCCATCAAAATCCCAGAGGAGAGCACAGGCAGCAACCTCTACGACATCGGCCACAGCAACCTTTTTCATGACACATCTCCAAAGGCAAGAGAAACAAAAGATAAAATGAACTTGTGGGACTTCATCAAGATAAAAAGCTTCTGCACAGTCAAGGAAACAGTCAAAAAAACTAAGAGGCAGCCCACGGAATGGGAGAAGATATCTGCAAATGACACTACAGATAAAGGACTGGTATCCAAGATCTACAAAGAACTTCTCAAACTCAATACACAAGAAACAAATAAACAAACCATAAAATGGGCAGAAGATATGAACAGACACTTTTCCAATGAAGACATACAAATGGCTAACAGACACATGAAAAAATGTTCAAAATCATTGTCCTTTCAATGCACAATAAAATTATTTGCTTATTAGAAACAACATCTAGACATTTTGCTCTTTCTGGGTAAAGTTTTTTGGGCTGCATTTCTTCCACTGGGCACCAGAGCAATACAGAAATCGAAGTCAGAAGGTTAAATTTATTTTTTAAAAAATCCCTATAAGGTGAATCAATATGTCCACATTGCAAATGCAATATGATGGTAACTAAGCATGACACATGGGAGCCACCTAACTTCTCAGATACTGAATGCACTGTCAATCCCCCTGTTAGATGACCCTTCTGTTTGGAAATCAGCATTCTCTTCTATCCTTTAATATCACTGGGCTCCCGTGGACAGATGTACCGGGCGAGAGTCCCGGTGCAGAACCGTCGGGACTTACTTTGGTAATACCAGAATCTGTACAATGAAGACGCAGAAGAATATGAGACACGCGCAGGTCACGTAGTACTTAAACGCTGGCAGGGCGGTGGCTCGGTACTGAGGGGACAAGAAGGATACCATGAGTGCTGTTCTCCAAGAGAGGGGCTGAAACAGTCAGCCAGCAGCCCACCCCCCCACGTCATGCGTCACATTCCTAAGTCCTAGATGTGGCAAAAAACAAGCTAAATACAATGGCTGCTCATCTCCGGCAGTGAGCGCTTCCTCTCTCCAAATGAGCTATGCAGGAGTTTCTTCCCCAAACCATCTTTGTGAGTCTAACTGTTCCGAACCCATTTTAAGGCAATAGGATCACTGCAGCAAGGAGAGAGCACCGGACCGGAGGGACGAGTGCGTGCAGTAAAGGCATGAGCCGCGCAGGAGCCCTGGTCCCCTTTGGGGTCTGAGGTCCACAGCTATGTGGGGAAAGCAAATGATTATCCACGTATTTTACTTTTGAAGAGTATTTAGGAAATGCAATTTCCTCATTTTATTTATTTTAGTCTTTTCTGTAATTATTCATCTCAATGCTACCTGGAGGTCGTAAGGAAATCTGTAAGACAGAGAAGGCCAGTGGGCTTTGTTCCAGGTCTATGGGCATTCTGTGGGCTTGTCTGGACCTGGCTGATGGTCACCGGAAGAGCAGGCTGGGGATTGGTGGACAGAAGGCGAGCTTACATCCCAATGTTGTCTAAAATTTGCCTCAAAGTTGGCCCTATAAATATGTAATAGCAGGGGAATGTCAGCAAAAGTTGCACGTTAAAATGATGATCACCTTCTGTTTACCTGAATATTTTTTTGGTGAATTTTGTGGCTTGATGGCCAGGATAATTTGCATGCTGGTGAAGAACCTATATTTACATAATCTAAAAAAATGTGATTATAGTCTATGCATTCAATTGCACTCTTATCTTTTATCTTCTTCTGGGCTTTCTGTCAAGATAGGAATTGGAATTTCCTTGCGGTATTAATAAAGGAAATGGATTTCTATCAACCAGGAATCATTTAACATTTAAACAATAACCATCAGTATCTGTTAAAGTTATTCGAGGATAAAATGGTCAATAATAATGATGAGTTATATCAAACGTCCATTCGGTAAGCCGTCTGTAGTCAGCATGTTGACTTAGAGACAGGCAATTGAGCTCATCGACCACTTACACAGCAGAAAGTCTGGGTACGACTGAAAAATCCAACCCTGAGGGATTCTGGATACTCTAGTCGATATCCATAAAACAATGAACTGAATTTTCTCCAGAGCATTTTAATACCAGTACTGTGATTTTTGCCATTAATATAGTAGCTTTTGTTCAAATCAAGTCTGTAATTATATACTTAGATGATAAAAATTATCTCTACCTTGTTCCTTTTCCAGATCAACACAAAACAAAAGGCAAATACAATAAAACTGACTTAGAAAAGTGGTTGCTTTTTCGGTAATAATCACTTAATTCCTTTTAGCAAATCCACGTCAAGCTTGACATGTCGAGCCCAAATATTCACTTATTTATTTGCACCTATCATAGCTCTTACTTCAGGGGTCACAGTGTGAAAATATTTATTTATTTTTTTTTCAACAGTAATTATGTTTTATTTTTAATATGTCAGCTTGAATATAAGTCCTAAGATCTTTAGGTAACATAAAGCCTTAGGACTGCTATTAAGTTTTTTTTTTTTTAATAATTTTTTATTATATAATGTGAAGTATTTAGATGCAACAAATACTGAAAAGTTTGGGGTTTCTAATTGTCCCAAACAGATGTTGAATGTAAATCTCCTGTTTTTTAAAAAAATTAAAATGATTTGTGTAAAGAAACTACAAATTTATCCTTTTTTTCTTGGTTTCTTGAAGGATTTTGTTTTCTTTGAAAAACGTTTTCTAAGAAATAGGCCATCAAGAGAGCCAGTTACGCGCTCCTGTCCCTTCCCCTTCGCCCCGGCTCTCAGACCTGCTGCAGATGCCGTCCCTGCCAGGAGTGCTGAGCAGGGCGACTGGCCAGCCAGAAACTCGGATTTTTAAAAACTCACACTTCAGAAAAAGAGATTGGTGAAAAAAGTAGCTTACTTCTTTTTCTAGTATTTTATTGTAGAACAGGAGTGAGATTCTCTGAATGTCTTCAGACTTGAGCCACTGCCTGGAAATAAAAAAAACAGACATCATAAAACCAAACTTCCAACCAATGATCAGAAACTTAAAAAAAAAAAAATTACGTGCATTCTTCTTTCTTTATTGTAAATCATCCAAAATTGAAGATTTAAAAAAATGCATAATACCAAATAACTGGCTAGGGACTCTAGGACTAATACAGGATGTGCAAATACAATATTGCTATTCACACGTGGCCCTCCTTGGAAAATTAGCGATTACAAACCAGTTGTCATGCCAAATTGAAACTCACGCTCCCCAAATTAAATAACTAGGGAAATACATCATTGAAAGGATTCAAGTTCAGCAGTAAATTTATCCCGATGTTTTACTGAAATTACCTGGTACGTTCATCCCCTGAAAACTACGGTTCATGGAGGAGCACCATTTTTCTTAGCTTATAGCAAACAATACCGCAGAACGTCAAAAACATTTAGAGTCCTCCAAGTTCTGGGAGAAAAGATCCTGCTTCTTTCGCACTGACTGAAAATATAGTTTTTAATATATATATTTTTAATGTAAATAAATATAAATATAAATAAAAAATATTTTTTTATTGTCATGCCTCGCATTTCTATAAAGTAAAACATTTTGCTTGAATGCAGTTTTCAAAAATGGGTAAAAACACTAAAACAATAAACAATCAGTTCAGACCACTAACGTAGGACGTCAACGCAAACATAACACGCACGTGTAATGAATACATACTCCCTCAGATGTTGAAAAAATAAATAAAAATAATACGAAAGTATGTGTTCCTACACACTGATTGACTTTTAGAAATCGGTTTTAAGAAGGCAGCTGAAATAAAGAGCAAGCTTAAGGACAGAACTTTTCTCTAGAACACTCATAAGTGGAATGGCGACACCTGTCGTGAGCCCCAGCCAGCCAGGCACGTGAGGCCTGGCACAGTCACACACCCGGTAACAACGTACATGCGCGTCTGAGGACATAAAAATGAGTGAAATAGAAAGATACACACTCTTATGTTCGTGAGTACAGGAGTACGAGGAAAAACTGAAATCTGTGTATCAAGAAAAAAAAATCTAGAAATAAATGCCAACAAAATATATTATCAACTGATTTGGGTCATTACACTGAGGAATCTACATTTCTCCTTTCCTAATTCTCTTAAATAAATAGTTCTATAATAAAAAATAACCTGAGTTATATACGTGTATGCATTAGACATGTGTATATAAAATGTATACATATGCGTATAAGTGTATATAACCGTGTATCTACATCTATTTGTTTTTTAAAAGATTTTATTTATTTATTTATTTATTTGACAGAGAGAGAGAGAGAGACAGAGAGAGAAGCAGAGGGAGAAGGAAAAAGTCTCCCCACTGAGCTGAGAGTGTGATGTGGGACTTGATCTCAGGACCCCAGGATCATGACCTGAGTTGAAGGCAGATGTTTAACAGACTGAGCCACCCTGGTGCCCCTACCTACATCTATTTCTGTACCTACATATAAATATATGGGGAGAAAGAGTATGTGTATATGTGTGTGTGTGTGTGTGTGTGTGTGTGTGTTAGAACATGAGGCATAAAATTATGTTTTACATAGATTTCTAAAAAAATGTTATATCTGTTCAAACAATTATCAATTCACATGAGTTTCTTAATGAGGTACTTTTCCAACCCACTGGTCAGATGTCAATGGATTTCGACTCCCCGAGGTTTATTTGGGGGACAGGGATTAGAGGATCCAGGAAAGAAGCCCAAGTCAACTGTTACACTTGACCTTGTAATGGGCAAGTACAGCCACCTACTAATATTGGACCAGGGTCTGATGCTTCCCATGACAAGCTAATGACAAGCTAACCAAGGAGACCAGCACATTGGAGGAGGGACATCTCCAGGTCTACCTGGACGGCTCTGTGCCCAGAACCTCACACCACATGTGTGTGATGATGGGCTGGACCAGCTCACAAACCCATACTCTAGACAGTGCACTTTCAAGAGAGGCATGGAAGTTAGTAATGTATTCTAGAATGATCGCCATTTAAAGTTAGAACTAAAAAAATACTTTTTTTTTTTTTTTAAGATTTTATTTATTTATTTGACAGAGATAGAGACAGCCAGCGAGAGAGGGAACACAAGCAGGGGGAGTGGGAGAGGAAGAAGCAGGCTCATAGCAGAGGAGCCTGATGTGGGGTTCGATCCCACAACGCCGGGATCACGCCCTGAGCCGAAGGCAGATGCTTAAACACTGTGCCACCCAGGCGCCCCTAAAAAAATACTTTTTGGTTCAAGGTTATAAGCTTTAGGTATCAGGGATATAAACTTTTCTACGTATTTCTTATTACAGTACCAGCCGCACAAATGCGGTATTGTCCTGTTTGATGAAACTGGAGAAATCAAAGGCTGGTGAATAGCAAAAAGAGCAGAAAATAAAATCTGAGATCAATTTTAACCATATTCATTTTTCAGAACTGTGTACTTGTTATGAATATCAGACTATGAATAATGTATGCAGGTAACTTATTCAAAACAGTTTTTTTTCCCCTTTATCGAGAAAGAAAAATCTAATTGCAAAATGCCCCTGGGAAATCAAAGATTGGAACTAAACTAAGAGTGAAATTTATGAAGTAGAACATCTCCACGTCAGTCAGCAGAGCCCCACGCCTGGTGTGGGTCTCAGTCACCTGCAGGGAGACAGAAGGTGCTCGAGACCAGGTCTCACTTCCCTGTGTCTCCAGCATTTAACACTGCGTTTCCTCAGCCCGCAGCACTGGGCTCTTCGGAACTTTTCCTCAGAGGGAAGGAGAGCATATTCTCCCCACAGGCTTCACCACCCGTAGGTTCTTGGAGATGGATCAGCTCCCTTTACCGATCTGCAGGAAACTCAGACATTTACAAACGGGATTTGGATATTTGGAATAGGAAAGATTAGTGGGGGCTGATACGGTCAATATTTTGGGGAACTGCAACTACAGAGAGGCAAAGAAGGAAGAGGAAAGAAGGGACAGGAAGGGGAGGGAAGAGAGGGAAGGAGGGGAGAACGTGTGTGTGATACTTATGGTGTCCTGACATCGTTCCTGACCCAAGTGGCAGTGGGATGAAGAAAATGAACCCCGCACCTGCGCTTTACCAGTGGTCCTCTACTAATTCAGCCCAAGTCTTTTTGTTTGTTTTTGTTCTTGGGTTTTTTTTTTGTTTTTTGTTTTTTTGTTTTTTGTTTTTTTTGTGTGTGCGAGGCCCAGGCCAAACAAAGGAAATTCTAAACAAGATCCTGACTTGGCGTGAGGGGAATGAGTACACCCACATCCTTACCCAGAATTACTCTGGAATGGAAAATCTAGGTTCTTACAGAGAAGAGGACACTAAAATAGAGAGAAGACCACTTTCCCACTGTGATGGCCCGAAGGTCTGTATTCCCCCAGTTTGATGTTGAAGGCCTCACCCCCAGCGTGGCTGTATCTGCAGATGGGGCCTCTATGGAGATAATCAGAGTTAAGTGAGGTCATGAGGGTGGGGCCCTGATGGGAAGGAATGAACATCTTTATAACAAGAGGCACCAGAGGCCCAGCCTCACGCAAAGGCCCTGTGAGCACAGCGGGAAGGTAATGTTCTGCGAGTCAAGGAGAGCGCTCTCACCAGCAGCCGACCTTGCCGGCACCCTGATCCTGGACCTCCGGCCTCAGAACTGTGGTGAGTAACTGTCTGTGATTTCAGCCCCAGGCTGGGTCTTCTGCTGCGGGGGCCCAGGGAGCTAATACACCTGTCTGGGCAGTGGTGAGTCTGAAGGCTTCAGCGGTCTGGCCTGCGTACTCAGGCCCCGGGCATTTGGGAAAGATGGTATTCGGAACCAAGGTTGAACTAAATGCTGCCGGCCAGGTGGTCTCTCCATGCGGCAGACCCACCCTTCCGCAGCGCTGGGGTCTGAGAACCTCCGGTCCATCTGTCCTGAGCTCAGGCATTCACTCCACCCATCGGATATATTTAACCTCAAGGTGCACGATCTTCTCACCTCACCGACCTGGACTAAGTCAGAATCTTGGGTACCCTGCCCTGAGCACGTGTGCGGTGGTTTCTCTTCTCTCCCTCAGGGCTTTGAGAGGGGACACTCACTGTGCCTTGCGTCTCGGACGCCAAGCACACGCTGCCCTGCTCAGCCCTTCACAAAACGCTTGTGAAGGGAGCAGACGGACAGGGACAGGACAATCTGCTTGGAATCACTGTTTCCTGTCCTTCACAGAAAACAAGGGAATGTTGCCTCAAGCCTGGAGTCCCCATGGACTCTTCCAGACGAAATTCAAAGGACATCAGATCCAGGAACCCGAGGAGGTAATGAGTCGGGTCTAACAGGATGGGAGTGAAACTAATTAAGAAATACATGCAGAGTAGCTTCCATTTCAACAATCTCCCTTCTGACTTCTGGGTACAGCACGACATCTCTCCCTGTTTCATTTCTAACACGTGTTGGGAAAATTACAACCTACGTGGTTACACCAACATTAAACATTACTCGGAATAAAGCTACATGAAAGTATGAAGGTGTTCACGCAACATGCATTTGAATACGAAATGACACAGTACAGACGATCCAAAAGCCACCTCGACAAAAATAAAGCCAAGCCAGTGATTAGGCTTTCTAACGATTCTTTCAGTAGGAACACTCCAAAAGGTGGACACAAAAGTCGTTTAAGAAGGTGGAGGTCCTGCAGGAAGGCGTGCTGAGGCTGACTTCATACACGGGCTTTCTATTATTATCGTAATTACTGTAATCGGCTAACTTGGTCAGGAACAAGGTGTTCCGTTTCTTCTGAGGCTGTGTTTTATTCTGGTGGGTCCCAGAGTAGTGGATGTGATTTCCTCTGGCTGAATGAACATACCCTTCCACCCACCCCACATGCAATCAGACTCTTCCCTAGGTTTTGGCTGCCAACAGATTCCAGGTAAGCAAGTTTCTCTGTTTGTGATGTGTTGAGGTTTCGAGAGGGGTGGAGATGAGGTTGATTTTATATTGCTTTTCAGGCCCGGCAAAGCAGAGCATTTGTCTGGGCGCTGCTGGTGTGGCCTGAGCGCTCCATGACAGGTGGAAGGCTTTCTCTATTTGGGGTGTACAAAAGGGCTCTGGACAGGTGTTAATTCAACATGCCCACATATGTGAATTGCAATCCTAGCCCAGCCAAAATACTTCATTGTGCATATATGCAACCATGCACACACACACACACACACACACACACCCCATATACACATACATATACACTCAAGTGATCCTTTCATAAGCCATGTAAACATTCCAAAATGACTGCTTGTAAGGAACAATCCAGAAAAGACACATATTTTTCAAAGCTGTGTCACATAATTTTGGAAGCAGGGAATTCAGGTAAAAATCATTCATACTTTTCATGAGTCAACTTTTATGATAAAAACCAAATAGTCTGGTTTCCGTAAGGATGGAAAATTTTTCATTAAGGTTTTCCATTTGGACCCACTGATGTGTTTGCTACAATTTAAATTAGCAAACATTCACTGAGTGTCTAATGGGCACCAGGCACCATACGGTCATCTATCTCCTGCCCTTCAGGAGTTCAGCCATGACACATGGACCCAGGGAGAATTCCAAGGCCAACGAATACAGTCATTCTGTCCAGGCTGTGCAAGCTAACACCTTCTTTAATTTTCCCCCTGCATCTCTTGGACCATTTAAAACTACAACAGCAATTCACAGACTGAAGAGACATTCACAGACCTCACAAACTTCACAGACTGAATATTTTGTCCTCCAAAGGATCTTTCTTCCTCCCACGGCTGCCCTGAATTCAGATTCTAATGCTCAAAACTTCTCTTTGACAACCTAGAACACAGGTGTGTGCACGTTCCCTGATTGTGCAAGGGAATACATGCATTTTGAACAGAGAGTGTCCCATGATACACCTCAGATCTTCCCATATGGCATTCCTATTGATCTTTAAAAAATATTAGTTACTGAACACATTTTGCTATGATTTTTCTATGTTTATATCTCATGCTGCTTTTCAGTAATCTACTTGGAGAGTATTTCTTAGGCAGGAATGAAAAATTTTCTAATTACCAAAAGCTAGCACTAAGGACAATTGAGGTGAATTGCATGAATGGCCTCTAAAAGCATGGCTTTGTTGTGGCAAGTATTACAGAGTTTATGGTGAAGTTTGTGGAAAATACAACGTGATTTTCAAATAATAGGGTTTGGAATAAAAAATGTCTGATAATTTAAGATCACGAGGTACTCACTTTTGTGCGTTAATTCCATCAATTGCTTGAATCATCCTTTCATTTAATTCTTCTTCAAATCTCTTCTTTTGGGACTTGGTTCTGGGTGAAAAGGGAAACATTACGAGAGAGGATGTGACTAAGCCAAACACAAAGTCCATTTTTCTATGATGCTGAAACCCGTTTCATTCTGCCCACTGGATAGAAAAAGAAGGAAGCAGGAGTCTAGGAGCAGCCTTTTCTTTACTAACATCCAGCCACTCTGTGGATGGAGAGAAGTGACTATAGAGTTTTTGGCGATTGGCTCAGTAAAACGTTGCTTCACGATTTAGTCACTGAGAGTGAAATGACACCAGGCGTTAAAAAGCAACACTGGAGCTATGTATCTGGTGTTTGTGATAAAGAACTCTCTGTCCTAAGAGATGCATTAGCCCTTGACTTGTTGCCGAACTTCATAAACTTTATTTTACGACAAAGCACACTGGCTTTGGAAATTCTCCTGCAAAAATTTGGTCTGGTTGAAAAAACCAGTTGTTCCTTGTTCATGTTTCCCTTGGTCCGTTTTCAAGAATTTGCAGAATGACGGTCTTCTCTGAGGCATCAAAGCTTCATTGTATGCCTTCAAAGCTTCCTCAGTATTTGAAAGCACTCGTCACAGGAAACCCCACATATATTTGCAGACACTCAATTGGTCTTAGAAGAAAATAATCTTCGGCCATAATAAAAGATGCCTTGTCAATAAATTAGGCCAAAAGAATGAGTTCTAGAAGACCAAAATAATCCTATTTTTAAAATTACACGTCTGCTGCAGAGAGTAAAAGCTCCCATGAGCTTCACGAAGCCCGGGCCCGGCCCTGCCTGTGCCAGACTAGAGCACCTGCAGGTCACGTGGTCCTACGTAGAGCGAGCCCACGGCTTCTCTGTGCTCCGGTGGGGGGGGGGGGGGATGACAATTACTAATCGGACAGGCCTTCTACTCTGGGATGACAGTAACAGTTCTGATTTCAGAACCGCCTCTAGATATAGACAAGAACAGCGATGTCGCCTTTATCTGTACTTAAATCTCCTGAGAGTATCATGAACGAGACGGACGGGTGCTCCCATCATCCCATCACCGCTGGTGGGCTGGTGTCCCGAGCTCCTGCCTTCCTGAAACGGGCCCCGGGCACTCCTAGTTTAAAAGCACAACGATCTGAAGCGATCCACCTACAGATATGAGCAAGCTGAACGAAGAGGTTTGAGCGTGCCAAATTCTAAGCTGCGGAAGAAGGCACATTTGTTTCCGCCCTTCTTTTTTAAAAAGCACGTTAATTTAGCAATAATGTAGGATGGTTCATTCTCATTTAGGGGCGAGGAGCTACGTTCATGTTCCTTCTATCGGCTCTCTGCCTGCGCTTGAGTTCGTGGACTTCAATTGCTTTTTTTTTCCCCCCACAAAGTCTTGCCAAATCTAAGAACAGTGTAGGTCCCTGGAGGCTCACAGGAAAACCTAATCCTTCCACGGTGTGCCCGGGGCTAACCATGGCATCGCCTCCGTGCATCTGTTTCAGGATTAGTTTACATAATGTCTGCACAGCACTCAAGGCTGTAGAGGGGCGCACGGAGTAGCCAATTCACGCGAATTAGTACCCATCCGCTGTGTTTTCTGATTATCTGGATGACAGTTCTTCCCCTGCAGTTTCCTTGTCTCTGCCGTTTTGTGATCTCTGCTATGCTGAATGACAGGACACCCCGGGGGCTGATCACCTACCACCGGGAGTTCTTAATTTGCCAGCTCGGGTTTTATTCCTCAGACATCAGGTGTTTCTGGCTGTCCAGTCCGTGTTTCTGCCGCCGGGTCACCCTGCTTTCCACTTTCCCTCCATTCTTCCTCCCGCACTCCTTCCCTGACCTGTCCCACTCCCACTCCTGGTCTACTGTATCTGAGGACGCGAGGAGGAGGTCGTGAGTTAGCCCAGATAATATTCAATGCCAGGGCATGCTGGCTCAATGCCCAGGCTGGAGGCTCAGGGAGGTTTTATAACACAGGCCACATCGGGAGGCCAGGACACATGAAGACAGCCCCAGTGAGGCTGATTTGGAAGTGGCGCTCTCTCCATGAGGCCCTGGGGCCAGCAACCATTCAACCAACACAGACGAAGGTGGAATCGATATGGAAGAGGGTCCCAGCAAGGCCGGCAGGACAGGAGAGCAGTTCGGGGCACAGAGTCTGGGGTCACAAGGACAGGGCACAAATCCGGGCCTGGCCTCTGCCAGCCACGTGGCTCTGGGCACTCCCCTAACCCCTTGCACCTCTGTGTCCTCCCTGCTGAAATGGTCACGCCATAGCGTCTACGTTGGAGTGATGCTGTAGGGATGAAGTGAGATTTTCTGTACGCCTGGTACAGACCTAAATGATGGCTTATTGTCACTGTCTTCCATAGAACACTCGTCCCGGAACCGCTGCCCACATCACATGGGCCCTCCGCAAGGCATTCCCACGCTAATTTCAGTAGACCCTTGAAGCAGACTCTCAGGGAGGACGAGACAGATAACAGAAGAAATACGGAATACAAAGTGAAAAGATGCCTATGGAATTTCCATGGACAGTCGCTTGCAGACGTGCTAGTGGCTTATTGGCTTGAAGAGTCACACCTTCTCCAGCCATCTTACGGGGTTCCATGATGTTCCTAAATTAGCGTAAGTTCTCTTTAATACGGCATGTGCCATTTAAATGATGCTTCAAAAGCCCAAGAACCCAATATCCTTATAACATATTGTATCTCAATATTAAAATTTCAAATGTGACACAAACGAATTAGAGCTCATTACAACAAATGAAGTCCCATAGAAGATTCTGGAATACGGTGCACTATTTCCAAGGTTGTGGCAGGTAACAATCTAATGGTGTTGAATTATACTTGGATACAATGCATTTTCTACAGAATAAACTCACTTCTCTGTGGGAATAGAAAAGCTGACTTAAGTGTTGGGCTTTTCATTAATTGTCCTAATGACTTCAATAAGAAATACTTAACTCCCCAACCAATACTAACATAAAACTCTGAGCCCCAAAGCTAGAGGAGCATGAAAAAAGGTTAATGCCTGTCATTCTGTGGCCGATGGTGACAGGGGGCCTGCGGACACTGTCTGAAGCTTTTCTCTTTTTTTTGAGCAGGTTGGCAGGCCTTCTTTTCACTATAGAAAGGCCAGACTTATCTTGCTTTTATCTCTAGGATTCAACACACCCAAAAAATGTTATTTTAAGCAACATACTCGTTTTAAGAAAGTTCAATTTTTTTAGTACATATTAATGTTAAGAAGAGTCATTTTTAGGAAAAACAATGTAAAGTTCTAATGTGCTTACCCGGTGCTGTCTTCCTTTTCCCTCTTTTAAACCTAATGACACTAATAATTCTATTTTTAGAAGCTGAAAACAATCTAATTGGGCTTTTCACAAGCAGCTGCTATTTTTAAGAAATGGCCTTCCCAGTTACTCTAATTGATGATAATCACTTTCAGAAATAAGTAAAAAAACAAAAAAAAACAAAAAAACTTCAAGACTTTAAAAATCAGAAAATACAACAAATACCTACCTTAAGGTACGATTTTGAAAATTATGCTGACCCATTGGCACATCCTATGTTAGAAAAAACAAACAGACACACACAAAAGGTTATTAGTCTCTAAACACATACTTCAGAGAATGATGTTGCAGTGATAGCCATGTGTAACATCATTTTTCTTTTATCATGGAAAGTGTCATTTAGGTAACAATTACCCCCGTGGAGAAGAGGAATTTAATTATAAATGTGAAAAAGATGAAAACCTCAGCTGATACTTAGAATGTTGGTGTCATCCATAAATCCGGGATGTTGGAAATATCAGGACTGTTGTCTGGAGCTTTAAACTGACATCCTGATATTTGCAGATACGATTTCAAATAAGGGCTTTGCAGGTAACTGTTAGTTACTGTAGACAGCTGATAATCCTGTCTGGCATCAGATAAATATTAAAAAGTGCTTTAAAGCACAAACAGCACCACAAAATCTACAATCAAGCATTATCCCTGAACTGGGCCGGGAAGAAACCAGCTCCCTCGGTTAAGTACGTAAAATC
The DNA here is from genome assembly GCF_023065955.2 of Ursus arctos. Lineage (NCBI taxonomy): Eukaryota > Metazoa > Chordata > Mammalia > Carnivora > Ursidae > Ursus > Ursus arctos. The sequence continues at coordinate 5,879,750 of NW_026622819.1, read as the reverse complement.
ACGACTCATTGATCGAAAAGAACAATCTGACACGGGAGTGCTGGTAGTTTCTGAAAAAGGACAGAGACAGAGATGCTGCTCAGAGTTTATCAGTGGGGGACAGGCTGCCAAATGCTCAACACACTTAAAAAACCCCAGAAGATCCACTTTTATCCATTTGCGGTAGAAATGAAAATAAAAGTTGAAACAAAGCTGCTTCCAGTGGCTCCAAAGAAACTTTTCTTCTCTGCTTCATCTCCAGCGTTAGATTAGGAGATGTATTTAGCTTAGTGAAAGGGAAGGTATTTTTTAAAAAATAACTAGACTCCGAGTCTTATTACGTAAAGCATATGTACTGCTGAGGCGAGCACGTATTACATAAAGTGAACTAATGCATTATTCACCAGCTCTATCAGTTCTGAATCAAGAGTCCATGCAGTTCTGCACAGGGGATTAAGTAAAAGAAATCACTTTCGGCAATGACACTGTTTGACCCTGGCGCCTGGGTGGCACAGCGGTTAAGCGTCTGCCTTCGGCTCAGGGCGTGATCCCGGCGTTATGGGATCGAGCCCCACATCAGGCTCCTCCGCTAGGAGCCTGCTTCTTCCTCTCCCACTCCCCCTGCTTGTGTTCCCTCTCTTGCTGGCTGTCTCTATCTCTGTCGAATAAATAAATAAAATCTTCAAAAAAAAAAAAAAAGAATGACGCTGGGATCTTTCTCAAAGTGAGTATGGGACGCAGCCAAGTAACAACTGTATGGGCTTCTTGTACTAAACAAAGCCTTGGGGTTTTCTTAAGATACCCTATACTTGAGCAGCTGGGTGGCTCAGTCGGGGAGGCGTCTGTTTGTTTACTCATTTGCTACTGACGGTCTCTCTTCCCAATAGACAGCAAACTGCTCTCAGAGCCGTCCTGGCGACCTGGTCAAACAATGGATGTGGTCTTCTGTCCGATCACATTTACTTTTTAGTTGGGAGAAAACACCAGGGAAGTTGAGAGGAGAGATGGAACGAAGTCAAAACAAGAACGTGGATCTGGGGGGCGTGGATGTCGTCACGGTGGGCTGCTGGGAGGCAGGGGGCACAGGGAGACTGGAAAAGTTTGCTTTCACCTGACAACCTGATGGATCTCTTCTCATCACCCGATGAGGATTAGGTAACATTCCATTGTCTTTTTTGCCTCAACTGCGTCCCTGGTACAATTAACGCCATTATACATGAAATTTTACTCAGAAGTCGTTTTAAAAATCTAACAATGCTACTGGGATTATTCTAAGTGCTTCGCTGTAGTTACTTTTCCGGCCCCCTGTGGGTCTTTCTATTTTCTATCTGCATTTCACTATCCTATTGAAAGTGGGCCTGCTGGAAGGAGCTCTGGCACTCGGCGAGCTGCTGGCAGCTGGAGTGACGTAAGTAAGAGATACACAGTAGAACTTTCACTGCTGCTGACGCGGCCTGAACATTCCCATGATGAAAGACAGTCTGGATGGGCTGATCCAACCTGCAAGGGCACCACGCCTTCCTCTGCTCTTTGACAAAGATGCCCAGGCCTTCTACTTCATGACAGCAAACAAACAAAATGCCAGGACAAAAACATAGAAGTTCAACTGTATTCAGTTGCTAATAACTGAATGAAATAACAAGAAAATACAATGGTCCTGGGTTATAAAGTTATCATGTAAAATCACTCCGGTTCCAACGCTTAGCAACGCGAGCCTGGCCCTCATTCGCACCCGGATAGCTGTTTGCAAGGGGCCTCCCCAAGGAGAAGGGGTAAGCTTGCTTCATTACAGACCCAAGTTATCTTGGCAGGAGATGACTGCCTTTTGTGGCTGGGAACTGGCTTCGGCCTGGCACTCTGGCGCTGCAGGGCACAGGGAGAGCGTACCGTGGTGCTGATTTTGCCATTCTCCGTGGTCATGCTGTCTCGGTGATGCAGGTGTGCAAAGGGCTTGGCCGCCCCCCAGGACTCCAGGTACCGGGTCATGCGCACAGAGGCCCTCATCTTGGCTCCATCGAGGGTGTGGCGAGGTCTGAAGAGGTGAGGACTCCTTCGTTCTCCCTTGGGGTGAGAAACAAAGCATTACCCCTGGCACACCAAAGGGGCCAACCTTCTTCTCCCTGCTCCCTCACCCCGACTCTGGGATGCCCCCCAAGTCACCCCCATGGCTTCTGCCCTCCCTCCTTCAGTATGACTGGTTTCCAGTGTTACAAGCTGAGCTCAGTGATTTTTTTCCAGAGAGCAAAAGACACCTGTAATTTAAACTTAGGAAAAAATAACAGCCATTTTAATGGGCATTTTTACAAAGTAAACTCTTAAACAAGACGAGCTGCTCTGTTTCAACTTTTTCTTGATGACTGTGGTTTCCTAAAGGGACAGTTGTTAGAGACTGGGGCTGTTTCCTGATGTGAAATGGTCTTACGAGTCTGTGTTCAGGTGTTCTTTCCCTGAACGCGATGTTCTCTGTTCACATTGTTTTTGCCCCCCCCCCACCCTCCCCCGGCCATCACCCCACAGTTCTTCCCGACTGACTCGTCTGTCTCCAGCTCAACTGTTAGGTGAGCTGGAAGTGCGCGGCCAAAGGTGAACCCGGAGTCACAGGGAGGCTTCCACCAGTGAGCCTCCGTGCCCTTGACCTTGTTGATCCTGCGAGACTGGTTTTGACAGCTCAGAGGTGTTTCTTGCAGACAGACCACACCGTTTACCGGCTGTGTGATTTGAGGAAAGTTACATAACCCTTAGGAGCTTCAGATTCTTAATCCGTAAATAGCAGTGATGTTCACTTGGCAGGAACTTGAGAAGGGCTACGAGAAATGAGAGCTGGAAGCCCTTGCTCGGGCCTGACATCTGCTGTGAACAGAGTAGGGGACAGCTCCTAACTCTGGGTGGGCTGGCGAGTCTTCCAGGTAACGGAGGATTTTACTGCCTCAAACTTAACCACGTCTGCACAGTGACACTTAGGGGTTAATCTTTTAGAAATTTCTTCCTTTCGTTCTTCTTCTGTGTTCATCCTTCTTTATCTCATTACATTTTTATCAACTGAAGCCCTGAGCAAAACTTTCTTTTTGTAATCCCCCAGTTGCCAGGATAGGCACACAGAGGGACTTCCAGAAGCATCGTGGACTAATGTATACATTGACGAACACTTACAACCCATCCTTCAGACAGTAACCTTACCATAGGAGCAAGCAATTCATTTCAACTGTTCCTTTAATAAATATTTTAATTTATGGTTATAAAACATGTCCCATAATCAAACTGCCATATGCATTTAAAGTCATTTTAGGGGCAAAGACCAGCAAAGATTCTTGACTAAGAACACTTATCTGTATCAGTAATTTGCCCCTTTCTATCCTCATCATAGAAGTCACAAGCTCATTATAGACTCTCTATAGTACTGACCTTGGGGTTGATGACAAAGTAGGTTTTCACCAGGTGCTGTTTTAAATACGGGTCTCTGATGTCACCGTCTCCTTCCTCCACTTTGTAAGCGCCGTTCAAGTGTTCCAGGGTGACGGAAGAAATGTGAACACGTCTGAAATTCCATTTTAAAACCACAATCAAGACAGGTAAGGATAGACATGAAAGTTTTTCTATTTATTTGCGATTTCAGAAATAATTTCTTCTCCCCCAGAGGAAGGAAAGGCTCTTTGTTCTTGGTAAAATGGACCGTAAAACAGGTTATTTTATTAAACAGGGCTTTGGAAAGATGCGCACAGAGGTCACGAGATACTAACATTCTGGGCTTCTCTGTGCTCACAGAAACCTGCATGGTGGGTGGGGTGAATTACGGCAAATAAAACTCGATCATATGGAAGTTTTGTGTGTGAGCGTAGTTTTTGAAACACCTGCCAAAGGCATGTTAGGGAGTGTGCTGATGCGTATAGAAGTACAGATTTTCTTTCTCAGTGCTTGCTTCCATGCGTCTCCAAATCATAGCACGTGCCTCAAAATTCTCCTGTCTGAAATACACTCTTCTAACCGGAGGGAGATGTTACAGTTTGCTCATTTCAATAGTGCCGGCGTCAGAGGCCACCAGTCACAGGGAAACGCCACATCTGCACTGCATTGTAAAACGCCTCTCACCTCAGTCACTATTCACACATTTGCAAACAGATACAAGTAATTCAGGAACCGATATCCACAGTCTTTGACCATGGGCCGTGGGGTGGTGGAATTGAGACCTGACAGTCATGTTTATCTAATTAACATAAGGGGCCACTGGGCAGGCATCACAGGATGCTGAGAGAGGCCTCAGAAACCGTCACACACCTTGCAGTCAGCTGTCAATCCGCTCGCCTAGCATTTCTAACCCTGTCGACAGCTTGAAGAGAGAAATCCAGACTGGCCTTACCCAGGGACCCCTCCAGCTTCCATGTGATTGGCCAAGGTAACGTCATGTGACCACACGTCGTACTGCCACTTCTGCAGACCAATCACCCCGCAGAGGACGTTCCCAGAATGCACTCCCACGCGCATGTTGATATCCACTCCAGTGGCATCCCTCACTTTCCTGAAGAGAAGGAGAGAAGCATCACCATCTGGAAACACCCTCCTCTTCCTCTGACTCTTGGCCAATTTTCAGGGCACTGTATTACTCAGAAATTTTGAGACTGTTGGAAATAGAGTCATGACTCCCTCCTGTGGCAGAAGATTGCTGCTCTGGGCCCAGAGAAAGGCCTTTTCTTTCTGGCTGCTCCCAGACTAGACCAAGAGCTCCGCGGCCCTGGCTATGACAGCCACATCCAGCCAGCCTGTTGGTTCTGATGCAGTATTTCAGCTGTAGCGTTGGCTTTTTCAACAAATACGTGTATCAGGCACCTATCATGTGCTGACACCTGCTCCGAATTTTCACATTAGAATCATGTGACGTTGGCTTAGACTGTCAGAAACAGTCTGAGATGCCATCTACCATTCTAGCACTTAGCACGATGCACGTCTCAGTGAATATTTTCTGCTGATAAGAGATAATACGCTGTATTTTGAGCCTAATGACTTCAGCCTGAACAGGAATTTCTCAAAAAAAATTAACCATGAGTTTAAAGCGTTTCATTGTGCACAGTCTTTAACAAAAACACCAACAAAACTCTTTAAAAAGTTTTAATCGTGTGTAAGGAAGGTATCGTTAAAAAGAAACTAATTAAAAACAATCATTTAAAAAATACTTTAGGACCTGATCAGTAACTCATTTGCAGGGACAAATGAAGAACTTCCTTTATGGAAAATGGAAAAGCTTACGTATTTCTGCCAACTAAATGTACTTATCAATGAAATATTACCACGAAAGAAGTACACAGGGAGGTGTCCGAGGTACACGGAGAGAATTACCCCAGAGCACATGTGGAGGAAAGCGAGGACACCGATGGCAACCCAGCAGGGCGAAGGTTACCAGGTGTGGGCCGCAGTAAATAAGCATCTCAAAATGCCAGTGGCATGGATGTCATGCTCCAATGATACAGCGACATCACTTGAGCGTGCTGAAAGTGATTAGAAGTGCAAGAAGAAATGGATCCATGATGTAAAAAGAAATGACCCCCTGAAGAAAGAATCTACAAAACTGTTCCCTCCTCTCCCATCTCCTCTCCTGCCATCCCTTCCTTCTTCCCTATCACCCTGTTCTGTTTTTTCACAAAAAAGATCAAACCTATTTGGTACCATGCAAGTCATCCAAACCCCCCTTCACTCCTGCCCACATGGTGGGCCACAGCCTCACATGACACTGAGGGCTGCCCCCTGTTGCTCCATCCTCCATCAGCAATGAGCGCTTATGGCTGTCTGGGCACCATATCATCCTCAACTCTGGGCCTTTCCTCACGATGGTTCCCACTGCCTGAGCCTCCCTCCCCTGACAGGGCACATGGATCATGTGGCCAGGTGACATTGCTTTCCATCAGTGGCTGAGGCATGACCTCATCTGGGAAGGCTTTCTGGTCCCTCCTTCTAGGTTGATGTAGGTACCCCTCCTTGGGGCTCCAGCCTCCCTGAGCGCAGTCAGCTCTCCCTGCTTGTGTCCACATCTGCTCTCAGAGTCAGCCCTGTGAAGACACACACCTGTATATCCATCAGGGGGTTCAGGGTCTGGTACCACATAGACATTTGGCAGAAGTTTACTAATTGACACAGGTCATTTCTGAAGGGTTTGCTGTGCTTCTGTCTTTGGGAGATAATGATCCTGAAAAATTTGCCATTGAACCTGTAATTGTTCTTGAGATTTTCTGTTATTGAGAGAGAACAGTTCCAACCACATGACATTTCTGTTGACCAGATATGCTCAGTAGGAAGTCAAGAGGGAAAGAAGGGGGGATGACACACTCTATAGTTGGCCACTTTGAGAGAACTGACTGGTGAATGATATGACTTTTTAAAAAAACTTTAAAATTTAAATTCAATTTAATTAACACGTACTGTATTATTAGTTTCAGAAGTAGAATTTAGTGATTCATCCAGTGCATATAACACCCAGTGCTCCTTCCATCACGTGCCCTCCTTAATGCCCATCACCCAGTTACCCCATCCCCACCCACCTCCCCTCCAGCAACCCTCAGTTTGTTCCTTATAGTTAAGATTCTCTTCTAGTTTGCCTCCCTGTTTTCATCTTATTTCTCCTTCCCTTTCCCTATGTTCATCCCCTATGTTTTGTTTCCTACATTCCACCTGTGAGTGAAATCATATGGTATTTGTCTCTCTCTGACTGACTTATCTTGCTTCACATAATACCATCTTTAAAACCATCTCCAGGGGCGCCTGGGTGGCTCAGTCGTTAAGCGTCTGCCTTCGGCTCAGGGCGTGATCCCAGAGTCCTGGGATCGAGCCCCACATCGGGCTCCTCCGCTGGGAGCCTGCTTCTTCCTCTCCCACTCCCCCTGCTGTGTTCCCTCTCTCGCTGGCTGTCTCTCTGTCACATAAATAAATAAACTCTTAAAATAAATAAATAAATAAAACCTTTGGGTCTTTTTTAGAAACATGGGTTCATCAAGGGGTCAAATGAACTGACTGACCACATGCTTCACTGCATTTGGATGCAACCCGATCTATAGAAAAATCCTGAAATCGTTGCTTAAAGCTTGTGACAACAGAAGGCACGTTTCCAGTTTAAGAGGAACCCTGATCACTGACGAAGTCAGGTCTGCATATCACCGCCTCGATTACAAACAGTTTACATTTTCATGACAGGGAAAAAAAAATCTCCCTGAGTCCTGGGACTATTCCAAACCGCAGCTGACGCGCTCCAGGCGGTGCCTTGGCTGACGCGAACAAGGTGCGGGACACGTGTGGAGGTCCGAACACAGGGGAGAAGTACAGCCCAGCGTTCCTGGATCCATGTTGCTGGTTCCTAGGAAAAACCTGAGGTAATGTGGCGAAATTCCAAGTCCAAGGTTACTCTATCTCTCCGCCACCTTCAAAAACTAGAATTCTCACACTCATCCTCATCTTATGGCTCAACACACGGGAATGGAAATACTTGCCCCCGTATGTTAGGAGAACAAAGAATTCCTGACATTTGCTGAGATGCCCTCTCTGTTCCTGCCCTTTATGGGAAGTGCAAGAAAACAACCCATTACTGATCACTTCGTCCAACGCATAGAAGCTGAACAGGTGATTTGTAACAGAGAGAGAATGTGCACGCCGTTGGTCAATGAGTGCAGAGCACAGAGACACACAACCATTGCCTGATCTTTAGTTATAAGCAAGAGTTCTGGAAAGTTTCCTCAAATCTAATGTTGCTGAGATTCTGCACACATGCGATATTACCTCTGCACGAGATATCACGGATGGATAAATAAAACGTGGTATACACGTACAACAGGGTATTAACTACTCCACCATTAAAAGGAATGAAGAACTGACACATTCCACAATGTGTAATGTAATGAAAACATTACACTATGTGAAATAAGCCAAACATTAACTAATACATATTGTGTGATCCCACGAATATGAATCATCTAGAAAAGGCAAATTTGCAAAGACAGAGAGTAGAAAAGGGGTTGCCAGGGGCTAGGAAGAGAGGGGAACGGGGAGTTCTTGCTTAATGAGTATGAAGTTTCTGTCTGGGATGATGACAAGGTCTTGGAAGTAGACCGTGGCGCAGGTTGTCCCCAATTTTAATGTACTCAATGCCACCGAATTGTCCATGTAAAAATGTTAAGGGGCAATAGTTACGTATTATTTTACCATGATAAAAAATATAACAGAAAAAAATGCCAGCGGGCAGAATGTAAGTATTCTTTCTCCTAAAAGCTCTTCAACGTGCTGGAATAATGTAAACACAACAGAACTGGGAAACAGCTGACTCAAAAGCAGAAATCAAACTTTAGCTATCCGATATATTATTGATGCACATAGTAATAAGTACATTAAAAAACCCTTCCTCCCGCTAGAACCCATTTCATAATGTGCTGGAAACCACACCGAGATTGCCTCCAGGGCCAGGTTACGAATTTGAGAAAGCCGATTAGTTTTACTGATTAGATTCACTTGCACTGTCTAGACCCAGGGTGTCGGAAATAGTTAATTACTTCTGAAACAAAGTAAAAATATCTTTCATGTCAGAGAAGACAAATGGGTTACTTTGGGGAAGAAGCAGGAGGGACAGGGTGATTCCCACACAATGTATTTCGTGTGGAAGCGGAGGCCACACTGACTAATCCTCCCATCTCTGTTCTCTCTTCAATTCCACTTAATTCACCTGCCTCGCAAGGCTGATCTGTCCACAGTGGTCCGTGGCCACGGGTGCTGACCGAGAGGATCTGGACCACTGAGAGCTCCCCTACTCACTGGAGGCAGTGTGGGCTTCATCGTTTATCTCTGGACAGCCCTGGCAAAGCCACCCACAAACCTTTTTAGTTCACTTCATCATGTGACCCACATAAATGACGGCTAAACATGTGACAGCTTGACTCGCTGCTTTCCCACCAAGAGCCCCATTTACTCTACACCGGAAACAATGAAATAAAGCATCAACGATATAATTCCCATCCTGTTTAGACCGATAATGTGTGCAGGATAGAGCAAACTCACTTGACTAAAATAGGCAACTAAAAAACCCAATACACTAAAATCTTTCAATCATATAATCAACAAACAAGAGCTTTTACCATTTATAAGAATATTCTGGCTTCTCCCACGGGCATTACTAAAGAAGTATATTATGGCACTGGTAACAAAAATTAATCTTGTACCTCTCACTTTTATCTGGTACTTGTCAACTGTAACACTATTCGACATAAGTATAGCTTCTCCAGAATTAAGATGAAAGAAACTATAAATACAGAAAACATACTCTATGTATATAAACTGAAACTAAATTTATAGAGCTGAGCATTTTTGACTCGATGCAATAATTTTGGAATTTTACATGAATTGCAATCTGGTGGTAAAAACTACCTTCTTCCTGATGACTTGAGTGTAGCCATATTGTTTGTCAGAAATTGTTTGTATGGAAGTGTTGAATTGCTATATTGTACATCTGAAACTAATATACTGTATGTTAACTAATTGGAATTTAAGTAAAAACTTAAAAAAAAAAGAAACCGTTTGTCAGATGGTAAGACAGACATTTTCCTTAAGATTGGAGAAGATATATAAATGAAAAAAAAATCACTTTGGAAACAACCTAAACTCTCCTTGCCCATAGATTTCTACCTCGGTCTTGCTGTAATCTAAGGCTAACCATAACAATACACTTGCAGAAGTCTTACTTTGGACTGAGTTACTCACACGCCAATAGCTGGGTCTCTGCACACTTAATATTTAAAGGTTCAATAATGTTTTTAATTCCAGTAGACAGAAAAACAGAAATAGCAGTGAGTGAGAATGAGAACTCAAGATTCTTAAACAGTTAAAAAGGATCCTACTAATAGTAGCCTTACACTTACTTTATGGCTTCACACATGTCCAGCCCCATTTTCACACAGTTCTTGGCATGGTTCGGGAGAGATATAGGAAGTCCGGACACACAGTAGTAGCAGTCTCCCAAAATTTTTATTCTCATGCATTCATTCTCCTGGAAGAAGAAATCACAGCATTCGGTTGCACTCAGCACTTAGACAATGGTTTAGATTTTCTGAATATCATCAAATGCTAGTTCCACTGATACCATCACAGTGACCTCGGGTTTGTGGGGACAGAAATGAGCACTGGTTGGGTTTCCCTTCATGACCCAACAAGAATGAACCACCCTCACCCACATGCCCATCGGCCAAAGCAGGAAGAATCAGGAAAAAGGGAAGGAAAGGAAAGCAGAGAGAATGTTCTGGAATGATTTACTTTTAACAGTAGCAGAGGAGTATAATGACAGGATCATTCTCTCCAGCCCAAACATCCCAAGCACTGAGATCTTCCACGCCGAACAGAATCTGCCAGGACAGTGAATGATGACCAGAACTCGACTGGACTTAGAATCCTATGTTATTCCCTACTATGCTCATGGTTTTCTTCATTTATTTTAAAGCTGAAGCAGATTCTTACCTGAGAACGTAGATTCTGATAAACATCCCCATAATACAATAAGCCACCATTCAACATTGCCAAGTAATTTAAAACTTAATTCTGACCTTAAGTTAAACTGTTTTAATAAGAAGTGGGACTCATTATTTTTCTTGGCTGGGTTGTTTTTATATTATTATATTGAGATTAGCTTCATTCATATGCATTAATCCTACAGGCATTTCTAACTTTTCTAGTTACTTTATAGACTTGTCACTAAGGAAAAAAAAGAAAAAGAAAGGCAAAAGAAAAAGAAGCAAAAAACCCCAAAGATGTGCCAAACACAGATCTTTTCCTTCTTAACACTGACGCAGGCTTACGTATAAACTGAACAGATCTGAAATAATAAAATGAACATAAGATTTTCTTGTTCTTAAATGCATGTTAGGTTTGTTGAAGATTTGCATATTCTTTCCCTGTGTGATAGCGAGCGCACAGGCTAGGGCATATTTTCACCCTTATCTATGGTGCTGGAGACCGTGTGCTTAGTAACTCCGGATTAAAAATCTTAGCAGTAATAAAAAGGCAAACAATGACATACTAATAGGTCTTCTGTCCCATACTTCCTACATGGATATTCTGAACCTAGAACACACTGAGATTAACAAAAGTGAGTTCTTGACAAACTTATCAAAGATCAGTTGACCATAGACACATATGCATGGGTTTATTTCTGGGCCCTTGGTTCTGTTCCATTGGTCTGTGTGTCTGTTTTTAATGCCAGGATCATACTGTTTTGATTCTGCAGCTTCGTAATTCATTTTGAAATCAGGAATTGTGATGCCTCCAGCTTTGTTCCTCTTGCTTAAAATTGCTTTGGCTCCTTGGGGTCTCTGTTTTTTCTGTTTCTGTAAAAGATGCCACTGAGATTTTGATAGAAACTGCATTGACTCTGTAGATGCTTTGGGTATTATGGACATTTTAGCAATATTAGTTCTTCCAACCCATGAACATGGGATGTCTTTCTATTTCTTTGTGTCTTTTTAGATTTCTTTCATCCATGTTTTACAGTTTTCAGTGTATAAGTCATCCACCTACTTGGTTAAGTTTATTCCTAAGTATTTTATTCTTTTTCATGCTAACACAAATAGGATTGTTTTCTTGATTTCCTTCTCAGATACTTCACTACTAGTATAAAGAAATGCAACTGGTTCTTGTACATTGATTTTGTATCCTATAACTTTACTGAATTCATCATTAGTTCTTTTTTTTTTAAATATTTATTTGAGAGAGAGAGAGAGAGCATGTGCATGCGAGTGGAGGGAGGAGCAGTGGGAGATGGAGAAGGAAAGAAGTGGGCTCCCAGCTGAGTGCAGAGTGAGGGCTCAATCTCATGACCCTGACATCGTGACCTGAGCTGAAATCAAGAGTCAACACCCAACTAACTGAGCCATGCAGGTACCCCCACTCCACCCCCACAACCTCGGTCAATTAGTTCCAACATATTTTGTGTACATTTTAGGGTTTTCTACATACAAGGTCATATAATCTGCAAATAGAGATAATTTTACTTCTTTTCTGATTTGGATGCCTTTCATTTCTTTTTCTTGCTACTTGCTCTGGCTAGGACTTCCAGGATTATGTTGAACAGAAGTGGTGGGAGCAGGCATCATTGCCATGTTCCCATTCTTAGGGGAAAGCTGTCAGTTTTCCTCTATCAAGTATAACGTTAGCAATGGGCTTTTCATATATGGCTTTTTTATGCTGAGGTAAGTTTCTTCTGTATATTATCAGTTAAGAGTTTTTATCATGAAAGGGTGTTTTAATTTTATCAAATGCCTTCTCTGCATCTACTGATCATGTAATTTCTAGCCTTCATTCTGTTAATGTGGTCTATCATGTTGATTGACTTGTGTGTTGAACCATCCTTGCATCCCAGAAATAAATCCCAGTTGGTCATTGTTTACGGGCCTTTAAACATGCTGTTGAACTTGGTTTGCTAAGTGAAATAAGCCTGACTTTATCAGGACATCCAGAGGATAGACACCGCATGATCTCACTTATATGAGAAATCTACAACAGTCAAATTCACCGAAGCAGAGAGTAGACTGGTGGTTGCCAGGCCTAAAGGAGGGGGAAAATGGGGGGTATGGGTCAGAGGGCACACCGTTTTAGTTATGTGGGATGAGCAAGTCCTAGGGATCTACTGTATAGCATGGTATCTATAGGTAACAATACTGTATTGTATACTTCAGAATGTGCTAAGAAGGTAGAGCTTAAATTAAGTGTTTTAATCACACCATCATCATCAATAATAAAGAGGGCAAGAGGACACTTGTATATGGATATGTTTATGGCATAGATTGTGGTGATGGTTTCCCAGGCGTATGCTTATCCTCAAACTCATTACATTTTATATATTAAATATGTACAGTTTTTCAAATGTCAATTATACCTCAATAAAGTATTTAAAAGGTTTAAAACTAAGTGTACGATTTTGAGTTCCTTAGCTCAGCTATGTGCTTTATGTAAAATTTACTCAATTGGCCGAGCTATCTGTTTGCTTATGATGCTGTCCACCTCCATGTTATTTAAACACGAGGCATGAACTGGTTCCCAAAACATGCTCCCTCTGTGACTAACGATGAATGGACCAAGCCATCCTAGGCTATACTCTGATACTGTCTGGATATTCCCTTGTTCAAACTATCAGAGAATAACGGACGGTCACCTAAGTGTTTCTGTTATGAGTAATGAATTTTGTCTTCCCCAAATTCATATATTCAAGTCCTAACACCTGGTGTGTGTGAACTTGACCTCACTGCAGATATAATTAGTTAAGATGAGGTCATACAGGAGTAGAGAGGGTCACCAATCCAATATGACTAGTGTCTTTATAAAGGGGACATTCAGACACTGAGACTTGCACAGAGGGAGAATGCCACGTCAATCCTGGAGCTATGCTGTCACCCACCAAGACAGGGCTGTTTCCTCCTGATGTGACAAAAGTGACCTTTTATTAATTCAAACTTTTAAGCCATTATTTAAATTTTAAATCATTTTTTTCTAAAAATGAGCACCCAAAAAACTCAACCTCTTCCTTTGGTTTGGTAAAAGGAAGAAAGCAGTACTATACTCTAACTGCTGTTTCAAAATCCCCAGTGAGATCCATCATGGTCAGGCAGGCAACAGAAGGCACCTCTCGGGGAGCCTGACCCAGGAGTGACCCTGTGAACATCCGCAAGTCACATTTATTTCTAGGAGGCTTGCCTAGAATGTTCTGTATGGTTTAAAAGTGAGATGAATCTTGCCATGAACTAAATTTGGGACCAACTTCCATACATAAATAATTCATTTTAATAAGCATAATGAAGTATTTCTTGCTGGAAATAATTCAAAGGAAGAATGAGGCTGACCGGCAATGCTTTAGGAGGTGGAAGTGAAGAGCTGGCAAGGAAGGAAATAATTTTTATCACTATTCCCACTGGTAACCCTCATGGTTCCAGTAAATATGCAAGTTCTAGTATGGTTTTAGATTGCCTGTCACCATTTCCTCTCCATGAGCATATGAACAGCAAATACGGAACTCATATTTCTGCTCAAGTGGCACAAGGGTCAGTGGATATCAATGAAACAACAGTAAATAAAGGGCTTAAGTGGGAACCATGCACCCTATTTTAGGGGTTCTTCCAGGGTGCTGAATACATGAATAGTTACGACTGGATGAGAGGCAATCATGTTTCCAGCTCCTGAAATGAAAATGCCTAGAAAGAGGAACTTAGAACAGCGTCATGCAGAGGGATGTGCTTCTTAAACTCACCATCTTGAGTCTATTTACTATATGCGCACTGAGCTCTCTATAAGCAGAAGTTTTAAAAATAGATGCAAACATGTGCTAATTATATGCTACAACATTTCTCATCCCAGAGAAATGAGGCTCATCACAGCCCAATGGCAAATAAACCCTAAACACCAGTCCTAAACGGTGCTTGATGAAAAAACACAAAGAATTGATAAGGGACCAGAGAAAAAGTAAGCCAAGATTTTATAAATCCTCAAAGTAGAAGGGACTCACTAATACTCACCTTTGCAATTTGGTCGAACTTTCCAAAGAGCTCGTTCAGCATGTGGACCAGTTCTCCTGGGGAGCAGTCACTGGCCAGCCGGGTGAAGCCAACAATATCAGCATACAGGATGCTGTGGGAGCAAAGGGGTCAGTGTTTGTAAGCTTGTATCTGTTAAGAAGGAATGATACTTTTTTCCCTTCAAAGAGGATATAGTTTTTTACATTTATATTTGTATTTTACAAGAAAAATGTCATCTCCCTGGATAGGAAATACATAAACATTTTGCCAAAATTTCCCATTAAAAATGTTTTTTGTTTGATGCGAGTTTTTATAATTAAAATGGGAGAAGAAAAAAATCACATGATGCACCCCGTCCATTCTAGTCCATTCTAACTGATCACCTTTATTCCCTCACGGCCAGTCCTCCCCACCCTCCCTGGTTTATGCGGTGTTCATCCTGAGAGTTCACCACACTGGCTTAATTCAGATATCAATGGACCACACTTCTATCTGCACCGTTATGTGCATTTGCATTATAAGAATTCCTAAAGTAGACGAAGCAAACTAAAAGAAGCAAATTGTGTTTTTACTGATTCGAAGAAAGAATAACAATCTTCTTAAAAGAAAGAGTACTTAACAAAATGTCTTGAATGACTTACTCCTTGCCAGGATGAAGCAGACACGGTCCATCTCCCTGCAGCTCAGAGGGTAGTTGGGGGGAGGCATTAAACAAATAAGGAAGGACACTAGCAACGTCCAATCACAATAATAATAAGTGTGTGTGTGTGGCGGGGGGATTAGCTGGTGAGGAGTCCGGGAAAGCTTCCCTCCGTGGGACGTACACGCTAGTGGGGCGGACGTCAGATTTCTCAGAGCTGTGTCTGTGTTTCGTTAACCTTCAAGGGTCAGGATAGGGAAACAGCACAAGGATGTGCATTATCGCTTGTCCATACGACAACACGCTTCTGATTTGCATAAAGGCCTCACAAAGAAGCCTAAAAGTCCCGTTGGCAGTTGGAGATTCAGATAATAGGGTTTAAGAGGTACCGGGAAACAAAACTGACTGTCACTTCACACCCATCAGGATGGCTATTATCAAACAAACGGGAAGTAACAGGTGTTGTCAAGGGTGTGGAGAAATTGGAACCCTTGCGCATTACTGGTGGGAATGGAAAATGGTGCAGCCACTCTAGCAAACAGTATGGTGGTTCTTCAATAAATGACACAGATGACCAGTCGACTGACCAAGTTCCATGCTGGGGATACACCCCAAAGAACAGGAAGCAGGGGTTCCAAGCGAAATTTGTACATCCAAGCTCATGGCAGCATTATTCACAGTAGTAGAAGGTAGAAACAACCCAAACATCCACTAACAGGTGGATGGATAAAGAAATATAGTATATCCATACAATGAAATATTATTCAGTCTTTAAAAGAAATGGAATCTGACACATGATGCAATATGGATGAACCCTGAAGACAAGATTCTGAGTGAAATAAGCCAGATACAAGAGGACAAATACTGTATGATTCCACTTACATGGGATACTTAGAGTAGTCAAACCATACAGACAGGAACTAGAAGGGTGTGTGCCAGAGGCGGGGGTGGAGGAGGGAAGCTGCTGCTGAATGGGTACTGAGCTCCAGTCTGGGATGAAGAAAAAGTTCTGGAGACAGATGGTGGTGACGGTTGCAGAACAATGGGAAGGGGCCTTAGGCCACTGCACTGTGCAATTGAAAATGGTTCAAGTGTATTATGTTATGTGTATTTTGCCACAATAAAAAAAGTAATGTGGCACCGGCCAGCCTGATCTGAGGCAGAAAACAGCTGGATCTCTGCTGTTGGCCACACTCCATTCACAGTGCCAAGCACAAGGCTGTGGCTTCACCTTGGAGGAAAGACTTGTTCCTCTGCTGATGACAAAAGCTGGGGGAGAACACTCTGGTCCAAGAAAATCAGGGCTGCCGGGGCTTTCACACTCTCCACTTTGTTCAGATGGTACCATCAAACCTTCCCTACTCCCCCCATGGTACCCTGTAGTAGCAGGGATCACAGATGCTGAGACTGGTCCAAGAGGAAAAAGCTGAGAGAGTGTCTGATCCAAGGCAGTGTTGGGAGGGAGAATGTGCAGATGGGCGGCTGAACCCACTTCCTTCTTGTCGACAACATCCACCGTGCTTCCTGTGGTCCAACCTTGTAGTGGGTGAAGGCACCCCCAGATAGGCCGGCTGTAAATGGCTTACGATGGTCCAAAAGTTACTTTGGCAGCCAGGAGATTCAAAATGTAAACAGGTAGTTGTGGTGCCATGTGCAAAGGGTTATAGGAAAGGAAGCAGGGTACTCTGTGGGATCACTCGGGTACCTGACCTAGATCTGACCAGATGGCCACCTCAGAAAGATCGCTCTGGCCACAGCAACCTGGGAGGCACGCAGGTCAGTTAGAATCATAGCCCCTTCATCCAGAAGGGCCCTGGGGAAGTTATCGTCAGGCAAAATGGAGAGAACGGGACAGATACGGGAGAAATGTAGTAAGGATGAACCAAGTGTGATTAGTGATCAGACATGGTGGGCAAGGTGTCTAGGAGAGGGAGCCATCAAGGATGAAGACCCAGTTTCTGGTTGAGAAGGGGGCTCAAACCTAGCTCTGAACAAATCAAAACGAGCTTGTAGGGGGAGATGACCAGTTCAGCTCTGGTCGTGTTGAGTCTGATGGTGGTGTTGGCGGAGCATCCGAGAAGAAGATACACATTAGGTGAATGTGGAAAGCTATGGTTCAGTTCTGCATTTTTTTTTTTTTAAGATTTAGTTATTTGAGAGAGAGAGAGAGTGAGTGCAAAGAAGGGGCAGACGGGAGGGGCAGAAGGAGAGGGACATAAAGAATCTCAAGCAGACTCCACATCCAGCAAAGAGCCCAACGCGAGGCTCAATCCCATGACCCATGAGATCACGACCTGAACTGAAATCAAGAGTTGGATGCTCAACCGACTGAGCCCCCCAGTCGCCCCAGCTGAGGTCTGCACCTCACCATCACGCAGATGGTAATCAGAGTCCTGAGTGAGAAGTGGAGGGAATAGAGAGGAGCTAGGAGAGAGCTCTGAGAACACTCACTTACAGAGAGGCTACATTTAGGGAAGAGAAAATGGCAAAGGACATGGTAAGAAGAGAAAAGGAGTATGATGTCATGGAGTCCATGGCCTGGGAGAATTCTTTAAGTGGGAGGGCAAGGTCAACTGGCCAACCATACTGAGCCGTCAGAGACCAGGATGCAGAGACTAACTCACACTCAGATCCGGGAGCAAGACGGTGGCGAACTGAGCGAGCATGAGTTCTGTGACGTGGTGGGGGTGGATGGCAGAGGCTGAGGATTTGAGGAGGGAGAGAGAACAGGAAATACGTCAGAGTGAGGAACAACCTTTCTAGAATCTTGGCTGTGAAAGGGAGAAAGGGCCACTTTCAGAATTGGATGGTGGCGTTGGATTACGGGACCTGGGCTCCTTTGCAAAGCTGGGATGGGTTTGTGAATGCCTCAGCCCTACTGGCAGGATGCAGAGCAAGATGCTGAAGATTCGGAAAGCAGCTGAGAGCTGCTGCCCTTCCATCTAGGAACTCCTCTTTTCCTCCTCATGATTATTCACATCATTATCATCCTCAGAAAGTAAACAGCTAGGATTTGTTAGTAACAAAGAAAAAACATTTTTTTCGAATGAACAGCCAAAGCAAAACTAAAAGTTAACAGATCTTTACTGTCTACAAACCTAATAATTCTCATAAGAAACCCTCTCGAAATCTCACAGGTATTGACTAGACTCTCCACGATATCCATTTACTTTGTCTGCTTCTGTGCTTCTGCTTATCCTGCCCAGGATGAAAAAGTCATGTTTTCCTATTTCTAGCAAAAATAATTGGTACGCCATGAGATTTTGGTATGCTTTTACATTTTTAAGTTTACGTATTTAAGTTACTTTAGTGTCCCAACTATACTTGTGAATTTAAATTTCATTCGACACCGCAAACATATTCTAGACGATCTCTGAAGGCACTTGAAGCTGCTTCTCCAATCCTTCGCCTTGACAGTATGGTAGTCAGCTTCCAAGATGGCCCCAGAGAAATGCTCACCTCCTGGGACTTACTCTCTTGTACTGTCCACCCTCCACTGGTTCAGGCTAATCTGTGTCACCAAGAGGATGCTACAGGAATCACAGAGATGACTTTGCAAGCCTGGATCATAAAAGAACTGCAGCTTCCCCCTGGCTCTGTCTTGGGTCCCTTGCTCTGGGGAAGCAAGCTTCCGTGTTGTGAGGACACTCGAGCCACCCGTGATGACAACCTGAGACCTCCAGCCAAGAGTCGGGACTCCTGCAAACCATGCGAGGAGCCGCCTCGAAGGCAGGTCCGCCAGCAGCCCGACGGACACCAGGCCTGAATCCACATCAAAGACCGTAAGCCAGAAGCAGCAGGCAAAGCTGCATCTCCATGAGATGACGCTTACTGTTGTCTGAAGCCACAAGGTTTTGGGGTCCTCTGTTCCACAGAAACTGGTAGCAAATACAGGCAGCACGGGGAGCCTTCATCACCTGCCTGAGGTTGGTGGTATTATCAGTCGTTTTTATAGGGCTCTTCGTTCCCAGATTATTTCACAGAGACTCAAAGATACTCGCGGACCCTGTTTAGAGCAGGCTGCATTTATCTTTACATGTGTCAAATACTGCGTGTGTGATTTAAAACTCTTTCCTCAGATAGGAGGGATATTGCTGATTTTCAGACAGCTAAGGCCGGAAAGGGCAATTTCTAGTATAATACACCTTGTCGGATACCATGAGAATGTTTCTTCTTTAATTCTTTAGGTGACATGCTTAAAAATCTGAAGGCAGGCCAGTGTTTTAAATAATCTGACTCCTTAACAGGTGCGAAAGTTCTTGAAATACATTTTTTTTAATCCCTCAAAATGGTAGGGACTTAAAAAAAATTTTTTTTAACCCTGATTCTTCATTTATCCACTGCTTCCTTAGTTCTCACGGATATACAGCATTTTTCTATTATTGCTTTCCCGATTTGCATTTCTCATTATAGATTTAGCTCTGTGTATGCTTGGGCCATATGTATCACTAGCTCTACACATCTTTCCCAAAATCTGGGGTCAAAATGAGATGTGTGTCAGCAATGTAGTTAAACTGCAGTTAAATTGTAGTGGCAAAATGTAGTCAAATTTGTTTCTTATTAATAAACTTAAAAAATCCTTGACTTGCAGCAACCAGACTGGAAGCTAGGGTCATACACTGGAAAGGATCTGGGCTTGAAAGCAAAAGGCCCAGGAGTCAATGCTCAGCAAACTGTAGTTGTGTTTGTGGTTGTTGTTCCTGAACTATTGAAGAGGGTGGGTAATAACATCAAGGCGGAATGAATGAGGCCAGATGCATGAGTTACTTATCGAGAGAACCTGGCAAGAATAAAAAGCACTACTGCAATACAGTTGAATGGATGTAAGGAAAACCCCCAAAGAAGTGGTATGAGGCCTGGGTGGGCCTGGAGAACCGTGAGGGACCAGGCACCCAGGTCTCGAGGGGCCGTGTTCTGCTGCAGCTGGGAGACGGGGAGCATTGGAAGAAATGCCCCCCATGCTGAAGTGAGGGCTCACACGGCTCCCCTCTGGAGCTAGGGGAGAAGGAGGCCCCACATGGTTCTCCTTCCAGATCTCAATCCCATGCTGATAACATGTTAGTTTTCCACGTATTGTGATTCCAGGAATGGCTCCCTGGGAAGCAGGTGGGCCTATGGCAGACTTGGAAAGCAGGAACTTACACTATTTATTAATTAAGGTGCACATCAGTCCCCTGTGATATTGGTCACTGGTTGGCCACACTCCAGAAACCCATCATTCCTGATGGACAGGAAGTGCTTGCTTCAGTGAGACCCTGGCCCTGCCAAGCTCCTCTTGAGGAATCAGGTCTCGCATTAAGAGCCCACCGGCCCCCTCCTTCAGTCTTACTACGAAGCCGAGAGTCCTGGGCTCCAGGGATGCCAAGAAACCTGACCATGGTGCTCCCAGAATATGGACCCCACTGACCACCTCTCTCTCCTCTGTGATGGAAGGTCAGCCATAGAAAGCAGGGCCACGTTGGACAACAGAGTCCAGTAAAGTGAAGAAGATTCTACTTCCTTATCTGCCTGTGAAGGCCCCGGGAGGCAGCAAGAGGGGAGCGGAGTGGGGACTACGTTCACAGTTCCAGAGGAGATAGGGTTTTGTGGGGTGTGAGCTCTCAGGTACAAATGTCCCCAGGCTGGCGAGCGGCCCCCCAGCCTTGCCGAGGAACGAGAACAGGGCGGCGTACCTCACGTTGGTATGGCGCTTGACGTACAGGTTGTGGAAGTTGTTTGTGTTTTCCATTTGGCCGGCTCTGGGGCCCTGCAGCCTCCGGATGATCTCGGCTTTCATTTCCATGGCTATGTGAGCCGGCAGCAGGGAGAGCAGAAGCCGCTCCTGGAACGGGGTGTGGGAGGGAGACCAAGACATTGCAAATCATTACGGTAACATCCAAGTCATCTCTGAAAGCATCACAGATCTGCGGCAGGGCCAAGACGAGGGCTCTTGCCAACAAGTTAAAATGTGGAGTGTTGAAAGACATGCTGAAAAAATTCAAAATTTCTAAGGTCAGGATGTGTTACATTATTTATTATTTATGGAGTTCTAAGTATGTGCTCTTCAGAGTGGAGAATAAAGGAAGGTAAATTATTCCCCCCAAGGATACTATTTATCTACTCTGATTTTAAAGTAGTAAGGCAGAAATGATATAAAAATGCCGGAAACCTATGGTCAGTCTAAGATAGAAAACACTCATTGTTGTCCGTCTGTTCTTTTGAGAGATAAAGTACAAGCTTTATTGCATTTCAGAAAGTCAACAAATATTCCGCACTTCCTAAATAAGATAGTCAAATATTTTCTAATATTTCATTTCCTCTGTGATGACCACCCAATCCCCTTTAGTGATTCTAAACTATTACCAAGATGGAGTCAGAAATAGCATCTGTAAAATGTCCTGTATAACAGACTACAGGTGGAACACATAGAAATGACAAATTATGAGCTTTTCTTGTATTTTTGGTCTTTAAATACAGGAAACAGTAGCATGTAATATGACACTTATTTTAATATCTGCTTATTTCAGTTAGACTGACATTTGCAATATATATATATATATTTTTTTTTTTTTTTAGAAAAAGTATCAAAGAAGGGCGATCTTTGAAACTTTGTACTCATCCTTAGTTATTTGAAACACTGATTTATTGTAGTGGCGCTTGGGTGGCTCAGTTGGTTAAGCGTCTGACTGGTTTCAGGTCGTGATCTCAGGGTTGTGAGATGGAGCCCCACGGTGGGCTCTGCGCTCAGCATAAAGTCTGCCTGAGCTTCTCTCTCCCTCTCCCTCTCCCTCTGCCTCTCCCGCTCATGCTCTCTTTCTCTCTCTCAAATAAATAAATCTTTACAAAACATTAATTTATTATAGAAAACACCATATTCTTAAGATATTGTGGATTTAGCAACTGATATTCAGTGTTGATTAAAAAACATTTGTTGAATGAAATATTTTCTCTGTCTTCCACATTTTCTGTCTCTTTTTTTTCCTTCCTTTTCATTTATTCATTCATTCATCCATTCATTTATGGGGACAATGTGATAAGAGAACACAGGGGAGGGGAAGCTGGTCTTTGTTCCCAGGCTTACAGGGCTGGTGGGCCTTTGGGCCAACCCCCAGGGCAATCATTTCGGTGGCTGCTGGAAATATCCACTGAGGGAGCAGAGGCCTGCAGTGCATCCTGATGAAGATGAGAAGACCCTCACTACAGCCCCTCCCCAGCCTGCTCTGGGGGAAAAAACAGATGCAAAGCTAACAGGAGACCGAGGGGTACCTATGGGAGGTTCTCAGTGCATCGTAGAGAGTTTTCCCAGGAACTGGCATCACTGAGTGTTGGTCATTTGTTCTGTCATTCATTAATTTATTCACGCATTGCCCATTAAATGCCAAGCCCCATCTACTAATGGTAGATGCAAAGAAGAGTGAGTCAACATCCCTGACACCCTGTTGTTCTTAATCCAGCAGGAAGCCCACCCACGGTGCACTTGCCATCAGATGAAGCTGGAGGAACAGGCCCGTGTTTGAAGGAAGCCACATGCCTGAGATGTGGGAAAATAATAGTCCAGGAGCACCTGCTCTTCATGTGAAACAAATGAGTCAAAACAACACTCCTATTTGATTGGTACTATCACCAACCTCCTTGAAAAAACGAGGCATTTAGGTAGATGGCAAGGTGCTAACAGTTGTCATACATAAGTGCTGATACTGACATGACAAAGGGAATTTTACTGGTACTTAAGAGATTAAGAAGACACTTTTTATTTAATAATTATGTTCTTACTTTTGTTAAATTCCCCCTGAAGTTTCCATTTAATTAAAATTAAGAAATAAAATGGAAAAATCAAGAGTACTTAATAAGTTAAATGTCCATATATATACATCTGGGAAAATATAAATTAATTGTACAAAATAATGAGGATCATGTTCTGGGTGATCTAAAATATAACAGAAATGAAATCTACAATGGCATTAACACAAAAGTGAAGCGGGAATAAATGGAGTTAAGATGTTCTGAGGTCCTAGGGTTCTATGGGAAGTGGCAAAGCTAGTAACTTATAGTGGAATGCAGTAAGTCAAGAATGGGTATAATTTCTACATTAGCAACGATGAGTGACAGAATGTATGACTAACAGGCGAGCAATAAAAATGAGACAGAAATTCTTATTAATCCAAAATAAGTCATAACGAAGAGTCAAAGAGAACTTAAAACAGGTGAAACAAGCAGAGTACTTGACTAATTCTGTCAGATTGGATTTTAAAAAAGACAAAATGTAACTCTACTCACAATAAGCACATCTTAAATATAAGAATACGGAAACAGAAAATAAGTTACCAAAAAAAGAGATAAATTATGATAACCTTAATGAAAAGAAAGCTGGCGTAGCTAAATTAATATAAAAAAGTAGACTTTGTAGATATTTCAGTCTTCAGGGAAAGGATGCACACGTCCACATACTTTCTAGAATTTTGTGTCTTTTTGAGAGGAGGAAATAACAGTTTTTGCTGTGGACATTGGAGATTTGTCTTCAGATGTGGTTCCTCCCACTCACAGAGACTGGTGATATAAAAGGAAATAAAGGGGCACCTTGTACATTGCTTTATTGCTCAACTCCTGGAGGAGTTCCTGGAACAGAGTATCTGCTCTATAGTTATTTGTTGATTGAACGAGTGACCTACAATGCGTTTTATCTGGGACACATCAAAGACAAATCTAATTTCAAAGTTTCTGTTCACTGTCAGTGGTGACCATGGTGGGGACCCGGGGACCTGAGTACACAATGCTCATGTTTTAAAATCATATTAATGACCTTCTTGGTCACAAATACCATAGGCCTAGGCAATCTACACCAGTGATGTTCACACAAAGGAAAACTTGACTATTTTGCAAAGTAAGGGTAGTGATTGCTTTCAGTTTTCCTCTCTGAAAGACTATCACATTGTGGTTATGGGCGCAGGGAATGGAGGGAAGGAGTGAAAGACCCATGCAGAGGGAGGAGAGACCCCAGTTTCATATTAACAGGCTGTAGCTAAGGAGAAAGAGAACATTCCAAGTTCCCCCATGCTGGGAAATGGCTGGCGAACACTGGTAACCACTTGAAATCACATTCTGATTTTATTCCTATCCTAAGCTCAAATTCCCTTCCATTATTCCCCAACTTTCACGAATTATCTCACAATATAGCAGCATCATGGTAGTCTAAAGTGAGGAGGTGAGTTCAAATTTTAGACTTAAGCAAAAGGCTGAAAGAGCAGAAACCACGACTGACCATGTGAGACATCTCAGCAGGCAGCCGGGGGCCAGCATAAGCAACACCGGGAGGATGGAAAATACTGAATGCAATAATGGAATAAAAAAATCAAGTAATATTTGGGTTTAGTAAAGAAACAGGTAGCCCCAGAAAAATGGATTCATCTAGAATTCAGAATACCAGGAAACTACTAATGACATGAAAATAGATGTCCAAATTTTAAAACTTGAAAAAAAGTCTGTGTCCTTGTTATGCAAAAATTGAGAGTTTGGTTTATTTGGTTGATGGCTTGGTGGTGGTACAAGTTAGTTCTCTCTTTGATCTAAGTACCCACGTGGAAAGATTATGGGATTTATGTTTTAAATAAATGACAAGCCCTTTTGAAATCTTGATATCAAGAGTTATTCCATCATCTACTCGTCTTTTGCTACCCATCCCCAAATACATAAATTTGCCACTTATCTTGAATTCCTCGATGTGCTGGCCTTTGTGACCAACAGAATGGTTTAAGACACATGATATATCCAAGGAAGTATTTAAGATAGATAGACTTTGTCCCTTAAAGTTTCGGACTGAGTTCCACTAAGGCAACGTTGACTCAAACCCATGCCACAGGGATTGAGCGCGCTATAGGTACTGAGGAACACTGTGTGGGATGGTCACTTTCTGTTTATTGATCGATGTACTGGATAGTTGGGTATAAGACCAAAATATTATAAAGGAGTCATTATGTTAAAAATCTACTTCAACAAATCAGGGAAAGCTAGTGAGGAACGTGTGAAATTGCCATCAACAATAATCAGGAGGCCTATCTGCTCATATTCTCTGATGTGAATAGAACAACCCTGGATGGGAGCCAAGGGAGGCATATTGCTCTAAGATGCCATCAAATCTCTGTCATCATCAAAGCAAGTAGACACTGGCTATAAATTTGCAAACTTCTGAAACAGTAATAAAGAATGTTAGCACGTACAATGTAACAGATTATAAATCTAGACCTAGGCTATCTTTTTAGAAATCCCAGTGGAATCTTATGTCTACAGAGAAGCCTGGTGTTTGGCTTAATTTGATTAAGCCCAAGTTTGTGGGGCGCCTGGGTGGCGCAGTCGTTAAGCGTCTGCCTTCGGCTCACAGCATGATCCCAGCATTCTGGGATCGAGCCCCACATCGGGCTCCTCTGCTGGGAGCCTGCTTCTTCCTCTCCCGCTCCCCCTGCTTATGTTCCCTCTCTCGCTGGCTGTCTCTCTCTCTGTCAAATAAATAAATAAATATTTTTTAAAAAATAAAAAAATAAAAATAAAAACCAAGTTTGTATTCCTTCTGATGGGTGACAGATGAGTCAAGGGCCATGAGAAAATAAAATTCACCAGGCCATAATGCTCAAATTATAGAGTTCTGCTCTATTATCTTACCATGATTACCTGTGTGTGCACATGGATTCTGTGCAGTCTTCTGTAGGATTTAAAACCATCAGGAGCCTTTCGCACTGTTTACACTCGCTTCTAGTCATGCATCTTGTGGCCGGGGCTGTCCTATCCATGTTCCCTCTCCCTTCCTTGGAGGCCACCTGCAGCTTCCTTGTTACAGTTTCATGGGTCTCAACCAAGGAGGGAGTAACTGATGGATAAGTACCCCAGCTTCTGTACTCACATCCCTCAGTGGGAAGATCTGAGCATGCTCCATGCTTCCCTCTGAGGGTCTCCAGCAGGATTGAGCCCCAGAGGCCACCAGTGGCTCCTTCCAACAGCTGACCTCCCTCCCTGGTCCACTCCTTCACTCTGTTACCTGCAACCGCTTCCCAACTAAATGACCCCACCCACATCTGCTTAGGGCCTTAGGGTCTGCTTGGGGTAAATCTAACAGAGATCTTTCCAAGCATCTTCTCTCCTCCTCCTGTCTTCTGTAATAAGAATAGGCTAAATCCCAAAGTTAGCCTTTCCTGAAGGACAGAGTCCATGAACAAAAAAAAAGAAAAGAATCCAATATAGTAATTCTCTTTCAGGCCCATAGCTTCATTTAATGACCACATGTAAATTATGATCTTTATTTTAGACTCAAATGTAGATGGATGACTGGCTTTTTATATGTAGTTACAAAAATACAAGATGTGTGTGTGTGTATAGTATAAGCCAAAATTTTCTTTCTTTTTTTTTTCTTTTTTCTTTTTTTAGTGTTCAAGAATCCATGTGAATTTAGACTGGAATTGAAATTTTAGTAAAAGCCAACCAGACAAATTAAAGAACCCGAGGCTTCCTTACTATCATGCTGTTCGGGCACCACCAGTGGAAGGTAGACCTCTAATTAGAGCTAATGAATGGGGTCTGTGCTTTGGGGTCTGCACATGTCCCCTTGGTGATGACAGCATTGGGCAAGAGGGTGAGCCTCACATAGACCAATGGAACAGAATAGAGAACCCAGAAATGGACCCTCGGCTCTTTGGGCAACTAATCTTTGACAAAGCAGGAAAAAACATCCAGTGGAAAAAAGACAGTCTCTTCAATAAATGGTGCTGGGAAAATTGGACAGCTACATGCAAAAGAATGAAACTTGACCACTCTCTCACACCATACATAAAGATAAACTCTAAATGGATGAAAGACCTCAACGTGGGACAGGAATCCAACAAAATCCTAGAGGAGAGCATAGTCAGCAATCTCTACGACATCGGCCACAGCAACCTTTTTCATGACACATCTCCAAAGGCAAGAGAAACAAAAGATAAAATGAACTTGTGGGACTTCATCAAGATAAAAAGCTTCTGCACAGCCAAGGAAACAATCAAAAAAACTAAGAGGCAGCCCACAGAATGGGAGAATATATTTGCAAAGGACACTACAGATAAAAGACTGGTATCCAAGATCTACAAAGAACTTCTCAAACTCAATACACAAGAAACAAATAAACAAACCATAAAATGGGCAGAAGATATGAACAGACACTTTTCCAATGAAGACATACAAATGGCTAACAGACACATGAAAAAATGTTCAAAATCATTGGCCATCAGGGAAATTCAAAGCAAAACCACACTAAGATACCACCTTACGCCAGTTAGAATGGCAAAAATAGACAAGGCAAGAAACAACAATTGTTGGAGAGGATGGAGAAAGGGGATCCCTCCTACATTGTTGGTGAGAATGCAAGTTGGTACAGCCACTCTGGAAAACAGTGTGGAGGTCCCTTAAAGTTAAAAATTGAGCTACCCTATGACTCAGCCATTGCAATACTGGGTATTTACCCCAAAGATACAGACGTAGTGAAGGGAAGGGCCATATGCACCCCAATGTTCATAGCAGCATTGTCCACAATAGCCAAATCGTGGAAAGAACCGAGATGCCCTTCAACAGATGACTGGATTAAGAAGATGTGGTCCATATATACAATGAAATATTACTCAGCTATCAGAAAGAACGAATTCTCAAAATTTGCTGCAACATGGATGGCACTGGAGGAGATAATGCTAAGCGAAATAAGTCAAGCAGAGAAAGACAACTATCATATGATTTCTCTCATCTATGGAACATAAGAACTAGGAAGATCGGTAGGGGAAGAAAGGGATAAAGAAAGGGGGGTAATCAGAAGTGGGAATGAAGCATGAGAGACTATGGACTATGAGAAACAAACTGAGGGCCTCAGAGGGGAGGGGGGTGGGGGAATGGGATAGACTGGTGATGGGTAGTAAGGAGGGCACATATTGCATGGTGCACTGGGTGTTATACACAACTAATGAATCATCGAGCCTTACATCGGAAACCAGGGATGTACTGTATGGTGACTAACATAATATAATAAAAAAAATTAAAAAATGAAATAAAATAAAATAAATACAAATCTTCAAAAAAAAAAAAAAGAGGGTGAGTCTCAACTAAAAGTCTGTACTGAAATGTGTAAATCAATACGCTTTTAAATCTTTTTTTCCCTTACAAAATGCTATACTCTGAAGGAAAAAAAAAAAGCCCAATATTATGGCACACATGATAAATTTCAACTCAATTCATAATCTGACAAGGTTAATATTTCCATTAATATTTCAGCTCTTTGCTAATGTAGCTGTGTGCCCTGCCAAAGTATCGGAAAGAAACCCACAAATGTAAGTACTTAATATACCGGATGTAACCTAGCTACACTCTCCCTCCAAGAACACTGGAGAAATTCCTTAAGGGGATTTTTGGAAAGTCAAGTTGTCATTAGATTGACTGATGCATACCATTACTACTTCTTTCTCTTCCTAGAAAAGACTGTCTAATGACAGAAAATCTGACTAATTCTGGCATATTCAAAGGTTATCTGATAAATAACTTGGCCTTGGTTTGAGGGGTCTATTTCAACACATTTTTTTATTAAACCTCCAATCATTATTCATTAGCAATTTTTTCCTAGAATTTGTTCTTTTAAATTGTGCCTCATAGAAGAGCTACAGAGTTAGTAAATTTCAATGCACTATTGATCAAAGTTTAGGACATTTTGAGCTCCAAAGTGTTTCTAATATAACGAAACAAAGCAGATATTATAACTTTCTATTTTTATGCTATTCTGGAGATTATTTTGGTTGATAGGAAAATCCAATTTAAGCAAAGAAAACTTGTACTTAAATTTTGAGCTAAGATGAGATAACACGTGCGATGCCTTGTGCCTGCAATAAGCCATGCATGTAATAAAAATTTAAATCTGCTGGATTTTTCAAAAGAGAGGAAGACAGTGACATGCTCCTTTTGTAAGATGGAAAAATGTTTTCTCTTTCAAAATTCTTATTTCTATTTCATTCTTGTTTTAAATGCAATTCAATTACATCAGGACGCCAATCCAATGCACTGAACAGAAGGGATATTGTTATAAATGTTTCTCCTCCTAACAGAAAGTAGCTATCAGAATGGAAGACACCGGATCCCTAAGCAGCCACCGGGTTACATGTGGTGGTAAGGAGACAGATGATGTTATTCAATACTGTCCTGCTGTACGAAAGGACAATGTGTCCATTCAGGAACAAATGCTGAGAACACTGTACTCGGAAAACACCTGCCCCAGACATAAAGATATGTCAACACCTTCCCCAGCTCACATCTTCTCTTGCAGCCAGCTTCATGTCTGTTGGGCTCAGAAAATAAGCATCCCCCAGTGGTACCAACCTCCATCATCAGCACATCCCCAAAATTAAGTTCTAGTAAGAACTGCTACTGTTGCTGTTTTCCTGTTGTTAAATGTAGCTTGTTTCTTTTAGGTTCCTCCTTAAAAATTCTGTTTCACATCAATTAATCAGAACACACTGAATACTCTTACTATTTTAAAGGTCTTGCTTCATCTTTCTTTGACTTTTACAAAAAATTCAGTCATGAGATGTACGTATGATGTGCTCTTTAATTCCAGACTTTTTCCCCCACTTGGCAAATATTTATTGCCTACCTTCCATGTACTGGTTCTAGTTCTCAGTGCCTTGTAAGCATCAGCTCACTTCATGCTCCCCAAGGCCTAATCAGGGAGCTAGTCTTACTTTGCCCATTTCTACAAAGAGGAAACTGAAGGCCAAACAGATGGTGGAGTCAGGACTTGAACCCACGGAGGTCTAGTCCATGGTTAGCGTTCTCCTTAACCGGCTTGCTTAGCTGCACCCAGAGAAAGGACAACCCATAGATGAGCAGAAGAATAAACTACAGCTTCGGATAGTGACAGGGAGGGGACTGCTCCCCATGGCAGCGTCTCGAGTTGTGACCAAATCCGCTTTTTCTTCAGTGGGGTGAATGGACCTTTTTCCAAAGGCTGAAGGTGAAGTCTTGAACCTCAAAGCATAATCACTCTTGCGGTGACCCCATCAGTCTCCTACGCCATCAACAGCCCTCAGCCTCTTCCCAACCACCCAGTCGGATCCCCCCACCAGAATAACACTGGGGCACAAAGCAAATCACAGCTGATATCAAAGATTGTCTTTGAAAAGGGAGGGAGCTGAGAATTCTGGAAGCAACGGCTTGCCTTTCTCTTGTGAACCCATGACTGAATCCTGAAACGGGCATTTACTTTTATCCGCTGTGGATACAAAGATGAGTAGATGGCGTGGAGAGGGGACCCAAGGACTCCACAGCACTGAAGTTGACGTCCCCATTTCTGCTTCTTCGTCTTGAAAAATAAAGTGCGCTCATGCCAGCCTCCAGAGAAAAGCCTCCAAAGACACAGCCTGCAGGTAACACCCTACAAATAGTGTGCCTGCCCTCGAGCAAGGATCATCATCTTGGGCATGGACGCGGTTGATACGGAGAGATATGCCCACGATTTCTGTACCACATCACCTTCTCCGGAAAAGACTAATAATGCGGGAAAACAGATAACAGAAGTGCACTCGTTCTCCTTCTGTGCGTCAAGCAATGTCTGAAGCTTCCTCAGATTGAGTTAAAGACACAAGCAGCGAATGGTCCAGCAAAATTCTCACAGCAAGAAGCTGAAGGGCTGTCACATCCTAGAATTTTATTAAAAGGAACTCAGATGAAATGCCTGGGGTTCAGCCTCAGGAATAAAGGTAGTCTTCCCGCTGCAGCTTACTGGACGGTGGCTTGGTACATTCCTGACCTGTGTCCTCATACTGTTGGCACATGTCATTTTTAAGCTCTATCTCTGTCCTCAGAGATTGCATTCTTAGTAACAGACTGCAGATTTTCGTCCAGGGATTCTTCCACCTAAGTCTCACTCACAGTTCTGTCTTTGGAGACAATCACATCGAATATTAGCTAAAAAACAGTGATTCTTGTTCAAGACCTCACATTTACTGGTACCTGACAAAAAGAAGTCATGGCTTGGAGGTTCCATAATTTAAGAAAAAACATCTTGCAATAAAACTTACTCAAGTTACATGTGATGATAACTCAAGTTTAAATCATACAGGTAATGCAGGAGGAAACCCTGACTTACTGTGTTTTCTGACTCAACTATTCTGAGCGTATATATTAAGGACACATCAAACTTTGACGTTCAGAGGAAGCACACTGGCAGCCTGCGGGCTGGACCCGGCCAGGCAGATGAGCTCTGATCGGCTCGCAGAGGGCACACATGGCACGTGTGTGTAGGTGAAGGAATTTGAACGGGTACGTCCTCCAGTTTCATTGTACGCATTTATCTTCTTGGCATTCAGGGCTGGACGGTTCTTTGCTGCCCTGTGCATAACGGGATGTGTAGCAGCATCTACTCCAGGAGACTGAGACTGGACTTTAGCTCTTAACCGGTGAAATGCCAGTAGAGCCCCCATCCCTGTCTGAGACAACCAAGCTGCCTCTGGGCACTGCCAAATACTCCCTCCTGGGCAGTGGGGAGGAGGTTGGAAATTTCCCCTGGTTGAAAACCATGGCTCTGAATTGTGAGACTTCCCTTTGGACCTCTAACCTGACTACTTTTGCCCTAATGCCCCTGGCCCTGCCTTCCCTCCCTTCCTTCCCACCCTGGCCTCTGGGGTCCATCACTTTAATCTCTTTCTTGACCCCATCCTTCCAGAATGGAAGAGCACACCTCTCTAGGGCACCCTGCAGAAGAGCACCGTGACTTCTGCTCACGCGCCAGCAGCCAGAGGTCATCGTAAGGCTGTCCATCCCTCTCAGGGATGCTGGGACAAGTCTTTAACCAGGGTAACATGTCTCCTTCCTATAGAAGGAGCGAATGAGTATTGGGAGACAAAACAGTGGTCTCGGTCGCAGGCAGGGACTGCAAATGCAGCATTTCCACAGCAAAAACCATCACCTTCCCTCCTCTTGTAACCTTAGTCCAGTTAATAGGTAACCACGCAGAAACCTGCTCTCATCCTTCATTACTCTTTCCCTCTGACCATCCCATGTCCATGAAGCAGTGATTCCTGCCCTTCCCACTATATGCAGAACTTGCCCCTTTCCTGGATCGACTGCTCCCTGCCCCCCATCCCGTTCCCGGCCACTATTGCCACCTATCTGAGGAGTGGATCACCTCCTCATTGCGCTTCCCACCTCCTGCCCCCCCTCACGCTTTCTCTTCTGTAGCAGAGACCTTTTTAAAGTGGGAAGCAACCAAATCAGGTGAGTCCCAGCTCTGAACGTTTCTTCTGACAAAGTCCGAACTCTCCAGTATGTTACGTGATATGCTACAGCCCCGCAAACCCCAGCTCCAGACTTTCTTCCTCCTCTGTCTCCTGAACCTGCGAACCACCTGCAGCCCCAGCCCCACCCTGCACTCACCTCCTCCCCGGAGAGCATGCTCCCCTGGGACCCGGACCACTGGCTCCATCACATGGCTCCCCTCCACGCCCACTCCCTTCACTGGGGCTATCCCTGCTAAGTGTTCAGGCAAGCTTCTAACCATACACCGCCTCATCCCCTCCTCTGAGAGCTGCCCTGCATGCACTTGCCATTCCTGACTTGGGCAGGTGTTGTGCACCGTTCTGGCACCTGACGTTTACCCTTGAACTCTGCTGGAGCCACCTGATTACTTCACTGCCCAAGGCTGCAGGTGTTGATGTGCCCGAACTGCGCTTTCTTTGATATCATGTCGCCATATGGAACACCCAGCTGGCACACAGCAGACGCTCAGTGAACATCTGTCAGATATGGGAAGGAATGCGTGAACATGCAACTAACAAACACCTAATCAGATTTCCTCTGGGTAGCTCGTTCAATCGCCTGGTGTTTCAGTGATGGAAGTCTGGAGCATACCCTGTCCCCGGCTCTGTCACTCACTGAGTGGAGAGTGGGCAAACTGTAACTTCTTTGCCTCTTGGAGTCCTCCTTGTAGCCTGACAGGTGTTTGAATAGATTTCTGCTGTTATTTCCACTTCTAGATTTCTTCCACTCTGGAAGGTGTCAGAAAGAAGTGGAAAGACATCCTTGAGTGTGGCAGCCAAAAAGAAATACATTTTGAATTTTTTTTTGTTTTGGTGATTTTTAAAAACCTATGCTTTTCTGTGTTACAAGAAATGATGGGAGCATGTCTATAAGAAATACGTGTATGTATATGATACATGTGTGTAATACACGTGTATATATGTCTATGCCGACAGGTGTCTATACACCTGTAGATACAGATACAGAGATACCTTTGATTGTGTCACAGCGCCCACGAGTTGGCGTGCATGCACAGATTTCCAGGGCAGCTGGGGAGAACCAAGGGCAGTTCTGTTCTTTCATATATTTTTCCTGAAGCTGTGCTGAAATCTGATCTTTCTAAAGCGAAGGAAGTGGCACCCCTGTTCGTTATCCTGCAGGTAGAAGGCAAGCGCGCACCTAAGTGACTTGGGCGCCAGGCTCCCCCTGCAGCAGACTCCTGCGCTCGGTGTGATGGGAGGGGCACAGCCCCAAACAGGGTGTGGAGTGCAGAGCAGGGGATGAATGACTGATGAACTGCAGCCTTGCCCACGTGAGAAAGGGGGCTGGTTTCCTGCCAGGAATCAAAAACTGAGATCAGCGTGGGGATGAAAATCATGGCTAATGAGAAGAGAGGCGATATGACATTAAAAAATATTTACGGAGTAATTTGAATCCCAACATCAGCATATATAGGCTTGGGAATTCTCAGCTTGGCCATGCCAATAAGAATAGTTGTCAGGCAGTAAACAGATTTTTAAGAACGCTGAAGGGATAGGTGATAAAGCTGATATCTGATCTAAATATTGTACCCTGTGCAGTGATTTCTAAGGAAAATAGCACCCTCCCCTCCCCAGCTCCTGGGCCTGTGTGGACCTGAGCTTGAGCCTGGATCAGATCAGGAATATACTTCAGTTATATACCGCGGCCAAATGAATCACCCCAAAGCTAGTAATTTAGAACAATCATGCATTTTTTCCCGTCATGATCCTGTGGATTGGTGGGGTGGTTCCTTTGTGGTTTCGCTGTGGGCCAGTCACGGGACTGCACTGACCGGGAGGGCTGGCTGGCTGGAAGGGCCACTGTGCCCTCAGCTACATGGCTTCTGGCAGGCATCTGGGCCTTCTCCTCCACATGGTCACTCATCCTCCGCGAGGCTGGACTGGCTTCCTAATGGTGATCTCAGGGCAGCAGCCCCAGAAATGAGAGGGGACCTTCAGGGCCTCATAAGGCCTGAGCTCCAAACATCCCAGAGCACGACTTGCCCATGTTCTTTTAGAAAAAGTGAGAAACAAGCCTGTCCAGGTTCCAGGGCTGGCGGGGGATGGCGGGTGGTGGTGGGAATGGCGGTGGTTTTCGCTGGACAGAGACTGGAGGGCAGGGCCTCCCAGCATGTATGGACCCAAAGGTTAAATAATCTCTACAGGCCCTGTAGGCTCAGCCGTGTCCACGAGCAGCCCCAGAGCCCAGGCTCAAGTAATGATCAGGGAGCTCTTGGATTCCAACTCGACTTCCTGTGGATTCAACATGTGTCCAGCTCTACACACCACTTGCCTCTCTTCTTTCTCTTGTCCAAACACTGGCTCCGGGCTGGACTTGCGCTCCTTCAGGGAGACTCGGGAGGACTGGCTCTCGGTGAGGACGAGGCGAATGCTACTTCATTGCATCACTGTGTCCCCGTTTTGGCTTCTACCCTAGATCAACACTCAGCAAATAATTCTTAGAAATGCCTTCAAACCCATAAGACACACAACGGAAATTCAGCAGCTGGTCCACAAATGCAGTGAGTCACTTTTAACTTATTTTAAGATCGCTTCAGACATTAATCTGTATAAATTAGCTCAGACAATGTGGGGGGTTTTCAAAATTGATGCTGACTCCTTGTCACAAAAATAAAAATAAACAAAAATTGGGTAGGATTGAAATTTCTTTTAATAAACAGTTTTGAAAGGAAAGGATAAAATTAATGAAATGGCATTCAGATATGTGTCATGATTCACTCTAGAGTGGTCCATTGAAGTATCTGCGAACGTTCTGTTCTCTGTTCAGTGATTTTACTAAAACGCTTTTCTGGTAGCTGATAAAAACATACAACACCACACTACCCAAAGCAAGATGTTCTTTGCATATAATATACGCAATTATGATTGAGCAGAATATCCGTAAAAGAAGGAGCCAGATTTTCAATTCAGTTGATGGACCTTAAGCTTCTTATTCAACTTGGAGTCACAATCGAGAAATTCACATAAAATAAGATGTTGGATCCTTATTCATGCTTTTTTGCAATATTGCAAAACTATAAAAAAAATGGGGTTTTAAAGGACCATGCATTTAAAAAGTGAAATAGAATTATGTATTAACTTTCCAAATCATGGTTTCCAGAAGATCATAATGATAGCTGCTCGCATTTACAAATGTTCCACGGCAGCAGAAAGGTTTTACCCATCAGACCGTGCACCTGCTGGTTGTAGCTTGCTGATGGCATCCACGCAACAGCAAAAACAGTATTCACGATACGAAATGGCCTAGTGAACTCATTTATCCCTCCTTCAAGTCTAATCTTGTCCAGGATGTTCATGGTCCCATCCAGTCCCCCTAACGGACTTGCCACCATTTCGTTCATAAAATTCCAGAGATGGGTCTGTTCATTTCTCCCTGCATACTCTCTCCTGTTACACTCCCTGTTTTGCTTTGTTCTTACTTCTCCTTGAAGATCTACCCTTGCCCTTCATCTTTTTTTTTTTTTTTAAAGATTTTATTTATTTGACAGACAGCCAGCGAGAGAGGGAACACAAGCAGGGGGAGTGGGAGAGGAAGAAGCAGGCTCATAGCGGAGGAGCCTGATGTGGGGCTCGATCCCATAACGCTGGGATCATGCCCTGAGCCAAAGGCAGATGCTTAACCGCTGCGCCACCCAGGCGCCCCTGCCCTTCATCTTTAAGGGAACAGAGAAGCCTCTCCCGAATGGGGTTGCTGTGGGATTAGAGGAACAAATGTTTACAAAGGCTTAGCACAGTGCCTGGCAGGCAGGAGGCCCGTACATGTTAGCCTCGGTGATGGCAAAGTCTCCTTGGGCTGGTACAAACCCATGTGCATTGTGCTTTTCTCTGAATTAGGACTGGTTTTATAGTCAGTGATGCCCGCTGTCATTAATTATTCTCTAGTTCCTTCACTTTGGCTGGTTTGCCCAGTTATAGTCTCAATGACTTGAGGGACGAGGGAGGACGGGCAGAGATAACGCATATTATTTACATATCCTTTGCAATTCTAGATGTTTATTACACTCATCAAATGATCAGTAATTATGACTGCATTTGTTGATGACTCTAAGTTGATGAATAAGATAGGGGCCAAACTTAGGTGTCATGTTAAAACTAGTGTAGGGCAGGACCTCCCTCCCACAACACCTAATAAAATAGGCCAACATTTATAAAAAGCAAGAAAGAAAATTCACCAACTACAGCAATGACACAATAAAGGGCATGACCCAGTATCATAAACTCCAAAATCAATAGCCTGGAAGAGACAGAGAAGATTCCAGAGCTAAGGAATGAGGTGGGGTAGGCTTGGATCTTAACCCTTCCCAACCTTCCACACAGTCTCACGGAGGAGACAAAGCCCAGAGAACCCTTACTGGTGTCCACAAACCCGAGGAGAGGTGAACTAATAAGCATGGTGACCATGGCATGGAGGAAACTGTATGACGTGCCACTAGTTTAAAGGGTGTTCCTTCTAGATCCCAGATAAATTAGGGACAATGCCCATCACCTCCATAAGTGATACCTTGGGGAGGACTGAAGAGCAGTGGGGTCAATCCCATACCATAGGTGGGGGCAGCTGGAAACAGACGCACGGAGAGGTGCACACTAACCTTAGGGTCCCCGCAAGCGGGGGACAGAACCCGAGGAACGGTGCTTCCTCCTATCTCACCCTGCAAGGACAGATGAGGCATAAAGAACCAAGAGTGCTCAACTACTAGAGGACGTTAAGTTATCGAGGTGGGTAGGAAGCCCAGAACGAGTCCCAGTGGCCTCACGGACACGGCTCAGGGAACGGAGCATCCTTCAGGATACGGCCACTGCCCCGGGGTCTGCCCTCTGTGGATTCACCTGTGAGTCTCTCCGGCTACTTCGGACTGTCCCGTCGCAGCTCCTCCCGATTCCCCACCTCCTGCTCATTGCCTATGGCTTTTGCTGTGGGGCCTCACTCTACAGCAGTGGCGGCAAGCAGGGACGACTGTACCCTGACTCAGGGGTACGTGTCGGCTGTCACGCTGGAGGATGCCACCGGCTTGTGGTGGAGGGACAGCCGGGACGCCACCACACGCCTCTCCGTGCACAGGGCAGTCCCACGGCCAGGAAGGAGCCGGCGCCGGGGGCCAGCACCGAGCTGGAGCACGCTCGCCCACACCCAGCATCCCACTTTGGAGCCTGTCCGTTACCTTGTATGTGTTTAAAGTTTCGTTCTGCTTCAAAAGGTGACAGAATAAGTCGGCCGATAAAATCACACCATACTTCTGGTCCTCTGGGAAGCACCGAGCTCACAAGCCTTGGAGGGTCACCCTGAGTTACGGACAGAGGCAGAGGCAGGCATTCTGGGCGGAATGAATAGAGACTTGCCACCCTGAGTCGTGTGGGCCTGCCCAGATCCTCGGGGCTGACAGGAGGGATGGACAAGCAGAGCCACTGAGGGGGCCCCCAACACGGCCGTGTGACACCGTCTCAGTGTGCGGGGGCTGCTGGACCAAAGCACCACGGCCCGGGGGCCGAAGCCACAGAAACACATTTCCTCACACTTCCAGAGGCTGCAAGTCCAAGATCAAGATGTCCCAGGACTGGTAACTCCTGAGGCGTGTCCTTGGCTTGCAGAAGCTCTGTCTTCACCTGTGTCCCCTCTGTGTGTGAGACAGCGGCTCTCTTCTGATCAGGACACCAGTCAGACCGGGTGAGCACCACTTTACCTCAATTTCACTTAATCTCCGCACTGTCGTACTGGAGGTTAGAGCTTCGACATGTGAATTCGGGGGGCACAATTCAGCCCCTCGCTGAAGATGTCCTTCGTCAGTAGTACAGAGGAGAGTCCTTGGCCAGGAGCCATGCCCTCTGTGGAGGGGTGGGATGCGGGCGTCCTGGAGCCTCGCAGTGAGGCGGGGGCGTTGCAACCTTGGCTGGAACCAGAGCATGACCCGGAGCCTCCATCCGCAGAGTGCAGAGCAGGGCCTGGCAAACTCCTTCTGCAGAGGGCCAGGCAAGCCATCGCTTGGGCGCCGTTCATCACCCCACCTCTGTCAAAACCACTCAAGGCCACCATCGTGGTGGGAAAGCAGCCCCAGACAATGCGCAAACGAACGAGGGTGCCTGGGTGCCAAGACTCTATTAGTGGGAACCGAAACTTTAATTTCATATAGTTTTCATATGTCATGAAATATTATTTTTCTTTTGATTAAAAAAAATCACTTAACCATGTAAAAAGGATTCTTGGCTCAGGAGACTGTACCGAAGCAGATGGTGGCTGGATGAGATGTGGCCCTTGGGCTGCAGTTTGAGGATCTTGGTAGAGAGAAACTTCTCCTGGAAATCATGCTTAAAGGCATGGCAGACACATTGGACTTGTCATTAACAATCAAAGTAAGAACAATAAAGAGTATATCCTTCCCACAAAGGGCACTGTTTCATTATTTCGGTGATCTGTCTCTCCTATGTTACTCAACATGCTGGACTTTCCAATAAAAGCCTTCAAGTGGATCTTCTCGGAAAATACCCATTTCCAAGTTCTCATTGGGTTTTCTGCTGAAAACGGCACAGTGGCTCAGTGCACAGACTCGGGTGTCCGGAGTCTGGAAGCAAATCCCAGCTCCCCAACGTGCTCCTGTCTCGATGGTACTGGCTTATGGGGGGATGTGGTCACATCCTGGATTGAAGTGGCTGGTTGCCACGGAGGTTATCATCTTGCCGCCTGATTCAGGATGACACTGGGGCAGCACGGTCACTGTGCGCCAACCAGATGACGGAAATGCATGTCTGAGCTGGCCACTACTTTGCATGGGACTCCTAACACCTTTCTGGGCCTCACTTTCCCCACCCTAAAGTGGAGGGGCTGACCCAATCCCAGTCTCCTTTTTGCTATAGAAGCTGGAGAAGCAATCGTTCCAGAACACTTATTTTTAGATAAAGAAAAAAAAAAAAGTCAACTTGAGTTTAGCTGCAAACAAAAGTATCTCATTTCCCCACTCAATAGCTAATTCTCTAGCAGTCAGAATTCAGAACACATGTTGCTTGATTTACGGTGGCAACCAGTAATTTGTGTGAGAAAGACTTAATTTAGAAGAACGCACATGTCATTTTTTTTCATAACCAAGTAAGAGTTACAATTAGTTTGATTCATATGCTGTCACGATGCCTCCACCACATGCAAAGTGAACAATACAAAGTTTTTAAGGCAGCTCTTTGATAGAGAGGACTATTTCTCGGTTGTGTAATTAATACTAAACATAAACCCTCCTCCATTTTCCTCTTGAATGTCTCATGCCCACTCAAGCATCATCTCCTATGAGGGGATCATCCAGTAGAAAAACCACTGAAGAGACGCACTTTTTACTGAGTTTTGCTCTGTAATGCTCTACGTTTGGGCAATTGCCAGAATACATAAAAGCAAAACGTCCAAAATAACCAACAAAATTAAAAAAAAAAAAAGCCTCAACTTTTCCTCCCATTTGTACCCACTTCTTAACATGTAGCAAATTTAAAATAATATCATTTCATCAAAAGCCAAATGACTCAAATGTTTCCCAATGTTTGATTTAGAAATCAAAGGGACATAAGAATGGATTGAAAACAAGAACGGGTAGGCTGCTCATGACTCCCTGGGTTCTAGTGGCAAAGTTCCTCCCGTGCTTATCCTCTATCAGTCATACTTGGAAGTTAGGTAATTAAAATCACAGAAGGACTGACCAGGAAGAAATAAAAGAAACTACCCACAGCTCCGATCTTAAGAGAAGTTATTATAAGGGACATGGCATCGTGGATAAGGGGTAAATGGAGTTTATTTTAGAATGTGTGTGTGTGTACACGTTTCATACACCATTGAGAAATACACTCCTGGTACAAAAATCAGGTCTGTGTTTTCTATTACAAAGTGAAATCACAGGATAATAGTATAGGTTTTCAATAAAGCCATTCAGTCCAATAATATTTTGCCACAAAAATGAATACATCAATTATTCTTTTAAAAACATGATCCCATGTGTTGTCCATAATATGCACTCAATAAACATTAGAAGGATGAACATTATTCTGAGATTCCAGCTTAGTCCCATCTACCTGGGTGGCAGAAGTCTCTTCAGTTGGATAAACACGGAGCAGTCAGATGCGCTGGAAAGGGGGAGTTGGGGACGGCCGTCTTGCACAAGTGCCAAGCCCCCCTCGTTCAGAGAGCACAACGCTGGGATGGAAGCCCACAGCTCCTCCGGTGCGATGGGCCCTTCCCCTGTTACATCTCCTAGTCTACACGGCCTACCTTCAGCTTAATTGTGCAGCGTTTTTCATATAATAGGCACTGAATTAAAACTAACGCATTAGAAACCACAACATAACAGTAATGACAACTCCTGTGTGCTGAGTGGTTCCTACGTGCCAGGCACTGTGCGCGAGCCGCCACGGTGCTAGGGCGTCATAATGGAAAATGACCCAAGCTCTCGTCGCCTGCCGGTGGCAGTCCTTTTGGGCTGCCCACGCTTGACTCATCTTCATCATTCATTCCTTTGGCTCCTCCTGTTTTTGTTCCTTCTAATTCTTTTTCACTGTCTCCTTTTAAGAAGTACCGTTAGTTCAGGTGATTCTCACAAATACCATGAGACACACTGGTTCCTACTGCCAGGCCCGTGACGTCCACTAATCCCGCCTCCCAAGCCCGAGTCAGAGTCAGATATGTTTCAACATGTGTTCTGGAAAACCAGTGGAGCTGGGATGGATTCTCATTCCAAAGTCAGTGAAGACTGAACAGACATCAAGCCTCTCATCACAATTCACATCACCACTGATCTCAGGGCACCTGGCTTTTCCAGGGCCATGCGGGTCTCAGGGGACAGCGAAACAGAAGAAAGGCTCTGATGGATGGATCCCCCACTGCACCTCAATGGCATATTTTCTTTTCTTTTCTCTGATTAAAAAACACCTTTGTTTGTTGGGTCATTATTTCCAAATGTGTGCTTATTGTTCTTAATTTCTCCTGATTTCCGGTGATTTCCCCCACCCCGTATAAGTCAAGGTCCTCCAGAGAAAACAGAATCAACATCATGCATGTTACTTATGTCTGTACCTGTCATAACTTTACAGAGCTCTGTGCACACATCTATCTACAGCTACCGATCACCAGTCAATCACCGTCATCATCATCTATCCTCAGCTTCACTTTACGGAACTGGATTTTGCGATCGTAGGGGCTGGCAAGTTCAAATTCCACAGGGCAGGCCCGCAGGCTGGAGACCCAGGGAAGAACCGGTGTCACATCTTGATTCCCAAGGCAATCTGCTGGCAGAATTCCCTCCTCCTCGGGGGACCTCAATCTTCAACTGATTGTAAGAAGCCCACCCACATTATAGGGGGTGATCTGCTTTACCAAAGTCTACTGATTCAAATGTGAATCTCTTCAAAACACCTTCAGCAAACTCTAGACAGAAGTTTGACCAAACTGCTAGGTACGACGGGCTGGCTGGTCGAGTAGACACATAAAACGAACCACTGCCCCATGCTTTTAGAAAGCTGAAGTAATGCAACGGGCATAGGATAGAAAAAGTACTGAATCTCACCTTCATAGAACTTTTCAGTAGAGTGGTTTGTGGAGAAATCTAGGACATTATACACTGAATTTTACTTTCTTTTTCTCCGGAGAAATAGCATCCACAGGCAGCCACAAGCAAAGAGGGAGACACCAATCTACAGAACTCAAACCAATCACAGGGCATCGTCCCGCACCTCTGGTATCATCTGTAGTGGACTCGCCCCCCCCCATCCACCTGGTCAACACTTAAACATCTCCTTTCCGAAGGAGGGAGGGGGTGAGTAAGCAACAGTTTCATTTTTACTCTCCCTTAGGCCTAGGGAATGCTTTAGTTTTAATTAGTTTGGTTAGTTACAGGTAACAAACAGTTAATTCTCGTGAGTGGAAGGTCATGGTACAAAATTATTCTACATCTGAGACCATTACTGTATTGCCCTACCCACATCAGTACAGTAGGTGTTCGTTCCAATCGAGGAAATGGCTTCTCTCCTCTTCAACAAGACTTTGGCAAGCTGGTTTATTATTTCAGAAGAGAATATTATCGTGTCAAAGTATTAAGAGAGGTTGATGAATCATAGTAAATACTGAGCTATAATTATTCAGAGAAGAAGTGTCTTTTGGAGTTTGGACGCAGATGAATAGTCACCGAGAACACAGGTTCTCCCATTCTGAGATCTCACTAAGACTCATATTTCGGGATGGTCTGACAGTGGATCACACGGTCCTTGCCAAAGCATCTTGTACTTGAACAAGGCATGGAGAAGGCTGATGCGTCTCTCTCCCAGCCACAGAAATCATCCTGCCATAACACCACATTTTCTTTGTTGGAGTTTACAATCTTCCTCATTAGGGAAACGCAAAGCCAAGGGGTCAGAGAAGCAAACGACTCTCCTTCGGACAGCTTGTGAGACAGGTGATAGCCCCGAGCATCAAACGGTTCTGTCACCTGCGCTGGCAGGAGGCTTTTCTCCCTCCCTCCATACATCCCTTGATAGATACGTGATGACCCCACCAAATGCCAGAACTGTATCTATGAAACCAACCCTGCCCGCAGGAGCTCTTAGTCTGGGTACAAGTGCTCAGGCATGAACCAGATCCTAGCAGTGAACTTTAGTGCTTTCTTCAAGTTACGTTCCAAGCTACAGAGGCGACACAGGAGGGAAGATCCATCCAGGGGACGGAATCAGTGAACAGGACCCACAGTGGGACAGAATGCAGCAGGAACCTGGAGGGCGGGCGAGCCCCAGCACTCGGGCTCTGTGCGGCAGGCGAGAAGGCAGGGCATGTAGACCCAGACACCTGGGACTAAAATCCCGGTCCCTATATGCTGTGCTGTGATCCTGGCGACTTCACGTATCGGAATCTTAACTTCTGTCCTCAACAATATAAGTCCCACCTACTCTGCGTGTTGAAGTTGCTAATAAAAACATGGAATGTTTCTGGTGTGATGTGGGCACTAAATAAATGCAGCCGCTACCCTCCCAGGCAGCCCTAGAGAATGGCATCTCGAATGTGTAGGCAGCACGTGGGCCCAAGGGGAGGTGGTTCCTCTCCCTCCTGCAACCTGGAAAAAGGGATATAAGATTTGTCTCTAGGAATTATACCAAAAAACAAACACAAACAGACCCAGCACAGACCTCTTCGAGAGCAATATGCTGCAGAATGGCTTGGCCTGTCAGAACGCAGTGGTGGGCATCCTGCTTTAGGCAACAATGGGCTTCCTCCATGTAAATGACAGATGCTCTGCCTTCCGCTTTTGATGCTTGGTACACGGGAGTCTGCTCCCAAGAATGGGTTGCATGGCTGGGTTGCTGACAAATCAGGTGGCCGAACATCCGAATTGAAAGGTAAGCCCTGGCTGAGGAGAAAGGCTCAGCCGCCATGTGGGAGGCTAGCTCGGTGGACATCCAGGTAGACACCCAGGGCATCCAGGGGACACCTGTGATCACTCAGTGCAGCAGAAGGTGGGGGGGAGGGCAGATGGTAGGGCGGTACTCCTGAGCACAGAGTGTCTCCTTTTGATTGCTGATAAAGAGAGCCTTTCCTTATCGTCCCTCTTTGAAAGCAAAAGTCTTATTGGAGAACAGAAATAGCTCTTTCCAATTGAAGTAGAATTTTAAAAATGAGTTTTCAATTCAGCAGTGAGAAAAAACACAACTCGCCCGTTTTCAGATTGAACAATTTGCAGCTCTGGCCCATAGGTTATTTTGTCCCATCTTTTGCCATTAAGTGCTTTTATTAGAAGTTTTATGAAGAGATTCTTTTAAAAGTTTCCTATAACCTCAATTTTGATGGTTTCCATAAACAGAAATTGCTAGTGTTACCTTGAAAAACCATTTCTACTTTATAGTGCATTGGCACACTGAACCTGGAAGCTTCCAGCTAGTCTGGGCTCAAAGAAATGGACAGGCTATTTTAGGCATCAGACATCCACACAGGGCCATCTCCAAAGTCATCCTTTGAAAACCATCTTCCAGCCCAACCTGCTGAGTTCCTTCAGATGCCTCTCACACCCCTGCAATTCCCATTGTAAAGAATTTCCAGGTAGCACAGAGCAAAATTTCCTTCCGAGAGAGTTCTAGGCTATGCAAAACTCTGTGTAAGGTGGCCTCAGGCCTTTGTCTTTATCTCAGAGTCCCACCTGGCAGAATCTT
Organism: Ursus arctos; assembly: GCF_023065955.2. Classification (NCBI taxonomy): domain Eukaryota; kingdom Metazoa; phylum Chordata; class Mammalia; order Carnivora; family Ursidae; genus Ursus; species Ursus arctos. The sequence continues at coordinate 5,835,165 of NW_026622819.1, read as the reverse complement.
GACCCAATGCATTTGGGCCTGCCCGGAATATGTGCCCTCCACCAGCTTCACGTAGGGCTCTGTCCTATGGGAGGCTCCCACTGGTCTTCCAGAAGAACCGATGTTCAAGGATCAGGATCGTTAACATGGCCACATATAAATGAGCCCCATTCCAGGCCCTTCGTAAGGGCTCTGAAGGAACATGCTTCATTTTTTTCTTGCACATGGGATCCCATCAGCCCACTAATGCAGCAGCCACGGTGTTGTCCGAGTCTCTCAGTTAAAAGTCAGAATCCTGAGGTCTTCTGGTGGGCACTGGGGTCTTGGGCATTAGGCTAGAGGCTCCAAGAGTGAAGTGTTACAAATACAAGGAGCAAACCCAAAGACACGAGCCAACTGTCACTTTGGAGTGAATGGTGACAGTGCCGGGGTCTCTGGGAAATGTGCGTCTATGCTTTCCCCCAGGGGCAGGCCTGGTGATGGGTTGGCACTGCTGTATCAGATCTTCTTCCTCCTCCTCCTCTTTCTTCTTCTTCATGATCTTCTTCCTTTTTGCTAAGTCTCTATCCATCTGGAAAGTATGTGCCTAACTCTATCCACTGCAGTCATTTAAAAGATACTTATTAGTAGCTTTAGTGATTCTAATGATACAAATGCCAGGAGATTACCATAGTGACATATTCATAGCGTCTAGCTCTTCTGGATTATTCGACTAGGCCTCCAACATCTACTTAACCCAGTTTAATGTATTCATATACTAAATACTGTTTGGTTGTCTCTGGCTAATTCAAACTGAGTATGTGAATGTGCTGAGTCATTGCCCCGAACTTCTCTGCAGACCTAAAGAAGTGTGGTCCACGTGGGGAGGCAGACCGCAGGCCACTCTTCCAACAGTTGATGGTTTGGGCAAACTCTGACCAGTCTCCTGCTTTTCCTTCTCTTCCGAAGTTTCTGACCACGTTTCCAAGTATGGCAAGAGTACTTAGCACTTTTCTGTGCTCTTGTTGTCTTCTAAGAAGCCCTTAAATTAAAAAAAAAAAAATCTTGTCTTCTGGAAGATTCCTTACTCAGACCTTACGACTGGGGCATACCACCTGTCGGGGAGATCTGTGAAGATCCTTACCTGGACGCCATCCAGGTAAGCGGGGGCTCAGGACAGACAACTTCCAACCCAGGCGGCCTGGGGATAAAGGGAATAGCACTCTGGGTGAAGTTCTTCTAGACCTAACATAAAATGTGTTCCAAATCATGTGAAACGCTAGTAAAACAACCATGGTCCCAGCACTATAAATTAAAAATAGAACAGAAAACACTACAGCTGCAGTGCAGGGCTGCCAGCCGAGGCACGAGGGCGTCTGTCTGTTTTCTGGGAGGGCCGGGGAGGGAGAGACCGGGCTGCTTCCAGGCTGGTGGCAGCTTCGCCGTGGGGGAGGGGCAGCAGCTGTTCTGCGCACTCACAACAGCTGGATGAAGAAGTCTCAGCTGTGCTTCTGCCTGTGTCCTTGGAATGAGATCTATTTGACAACGGTCTCTTGCTTCCAAAATACTGCTCGCTGCTAAATTTTGCACATTTGCCTGATGAGAAAATGATTATATCCTAATATAAGGAGTTCTCTTTTCCCTTGGACCCCATCATCGTTTCCCTAAAGTCTGCCATCTTCTTCTGGTTTTGGTGTAGGAGTGTGCTGGACTGACATCTTTTATATTACAACCTGGCTCGTGGTTGTTCACGAAGATGATAAGGCCATGCATGGTAGACTGAAAATGGCCACCCAGAAACATCCATATCCTAATTCCAGGACCTGTGGAAAGCAAAAAGGACTTTGCAGATGTGATTAAGATAAGGATTTGGGGATGAGAAGATGATCCCCGATTATCCAGTTGGGCCCAATATAATCACGAGGACTCTTATAAGAGGGAGAAAAGAAGGTCAAAGACAGAGAAAGGCAGTGTGACCGTGGGCTCAGAGAGAGAGCTGGGAAGATGGTTATGCTGCTGGCTTTGAAGACGGAGGAGCCCTGAGCCAAGGTGTGTGGGCAGTCTATGGAAGTTAGATTTGAAAACAATTTCCAGGCTCAAGATGGAGTTGCTCCTGCCCAGGGGGCCACGATAGCCAACAGAAATTTAAGTAACTCTCATGTCTCTGCAAATGTGCTGCTTGCCCAGAAATGCAGTATACCCACTCACCAGTCCACAAACGCCGAGCCACCTCTGAGCTCTCCACGTACGTCCTTGTTCCTTCTTACCCCAAACAAGTTGACTGTGTGGCCCTAGCCAATCAGACATCATCTGCTTTCCTCCTCCTTGTTCTTTATTCATTATCCTATAAAAGCTGCCTGCCTTCTGCCCCATTCTGCAGTTCTCCAAATAGAGACCGCCTGCTTTGTGAAGTGTTAAATAAAATGTTTGTATCACCTAAATTGTCTTCTTCTATCATTTTTTAACACTGGAAAAGGCAAAAAAAATAGATGTGCCCCACCCCCACCCCCGAGCCTCTAAAAGAAACAAGCCCTGCTGACCCATTTTAGCCTTCTGACCTTCAGAACTGAAAGAGGATAAACTTGTGTTGTGTCGAGCCCTGAAGTCCATAGTGATTTGTTACAGCACCAATAGGAAACTCATACACTACATTAGAAATGAGGCTACAGGACCGGTGGACCCGGGTCTTCTTGGAAAGGAAACCGATGGGTGCAGATATGAACTTCGCACAGTTGGTGGGGTGTGGGTTGGGGGGAGGGCTGGTGAACACACGTGGGATGCAGCTCCTAATGGGGCCGTGAGCACCTGAGCAGGTCTCCTCTGCACTGCCCTTCAGCCCTTCTGACCGACCACAGACCTCAGGCCCAGAATAAATCTCCCAGTCTCTCCTTAGCGGGACATCTTCTAGTCATATCACCTCTACTAATGCTTACTTAATATGACTAATAGCATTTGCCAAAATAGATAAAAGAGAGACATATCTCACCCCTTATTATGAGGGTACCCTGATGATTTCTGGGTTGGGGATAAGGTTTTCTGTAGAACAGGGATTCGTAGGGTGTGTGAAGAACATATGAGAAGTCCTATTTACTTATCTGTTAAAATTAAAGGAAAGGCATCCAGCTATTTGATATCTTGATTGACAACACCTTCTTGAGGTGACTGCCCAACACAGGGCCATCACCCACAACAGAGGGCGCACCGGCGGGAAGAGAGGGCTTCCTGAGCAGAGCGCTGGAGCTGGCACCCCCCTCTGGTAAGTTAGCTCCTAGCACATCGCGACAGGTGGTGACGCACCTGCTTTAGAATGTTTTGTGCATGGTTAATTCTACAGAGAGTGAAATCTGTGTAAAGCGTCAGAATAGGATGGATTTTCACACCATACAGTAGTGTTCTAGTTAAAAGTCATTAAACTTCAAGCGGCGTTATCTACTTATTTATTTTTGGCCAAAAGTATGGGAGTCCAAGTTTGTTGATCTTTCCTTCATGTTAAAAAACCTGTAATATTATATTAGCTAAGGGATGTTTTTGTGCACACGCGTGCATGTACACACACACACACACACACACACACAATCTGTCTTCTCAAAGTAAAACTTATTTCAACCATGAAGGAGAAATGATTTTTTTTATAAGAACACATGTTACAGAGAAACCACTTGAAAAGCAGACAGTTAAAAATTTCTTTTTATGTGATTTTCTTGCCAAAAACAATATATGAAGTCTCATATTTGTACATTTGTATTCCTTGGAAAGGAATTTTTAAATTCAGTTAAAATCTCCCAAATGAAGAATCAGTACATCTTGAACCCATTTGCTAAAAAATAAAAATGCAATACCTTCTGGTTGATTTGCAAGGAGAACTGATTGACATCAGGAAAAGATGGAGAGTTTACAGCAGAATTTCATCAAAAATCTCTGGGTAAGTGTGGACAGGACTGAAAGATGACTGTAATGATTTAAAGACCCAGTCACCGATTCTTTCATTTGGATCATTTGGCCATTAAATCGAGTGTCAGAATAGACTGAACTTCAGTATAGAACTTAAAACTGTTCTGTTGCAAGGTGCTAACCAAAAGCTTCCTAAACAACAAAGCACCTTCCGTCGCAAATGCTCTTATCCACAATATTAAACAAGAGTCTAATGTATTTGTGAACCATTAAAAAAAGTAAATTAACTTAAAATACGTTCATTGTTTTCTGTCCTTAATTCTAATTTGTATTTGTAAAGTACATAAAATAAAAGCATATATATTTTATGAATAAAGAAACATCATATCAAGGCACGTGGTTAAATTTTTTACCCTGAAGTCCACACAGTTAAAACCAGTTTATTGCCCTCGCCTTAGAGCTCTGCCTCCCTGCCCAAAGCACCCTTGCGGGCTCCCAACTAGCAGAAAGAAAGAAATCCACTGCCTTAGGACTTGGGGAAAGTCTCACATGAGGTAAATATTTATAGAAGATCGATGGTGTTTGGTGTTGGGGAGAATGAATTCTGCCTCTCCGAGCACGTGGAAGGATGCCCCCAGCCCCTGCCCCCTTCTGCTGCCCCTTCTCACTTCTGTGCTATGATGGTTAACTGTATGTGCCAACTTGGCAAGACTAAGGTGGGCGGTTGTTTGGCCGAACACTATCTAGATGTTGCTATAAAGTGTTCTTTTTAAAGATGTTATTAACATTCGCAATCAGTTGAAGTCAAGCAAATTACCCTCCATAATGTGGGTGGGCCTCGTGCAATCAGCTTAAGTCCTTAAGAACAAAGACCAAGGTTTTCCAAAGAGGGAATTTTGCCTTCGAACTGCAACGCAGAAGTTCTGCCTGGGCGTCCAGCCATCCGATTCAAGACTGCAACGTCTATTCTTACCTGAACCTCCAGACCCTGCCGACCTGCCCTCTGGATTTTGGACTTGCCAGTAGCCCCCACAATTATACAAGGTAACTCCTTAAAACAAAGTTCTCTCTCTATACACACATACATCTCTGAATGGTTCTGTTTCTGGAGAACCCTGACTAACCCACCTGCTCAAGGAGCAAAGGTAGAGACCATGACCTTGCCCCATCCATGCCTTTCTCACGCCCCTTTGTAGAAGGATCGGAGCCTCCTCAGTACCACCCCTCCTCTCCTCATTTCATTTTCTTATCTGCTCCTCATCGCCTTACATCTTCCTGGGAAGCACCTCCCTCAGGGGTTCCTGCAGCTGTTTCTCTCCACCAGGGACCAGGGCTCACTGACTTCATGCCATTTGGGGCCAGAGCCAAGCCAAGTTTCCCAAGAGAACTTCATCGATAGTAGAAGTGGAATTCTGATCTCCATCTGTCTGACTTCTGTTTCCATGTCCGTTCGTTCTGATCTCAGGTAGAAAGACAAGGGGGCGGTTAAGTGGGCCCTCTATATCCCCCAGGGGCCAATGGGCATGGCAGGCGGGGTTGATCCGAGTGTTAAATGTCTGGGGCTGCACGGGCAGTGCCGTCCACACACAGTGCCGGTGGCTCCATCCCCAGCACCACTGACTGCTGCTGTTCTTGGGGTGGCTTCCAGGGGGTGACACCTGAGTGAAGATGAACATTGTCAGCCAGCTTGATGGGAGGTGGGGGAGGAGGAGACGGAAGGAGAAAGAGGGATGGATGATGGGCACAGAGGCAAGGGGGAGCTCTATGTGTCTGGGGGGCTGCAGGTCGGTGGGCTCTGTAGTGGTGTCCTAATGGTTGAGGTTTACTTCCTGAAGAGGGTCTTACCCTACCCCCATTCTCCCTGGAACCCGCCCCTGTGTTGCCATAGCGACTTCATTCTCTGCGGAAGAGCCTAGATTGGGGAGCACAGAAGCAGAGAATTGCAATGAAAACCAGAGTCACGGAAGTGAGGCGTTCGCTCTCACACATGTCCTTCCATATCTGGTTACCGTGCTGACTCAGGCCTGCCCGATCCTCACGTCAGAGCCAGTGAATTCACACAGCAGCTTGGAAAGCTGGTCATGGGTGAAACAAGGCGCTCTACCAGCACCTGGACAGCTGTGTGTCGCGGGGCCACTTCCCCGAGAACCCACAGGAAAGTTCTGCGTTCGTGCAAATTGATGAATGAAACTGTTTCCTGTAAGTCACATCTCTCCGCTGGAGCTGGCTCACAGCACAGGCATTATTCAGCCTTAGAATCTCAGCCTCCTGGTCCCACAAGGGTCCTGTTACAAGCCACGGATACTTGAGGACGAACTGGCAAGGATCACTCCTAGAAACCACAGAGCTATGGGTTTCCACACAGACTGCTGGACTTCTCTGCAAGCTGTGAGAGAAACAACAATGATTTTGGTATCCGTTTACCAGACGGCTCTTCCCTCCATTCCAAAGCGACGACACCACCTACACAGGACAGCACCCGGGCGCCTGACTAGAACACACACGCACACACGCACTCTCTCTCACACAAAGAAGACACTTCGGTTTATGCCAAATCTCATCTTAAATTACACTGCGTTGGAGAGAGCTAAATAATCACACATTATTTAACTGTAACCGAATTGAATAGAGCGAACAGCTGCAGAACCAGGACGACCGTATCTACACTGACAGCGAACCTCGCAGAGTTACGGCCCGCGGCCGGCTTGGTTCTTTCACCTCAGAGTCTGAGCGATCAGCTAGTTGTCAAAAGATGCTTCACGCAAAATACATCTTCATGTTTTTAAACCAAAGCACCGAGAAAACTCAGCATGATGGTTAATTTTCTGTGTCAAGTTGGGCTGGGCCCTGGTGCCCAGTGACGTGGTCAAACGTGACTCTGGATGTTTCTCTGAGGGTGTTTCTGGATGAGATTAACGTTTCAATCAGTGGACTCAGAGGAGAGCGGATTACTTTCCTCACGGGTCTGGGCCTCATTCGATCTGGTGAAAGCCTGAAGGAGCAAAGGACTGACCCCTGGGCAGGAAGGCATTCCGTAGCGGACGGCCACGGGAAGTGACCGGCACGGGCTCCTCCGTGGCTGCCAGTGTGCTGGCCCACTTGCAGAGTCAGGACTGGCCAGTCTCCAGAACCGTGTGAGCCAGTTCCTTGACACAACTCTCCTTCTGTATGTGCGTATTTGCCCTATTCTGTTTCTCTGGAGGATGCTGAGGAGCAGACTTGGGATTAAGAACAATCATTCCATTTCCTTGGCTTTGGGTTCTCAACAGAAGAGCTGCAGTGAATATGACTTTCTTTGCTGCCGAGAAGGGCAAAGAGATTTGTCAGAGAAAGCATGAAGTGAACACATCACTGAACAGCACAGCCCAGGAGTGGAAAAATCCTGAGAAGAGGGGTTACAGGAATCTGACTGTTCCCAACAAGACTCTGGGGAACAGAGAGGGAGGGCCAATACAGAAGCGGGATCTGGGTTCAGGAAAGGCAGCGATATTCGGTGCCTCGCTTCGAAGGTGCCAGGCAGTTCCCTGGCTTGCGTTTGCTGGCTTGGACCAGAAAGCAGCACGCTGAGAGAAGTCCGAGGAAGGTAGCATGTCATGCCCCTGGAGGCTGGGGTCCTGAATGCCACGGACACTTATTTCCAACGTGGTTTCTTCTATCGGCCTCGACGGCTGGCATGACACCACAGTCACAGCTGTCCCCTTCACAGGGCCTTATGACTTCGCAGGAAAATTGTGTGCTGGGAGTGACGGCATCTGATTTTCAGCAGAGAGAGTAAAGCCAAGGTCTGGGCTGTGCATGTCTAAAGGCATACTGTGGCCCTTGCCTAGAAATTCTGATCTGAAGAGTCATTTCAGAGACACAAGGTGGGCATTTGTTTTGATGTTTGACTCAAGAACCTAGGTCACTAGCCCTCCGTGTGAGTTAAACCCCTAGGAGGAAAGAATAAAGAGAACAGCCCGATTGAGCCCTTTGCTTATGGACTGGAAATCAAGAAGGCACACGGTGTGTGTGGGGGAGGGGGAGGACAGAGCACAGACGCAGAGGGATGGCGCAGGAGGCACGGGCAGGGTCTGCTTGGGGATGGGGAACCACCGTCAACCATCCCGGGACACGCCCGCATCCTGCTCAATCCTCCCTGATACTTAGTATTCAAGGCAGAGCTCATAACACACAGCTCCTCCCATTCTTCCAGAAGACTTCGCTTGGTCTATGCATCTCTACCAACCGTCTGTGGTGAGGGAGGCAGACACTCAATCAACCTAACTGACTGCCAAATGTCCACCACCCACCCTATCCTCCTACTGCGGGCAAGGCTTCCTTGGTTGGGCTGTGCACGCTATTATAAATTCAGGAGGTGACAGATCCATCTGTAGACGGCAGACTATGCAACCAGATGCTTTTCTTACCCCCCCCCCCCGCCCCCACTGTACGTGAAGCCACTGAATACTGTTACTCCTCCTTCTGAGGGATTCCTCTCCCACATCCACCAAACATGGTGAACTTCATCGCATCTTGCCATCTTGCTTTCGGTATCAGTGATCAAATGCTGCCATCTGGAGGCTCTGGGGGCCGAGAGGGTAAAGGGTGTTTGCCTGGCTAGCCAGACAACAAGGACCCAGGTTCACTTCTATGTGAGAGACTAAAAACCCTGGAAACCACAGATCCTTCTACAGTCCTTTTGTTCAATACTGATATTTAGTGAATGAACTTCACTTCCCCAATCAATTCTCTCAGCATGCCCATGACTGAATCAATGGACTTTTCTTGTTTTGAACATGCCTGAAAATTTTTAAAAGATAATCATTGAAAAACATTTTAGAAAGTGTTTCACAAACAGCAGCTCACGTTTGTGGAGAGCTTTTTAGGGGTCAGGTGCCTCTCATAGTAACATCACAAATACCCTTCTTTTATGAGACACAGCTCACGGGCAGTGGGGAAGCCTCTGGACCCCAACTATCCAGCTCTGGGGGCTGTCTCCCAGATGGAGATTGGACACACGTGGGTGGGGGCTTTGCGTTGTGGACAGTTCCTAATCCATGGCAAACATGGTCATAACAAGTATGTAGTTACTTCTGAGAACAAAACTTGTGCTTTCTTATAGTTCCGATATTTGGTCTTAAAAACATTCGGAAATGGCAATAAAAGCAACAAAGGGACAGAACCCAACAGGATGCCATAAACAGGGCCCCTCTGGGACACCACTAATTTGCAGCTACTGATGGGTCATGTGGCTCCACCCTGGGACATAGGAAACACCTGCTTTAGGCTCCTGTTCTCTCAAGAGCCAAGGGACATTCTGTGGGAGGCATCAACCCCCAAACCCAGACCCGTGTCTCTAGATATCTTGGTGTGTAAAATCGAACAGGGATTGATTACTTCTAAAGCTTGATGGAAACACCTATGCTTTGGTCATTAGTATCTCCGGAGCAGGTGTTTCAGAAATCTACAACTGCCAAGTAAGCAGTATTCACCTGTCCTGTTTTTCCTAAGAGAACACTTCCACGTCTCAAGGTCTGGCTTCACGTTTTAGTGTTTGAGGACCTCACAGGTTACTTATCCACGCTGTTGATGTCTGTATCTGGGCAATGACATTTCTCCTGTCATTCACATTTCCAGGGACAGCAGTGTGTACTGACTACCCACATATTGCCATCTCTCCGGGTGAGTGGTAGGTGAGCAAGGTGGGACATTTGGAGACACGAAAATGAGCAAATTGAAGAGCATAAGGAAATGATAAATTCATAAACCGAGAAGACAGGAACCGACAGAACTCTAATGGAAGCTGGGAAGGATAACCGCCTACCAGCATCTCTATCTGTGTATACTGTAGGCGCCGCCTGTAAGTGTGGAATGACCGGCTAAGCTCCCCCCTCCACGTGTGCACCAGAGCCCACTGTTTCTCTCCGACTCCAGGATGTGGCTCCAGCCAGCTGTCTGCCTCTTACAACATCCATTTTCCTTCTCTGCTGCTCTTTCTCCCACGTTCCACATAGCCTCTCTTGACCACGTCTCTGTCTTGGCTTCCCTCTGCAGCCAACCCCCCAGAGCGTAGACTCTGCATTCCTTTTCCAATGCCTCCCCCCACCCCATCTCTGCTGAACCCCAAGCAAGGAGGCTCCCTCCGTCACTGTCCCAACAGAGCAGTTGCTGTTTGGGACACAGCCGACGCTCCCTCCCTCTGCACATCTCAGAGGTACTGAGGCTCAGTTCCAGAACAGGGCAATAAAGAGAGTGTGGCGAGAAAGCAAGTCCAGCGAATTTTGTGGTTTCCCAGTGCATATAAAAGTTATGTTTTCACTCAACTGTAGTCTCTTAAGTGTGCAGTAGCATTATGTCTTTTTTTTTTTTTAAAGATTTTATTTATTTATTCGACAGAGATAGAGACAGCCAGCGAGAGAGGGAGCACAAGCAGGGGGAGTGGGAGAGGAAGAAGCAGGCTCACAGCAGAGGAGCCTGATGTGGGGCTCGATCCCAGAATGCCAGGATCACGCCCTGAGCCGAAGGCAGACGCTTAACCGCTGTGCCACCCAGGCGCCCCTTAGTAGCATTATGTCTAAAAAACAATGTACACACCTTAATTCAAAAATACTTTGCTAAAAAATGCTAACCATCACCGGAGCCTGCCGCAGGTTGCAACCACGGATGACCGATCACCGCAACACAGAGAAGAATAAGGACAAAGTCGGAAAATACGGACAGAATTACCAGAACATGACACAAAGACAGGAAGTGGGGAAAAGCAGTTGGAAAAATGACGCCGATAGACTTGCTGGTCACAGGGCTGCCACCAACCTTCAATTCGTAAAAAACACAAGAAAGCAAAGCACAATGAAAGGAGGCGTGCCTGCATTCAGTTGGCTTTCTGAGCACCACACTGGCCGGGCTCCCCCTGCTGCAGGGACCCTCCCTCCTCCGGGCCCTCTGCTGCCATGTCCCTTTCTCCTGGCCTCTGAATGTGGGGGCCTCTTGATGGCTGCGTCCAATCTCAGAGCCTTAAATGCTCTCCATCCGCTGGCTGTACTCAAATGTGCCTCCAGCCCAGCCCACGGCCCTGGACGCCAGACTTCGAGCCCCAAATGTCTTCTCCACAATTCTCCTTGGATTTCCAACAAACCTCTCACACTTCAATCCAACACTGAAGTCCTAATCTGCCCCACAAACTAGCTCCTCTCCCAGGAGCCGAACTGATTCTTCCTGAGTGGTGGTAAGAACTTACAACGTTTGGGACCATGTTGTTTCCTGTGTTAGGGAAAAATCTACATGCTAGTTTATACTCATTAAACATGGAAACCAGTACATCCCAACTGCAAGAGATGAAGGTCGCTTTTGCTCGAATCAATCGGCAGCTATTTCTCATGGCATCTCCAGTATTCTAAATAATAAGGTCCCTACCGAGTATCTATAGAATAATAAACTACCCAATAGTTGGTAGGAAAGGAATAATCCCGTTACACCTCTTATTTAATCCTCACTAAATGCCGCGACATGGGATGACATGATTATCATCCCCGTTTTTTGTATCTTGGAAGTTTGGCCGAAGAGAGTAACTTGCCTGACGTCTCACAAGAGAACCAAACCCAGACCCAGGTTGGCCAGATCCTGAGTCCACCGCATTCCCAGCCTGGGTTATGGGAGTCATCATGGAGAAAAGAAAAAAGAACAAAGGACATCCTTTGAGATCCAAATTTCTTAGTAATTATACTTACTGTAAAAAAATAAACCCCATTAACGGAGCTGCCTGTACTTTGCACGTGAATGCAAGCCCTCCCGTCTCTAACCACAGCACCGCGGGCTCAAGGAAATGACGGCATCGGCTCCAACACACAGGAACGTGGAAAGGACCCAGTCACAGAAGCTGCTCTTTCTGTCCTTCTAAAATCTCCTTCTCTCTTTTTTTCCATAGTTTAGTTTTGTTTTTTTTTTTTTTTTAGTTTTCCCTCTGGGTAACATTTTATTGCTTTCCTACAAAGTTCACTTGCAAAACTTACATAACAGTGAAGTCAGTGTGTCATGATCAGGGCAGGTCTCACAGGGAGAGAGATTTTCCTAGAAATGAAGGGAAAGCAGTAATTCCAAGACACCCAAAACAGCCCGATGCAAGCACTACCCTCTTGATTTAATATGGGGTGCTTAACAAAATCCAAGCTGTGTCAGAAGGCTGCCTTCTCATCACTGTCACGGAGAGACAGACACATGACCTCTCTGAGCTCCTCCAATGTACAGTGGGGTCAATCTGATCAAAAGAATTACAAAAGACAGATGAACTTTGCAGAGCGTGATGCAAAGGTTTCCCTTCATCATTAACATGGATTATAATTATATCAAAAAAGTCATGCCAGTTTTTGAGCGAGCAGCATACCCCAATGTATCCTACCTTCAAGGATAGAGAAAGGAAATATTTTTCTGTTGTGGTTATAATATTTATTATATCGGCACACCTTAGAGAACATCAAGGGCAAAAACCATTTTTCTAAAAAGATTTATTGATTCATTTGACAGAGACAGAGAGAGAGGGAAAGCAGGGAGAGGGGCAGAGGGAGAAAGAGAATCTCAAGCAGGTTTCGTGCCCAGCGGGGAGCCCGACGTAGGGCTCCATCTCATGACCTGAGCCCAAATCAAGAGTCTGACGCCTAACTGATGGAGCCACCCAGGCGCCCCAAGGGCAAAAGTTTTTTTACGGTTAGTACTTGAAAGCTGGATCTTGACCCAGTAAAAGAAAGCAATTTTAATCAGTCTTCTCCATCTGCCCTCTTCCTGCGTTTCTCCCTCTCCCTCCTTTAATGTAAAGGGCTCAATACTTGCATACACATCACTACTTAGTAGAAAAGGTAAGGGAAGTGCCCACAGCTATAATCAGAGGATGATTTAAAACTTTTACCTTTCATAGTTCTATTGATCCGTTTTTACGACTGTGATAAATGCTAGTGTATCTTCTGCTCAAGGCTGGAAACCTCAGGAAGCTGAGCGAAGATTTAGGCAGTGGAGGGGCCCGGATATTGTCATTCGCAGACATGCAGTTTATTTACTGGAAGAGGCCGTCATGAAACAAACTGCAGTTTTTACATCCTCCTCTCTATATTCTTGTCCAACAAAGGGCTTCAAAGAAGAACCCTCTGATGCTGGGTTTTAAATCACGACCCTGGGCCCCCGGGCTGAATCCCTGCCTTGCCTCTGGTCACCCACACAGTTACATGATCCAGAAGGAAGAGGAAGTACTTGCAAAGGTCTTCACCCTCGGCCGGCCTTATCTTTGCCAAGTGGCCAGGGAATGGTATTGTCATTAGCAGCGAGTCATCCCATCAGTTTCTCTTTATGCAAACAATACTCCCCGGGCAACTGTCCTACAAACACAGAACACGATTTCAGTTCCCAGGGAGGAGTTTTTGGAACCGTACAGCCTCCTGCAACTCTTGTTTTACTAGGATGTGGAAAAATGACTCTTTGTTGACTTTATTTTCTTTTTAGATTGACCCCTATTCCATAAGGCTCTAACAAACTGAATTCCTTTAGAGAAAGAACTTGTTTCACGCTCTCCAGTCATCATTTCATTTAGGGCAACAGCAGCAACGCTGGAATGTACAGGGCGGCGGAGCCTGGAGAGAGAGTCGGGAGACGCTCACAGCTGAGGCACATCTTTGGATGGTGCATTTGCTCTACCCCAAATCTATTTGCCACCATCCCATGCTCAGCGCTGCAAAACATGCCTTCCAGCATTATGACCCCTGATGTTGAAGTAATCGATCTAATTTCATTCTTTCTCGCTGGGTGCAAATGGCCGAAGACCACAATTAATACTTGGGATAGCAACAGTTGTCATTTACTGTGGGCTTGTTGGAAGGTTTAAAATGAGGGATTTTAAAAATCAGATGTGGAGAGAGACAGAGACACAGAACGTCAAGAAGGAGTGTTTTTCTCCTCCACCCGAGCAGCAAGAGCCATGGAAGCCCGTGAGGCTGTGTGGGAAGCACCAGGGTCAATCAGAAGCAGAGGGCGTGAGGGACAGAACATGGACAAGAGTCTCTCGTGGTTTCTATGGGAAAGGCAAGGCAGGATAGGACAGACAGGCTTCAGACCGGTCAGTCTGAATAATGGCAGCAAGCCCTAGGGCTGTCCCTAGTCATCTCGCACCCGGCCCTGGGGTGACTAGGGCAGGTGGACAATGGCCTGGGGGAGGAGCCACCAACAGTGGACTGAGTCAGGGTGTGGGCCTGGGACAGGCTGGCGAGTGCTTTACTATCTCTAGGAATTGCTTAGCCTACAGGGGGCAGGGTCTCTGGGAACAGCAAGGCCTCCGACGTCATAACATCAGCAAATACAGAAAATAAAAGGCCATGATTAATACAGTGCCTCAGCTGTGGAGGCCACTCTTCTAGAGACTGTATATTAACTACTGCTGAGCCTCAGAGACAGAAAAGTGAAGGGTGGGTGAGGAGGAGCATGCGTATGCACACACATGCAGATGGAGGGGGGGGTTCCAGCTTATTCTGCTTGCAAGCCACTCCAGGGGAAGAGCAGAGACCCACACACACAAACACCACTCTGGAAAAGCAGAAACTGCCTTTAAGCAGAGACGAAAGAAGGCCATTGCATGGCCTCCAACTACCCCAGGGAGCTAGGCAACAGCACTGTGCCTTCTGAGGGAGGTGTTTTGATGATGGTGACGATGATGAATGTTAATATTCTTTGACCGCTGTCTGTAAACAACACACACGTGGATAAAGACGAGCTCCCACACGGGGTCGGGCGAGGATGGACTCCTCTGACACCAGGCGATGTGTCACCGCCAATGAGATGAGATTAGCAGAGAGCAGGTTCCTAGGAGAATGAGTTTAGAAATTTGGGTGGTTACCACTTTTTAGCTATTATGAATAATGCATGGTGCTGCCATGGACATTTATGGACAATTTTTTTTTGTGTGGACATATGTTTTCATTTCTTTTGGGTAGCTACCTAAAAATAGAATTGCTGGTTCATATGGTAACTCTATGTTTAATCTTTTGAGGAATTGCCAGATTGGTTTCCAGAGCAGTGTCCTCATTTTACGATCCCCTCACCAGTGTATGAGGAGTTCAATTTATCCACATTGTCAACAACATGTATATTCTGTCTTTATGATTATAATCATCACAGTGACTGGAAAGTGATATCTCATTGTGGTTTTGATTTGCATTTCCCAGACTGCTAATGACGAGCATCTTTTTTATGTATATATTGGCCATCTGTATATCTTCTCTGGAGAAATGTGTATGGAGATCCTTTGGCTCTTTTTAGCTGAACTTTTTTGTTTTTTTATTACTGCATTACAAGAGTCCTTTATAGATTCTAGATACCAGTCTTTTCTCAGATACATGGTTTGAAAATACTTTCTCCCAGTGCATGAGCTGTCACTCCCACTTTCTTGATGCTGTCTTTTGAAGCACAAAAGATTTCAGTTTTGGTGACGTCCGGTTTACCTATTTTTTCTATTGTTCTTCTTTCAGTACCATACCTATGAAACCCAGCTTAATCCTACATCATAAGAATTGATGGCTATGTTCTCTTCTAGTTTTAGCACTTAACATTCAAATTGCTGAACCATGCTGAGTTAATTTTCTATATGGCATGAGGTAGAGATCCAGCTATATTCTTTTGCATGTGGATTTTCAATTGCCACAGAACAATTTACTGAAGTCTTGGCACCTGCATCAAAAGCCAATTGATTATAAATGTGATGGTTTATTTGCGGGCTTTTGATTCCATTAAATTGATCTATATTTCTATCCTTAGACCAGCAACACACTTTCTTGATTACTATATTTTTGTAGTAAGTTTTGAAATCAGGAAGAATGAGTCCTTGAATTTGGTTTTCTTTTTCAGGATTGTTTTGGCTGTTCTGTGTCACTTCCATTTCCATATGAAATTTAGGATAGCATTCTCAATTTTTACTTATTCTTCCCCCTTTGTGGGCTAGTACTTCCCCCTTTTGTGTACAATAATTAGTGCACACAATTACTGCTCTCACAGTGTGCTATACATATCCCACGTATATATGTCACACCCTCGATATACCTTGGTGTATTAACATATACAATTTGATGCCTTTTAAAGAAACTTTGAAAAGAACACGCATACATTTATAGAGAGTATTATTTTTATCTTAACATGAGTTTCTTAGTTGAAAGTTGTTTTTTTTCTCTCAGTACTTTGAACATACAATCCCATTGCTTTTTTGGCCTCCATTGTTTCGTATGAGAAGTCAGTTGTTAACCTTATTAGGATTCCTCTATAAGTGAGGAGACATTTTTCTCTTCCTGCTTCCAAGATTTTCTCCTTGTGATTGGCTTTCAGCATTTTTACTGCAATGTGTCTGGGTGTGGATCTTTTAGCATTTATCCTACTTAGATTCTTTTATATTCTCAGATTCATTGATTTTGGGAAAATGCTCTTCATTGTTTCTTTGAATTTTTTCCTGTTCTTTCTCTCCGCCTGTCTTCTGGACTCCCAACAGGCTTACGCTGGTACACTAACTGGTATCCTACATTTCCCTGAAGCTGAGTTCATCCTTCTCTATCCTTTTTCTCTATTTGGCAGTTTGCATGTCACCCACTGGTATCTAAGGTCAAGTTTACAGATTCTTTTCTTCTGACAACTCAAATGTACTGTCCATTCACTTTAGTGGCTACTTCATTTCAGTTACTGTACTTTTAATTCCAGAATTTCCACTGTTTTTGTCATTTCTATTGCTCTGATATTATTATTTGATGAGACACGGCCATCACATCTTTACTTGTTTTAGCATGGTTTCCTTTAATTTTTTGAGCATTATTTATCACAGCTGTTTTGAATCTTTGTCTTCTAAGTGCCAGGGACATAGCGATAAGCCAAATTTTCAAGTTCCCTCCTATATTGGTACTTACTTTCTATTGTGTGATAATGACCAGAGGTCATCAATCTATGGCTCCTGGGCCACATCCTAGCTCCCACCCATTTTGGGATGACCCATAAGCTGAAAAGGGTTTTTACATTTTTAAATGTAAAGTGTATGTGACTGTGTGTGTGTGTGTGTATGTGTGTGTATAATGATATGCCTTCTTATAAGAACAGTGGATTGATTTTGCCTCTTGGCCCACAGAGCCTAAAATATTCACTGTTTGGTCCCTTACAGAAGAAGTTTGATGATTTCTGTTATGACAAAAAGCGAAAGAGAAAAAAAAAGAAAGATAAAGAGGAAAAGGAGAAGCGATGTAATGTATTGCTAAGTGCTGTGAAACAGCGACGCAGAGCCAAGGAATGAAGAACCACGGCCATGTTGTGTCAGATAGCACAGTCATGGGGTTATCACTAGGGGCTGGCACTGGAAGGCTGGGAACAAAGGAAACAGTGTCACAGCCATTTCGCAAAATGTACCCAAACTATGTGAGGAGACGTATAAAGGCTCTATGTTCTTAATGTGAGAGGGGAAAGTGGTAGGATATAAAGCTGGAAACTCAGTCTGGGCCAGATCATTTGGGGGCACGCAGACCACGGTAACTGCTTTAGATTCTATTCCCTGGGGTTAAGATGAGGAGTAACACCATCCGACAGACATTTTTTTTCTTTTTAAGGCTTACTGTGGTTGCTGTGTGGTGAACAGACCGTGGGCAGACAGGGCATGAGCGAGGACCACTCAGGTAATGCTGATGTCTGGGGCGAAGGGCGGTGGCGAGGGTGGTTAAGGGAAGGTGGGGTGTCCTTGAAGGCAGAGCCAGTACCATTTGCTGGTGGTGCTGATGGGTGTGAGGAGGAAAGAAAAGGCAGAATCCAGCATAACTCCTCCTACGAATCTGGCTTGAGCAACTGGGTCAAATGGTAGGTCATTATTGAGAGAGAAACAAGACAAAAGTCGGTTTGGGGGGAAATTAGAGGTCTTGTTTTAGTCATGTTCTGTTTGAGATGCTCATTACACATTCCAATGAAAACACGGATTTGGTAGTTGGCCTCTGAGTCTGGATTGCAGGGAAGAGATCAGAGCGGTAGAGTCTTCAGGGTACAGAGGGTTTTAAAGCCATGAGAAAGAGTGCGAATCCTGGGGAGTGAGTGACAGAGAACAGACTGGAGACAAAACCCTGGGTACACACAAAGTGTGGACAGGCAAAGCTTCCTACAGAGTCCTCCTCACACCGACACACTGCATGCTACATGTCAGCTCCTATTCCTCCCCAGAAATAAAGTGAGTATAGTTCCATTCCTCTGTCTAAAAATGTGTATAACAGTATGCAGTTTAGTAAAGGCTACATTTAGATCCTTCAGACTCTCAGAATGTGCTACATTTTCCGTGCTTGCGGAAGCACAGGGAGACTGCAGCTGCTCTTGCTCTCCACTGACCAGGCGTCCAGAAAGAAATACAGTGTCCACAGAACTCAAAATCCCGCGCTTAATCCCATAGGACATCCGAAGGCAAACAAAGGAAATAATTGTTGTATCAAACGTTTTGTTCCATATCAAGACAATATTTGCAGCTCAGGGACGTTTTACTCAGTTGTGACCCGAATGAGGAGCAAAACAGGAAAATAATGTCACTTCTGCTTTTCATCTTTCATTGTTACCATAATGTCCACAAAGGCCCATGAAATTCCTTCAGTGAGAGGGTATTTCTAAATACTAAGCGGATCCCACTCACATGACACCGAGGACATAAGGACAAAAGCATTGTCTTAGCCAGAGAGGTAATTTATAACAGATCACTCAAATTTATTAGACTAGTTTTATGCCCAGTAAGTTCTACTGGTGTGCCTTCCGAGCCATCATATTTTGTTTAAGACCTTTATCTAATTCCGCTGTTTTCCAGAACCTGACAGGAAATCTTTTTGTTACAATGGCAGCAATGGTTCGCTTCACAAATTTAAAATAATACACCTTCTTTGCACATCGAAGTTCTATTAAGTGACACTAATAGTTTTAATTCATTTATCTCTAGTTACATTTGTCTGAGTTTTATGACTTGAGACTAGTTTATTTCATATATTGCTGTATATTTCACGTCTCACAAGTAGGTGCATTTTTCTGTCCCTCCGCATTTTACTTGACAAAGATTTTCTTAAGTTATTAGGAGACACTGACTTTTTCTATTGCAAGGAGACATGCCTTTGTGAGTGCTCGTTACCGAAAACCACAAGAATGAAGAATATCAATTCTCTTGGGCCACCAACCAATAATATTCGTGGTAGGATATATTTCTAGGCTAAATGATCATAGTACTCTTCCTCATACACGCAAAAACCACTCTTCGTGTAATGCTTTGCTCTGAAGAGTTTCTTGTAATGAGTATGAATATTTACAATTCATGAAAACAATTAGGCAGAACAGGTGTGATGTGCCAGGTGAAATGAACACAGGATAGAAACCAACGTCAACAGTTAAGGAGTGAAAGCCGCATGGAAACACCTATAATCATAGCCAGAATTTAAGGAGAAAAAGAAAAGAAAAGAAAAGAAAAGAAAAGAAAAGAAAAGAAAAGAAAAGAAAAGAAAAGAAAAGAAAGAAGGAAGGAAGGAAGGAAGGAAGGAAGGAAGGAAGAAAGAAGGAAAGAAAGAAGGAAAAGAAAGAAAGAAAGAAAGAAAGACAGACAGACAGAAAGAAAACCAGTCATACAGTTTTTCTTTGAAGGTTTCTGAGAGATTGAAAATAATATTAGAAAAATGTAAAGTCATGAACCACTAGGCTGGCAGGAAATCTATTGAAGACCAGAACCCTCATTTTACTCAGGAGGAAAATGCAGCCCAGAGCACTGAAATCACTCTCGGCATTGTGTCTTTCCCCTGGGCTCCTCAAGGGAAGAAGGAAGGCAGAGGGTCTGATTATTTGTCCCTTTGCTTCGAATCTCAAGTCTGAAATATTTTGATGCAGAGAGGAAAAGAGAACATCAAGAAACATCGACAAGTCAAGGACAGACTGACCTGCAGCAATTAGGAGAGATGATTCTTTGGAGATCTTTAAATATTTCCAAAATTTTGCAAATAAGGGAGGAGAGAGAAGGGAAGGGAAGAGAAGGAGACCAGTTGTCCGGCAATACCCTGGCTGGGGACAGCCATCACTGTCCATCCCTTTTTATTTTCCTGTATTTGTTATTTTCTTAAGGGTTAAAAAGTATCTTGAAAAGCACTGCAAATTTCCAAAAGTTTACGTTGGGGCTACTTTTTATAACATTTAGGGCATTTCTGAGTGTTCAGACAATAGAAGAATCTCTGTGAAAAACCACCAATTCACAACTCCAGACCAGGAGCCTGTGAGGTTCACTGTCCACACAATTTCCGCCTCGTGGCCAAGAGCCCACGTGCCCTGCGTGCTTGCTTGCAGAAGCCGCTCTAAATCTCTGACATATACATTCCGTCCCCAGAACAACTCTACGGGGCAGATAATACCACTACTCACATTTACAGACCGGGAAACCCAATGAACTGAGGAGTTTGAAAACCTATCAACCCACCCACCAACCAATCAATTAAAACAAAACAAAAAAATACTTGTCCAGGGTTGGTCACATCATCAGGCAGAACTGAGTATGCTGGAAGTTGAACGGTACATTCATACATCGCAAAAGAGAGGAAGGTCTGCTCAGTGAGGGAATTCGGGTTAGCACGAAGGTGCTGAACTCTCCTGAGAATACCAAACCTTCCTACAGCCACTTTTTCCAGGGGAAAGCTGAAGACTGAATGCGTCAGGAGAAGGACTCTGGGATGCTGGAGGTGAAGGCAAAAGCTCCCAAGAACAAGTAACTCCCCAAGGAAACCTGTCCTTGAGCCTTGCTTCGGGAAGCTGCATGGAATTGCCCGTCTGCATTAGCTTTGTTGGAACCTCAGTACTCGCCTGCCCTACGCGTTTCCGACGATAACACCACTGTATGAAATGATTCTATGGAATGTGATATTTATGACATTTATAAAGAACTCGGCTCCCTTGGATGAAAGATGTTGCATGAGCGCAAATATCAATAACGCTGAGATGTATAATGTGCTGCAGAGAGTTCTGACTTTCACAGCTTAAATGTAATATGCGTTATTTATCCGGTCCTCCTTTTTTTTTTTTTTTAAGGATTTTATTTATTTATTTATTTGAGAGAGACAGAGAGTGACACACAAGCGGGGGCGGGGCAGTGGGAGACGGAGAAAACAACTCCCTATTGAGCACAGAGCCCTAGTCGGGGCTCGATCCCAGGACCCTGAGATCATGACCTGAGCTGAAGGCAGGCACTTTACCGACTGAGCCACCCATGATGAGGGAACAGAAGGCAAGCTGAGGACAAACCAGGAACTGACACCCAGCAACCTCCCCCCATGGGATGTATGTGACATTCCTCAGGAACTCCTGGCTGCCCTAAAGAACGAAGAATTAGTTAACCTATAGACACCACAATCCTGCAAGACTTAAGTCTCCCTCAGTTTACAAATGTCTTAGCAGTTTACAAGAACGAAGCATTTCTATCAACATCCTAGCTTCCAGAGGGGGATGTAAATACAATTAAATGTCTTTATAACCTGCAGACCATAGACAGAATCTTCTAGGAATTGAAGAAGTCCAGACGATCTCCATGTGAATGCCTACCTAAGGAAAAAACAACTTAACCTGACAAAGGCAAGGCCTCCGGTATCCTGTGAGTCTTCTTTAACATATGGAAGTACTTTCTCAACCTCCCTGTTTCCTTACCTCCCCCAACCCCATAGTATATAATCAGCCACCCCTTACAACCAGGGGCAGCCACTCTTTCTGCCCATGGGTCCTGTCCCTGTGCTTTAATAAACCACCATTTTGGGGCGCCTGGGTGGCACAGCAGTTAAGCGTCTGCCTTCGGCTCAGTGCGTGATCCCGGCGTTATGGGATCGAGCCCCACATCAGGCTCTTCTGCTATGAGCCTGCTTCTTCCTCTCCCACTCCCCCTGCTTGTGTTCCCTCTCTGGCTGGCTGTCTCTGTCTCTGTCAAATAAATAAATAAAATCTTAAAATAAAATAAAATAAAATAAAATAAACCACCATTTTGCACCAAAGACATCTCAAGAATTCTTTCTTGGTCGTCAACTCCAGACTCCACCCCACTGAACCTCACCGATATCCCACAACCTCATCACCCAGGCGCCCCTTATCTGGTCCTTAAACTGAGATTTTATTGTACATGGTGGAAGGAAAATATGAAGGTCTCAGTGTGGAACTGCATAATTCCAGATGGGTTGTCCTTATAAAAGTGATACCCTTTTTCCGTTATGCTGAATTTTGAATTACCATTCAAAGAGAGTTTTTCAAACTTAACACGTGGTGCACTTTGATGAAGAGAATAATCTAATTCTCTCCTTTAGTGTTGTTTGAAAGTAAGGATATTCACGGTGACTGAAAGCAATGGTCTAAACCATTTCTTTCTTTCTTTTTTATGTTGCTGTCTAGAAGTAATCGTTCTAGACAATAAGGTACCCATTAACCAAAACACTCCCAAGCTGAAATCATCTGATTTTTAAAATATTAGAGTTTTGTTCTTCTTGCTGTTTTAATTAATAGTTCTATTTTTACATTAAGCAACTACAATTATTTAGTCTTATCTTTCAAGCTTTACCAGTTTCTTGGCTCAGGAAGTTTCTCTTATTCCCCACCCTCTTCTCTCTTTTGTTTGAATTCACGTGTTGTGTTTTACTGGAGGAAATCCTAAAATCGCCATGTCACGGCACACGTGTGGGGTTGTACTTTCTGAGTGCACACATGCTCACAAGTCTTTACTTAAGCCTCACTGATGCATGGCAATTTGACTTGGTGTACAAATCAAAGTGCAAAATACTCTTCTTAAGTATTTTTAAGACTTTGCGCTGTGTTTTTAACATCTGGTGTTGTTTATGAGAAATGAAAATCAGACCCTTATCCCATCACACTTAACCTAGGAGTTATTTTTTTCCTCCATTCTAGAAGCTTTTAGGGTTTCTCTCCTCATCCTTAGTACTAAAATGTCAGCAGCACAGAGATGAGTCCATATGGATATTTGGAGTGTCTGTTGAATAAACAAAGATTCGGGCTCATAACTCGAATGTCTTATCAATTCTTCCTATAAAGAAATGTCTCTCAAGCATGACTTAAGAGCAGATGGGGATAAAGATATTACTAGAAAGAAGGTAAAGGATGTGATTAAGAATCCGTTCACTGGTAACCGGGTAACCCGAGAGCCATCTTCCTTCCCAAAGCTCTTACTCAAACTGCACCCTCACTGGGAGGGCCTTTGATGCTTTCTGTTGTCAACATTTCCTCCCTATTGGCTGAAAAAGTACCTTCTGCCCTTTATGGCTTGGGGGCTCTTTCTTTTAAGGACTTTGAATATGCAGTTGCTGGCTTTGCTTTTATTATCACTCTTAAAAATTTCCCAGTGAAGCCTGGACCACATCACCTGAGCCTCAGCTATCCTTTTGCTTTGATATAAAGCATCAGTTACTTTCTGGACACTCTCTTTAGGCCATTTGGAATTCAGAACGTTGAACGCCCACCTGAGCACCCGCCTCCCAGAAGCCTGAGCAAGTCCCTGGCAGAGGGGCTGTGCGGGGTGCATCAGACCTAGGTCCTGCTTTGCAGGGCACAGGGGACACTGGAAACATGCATAGTAGCTTTGATTTTCAAATTCCTCATTCCTTCTACTCAGGGGGTGCTCCTGGGAAGAAAGGCTGAACAGGGAGTAAATACAGAACTTTCTCTGCAGCATCAGAAAAGCAAGTTTTCCAAATCCTTTCTCAGCTGGAGCATCGGATTAGCCATTATTTTTCATGAGACTGAGAAAACAATCCAGCCCATCATTCTCTATTTCACCAGCGAAGAAAGAGAGTAAGAGATGAAATGATTAAAGTCATCATTCTCTAGAGAAAATACTCACAAAGTACCATAATTCTGGTCTCTCTGTCTCTTTTTTTTCTGCATAATATGTTTGATTTGGCCTTTCTAGGCTTCATGCTCATATTGCTCATTTCCCAATGAAATAAAATTATGATGTCATCAAAGGCAGAAGACAGTAGCTATAAATGCTGATTTACATGGGAAATGATGGGAACATTTTTCATGAAAGCATATAAAAAGCAAACTTATTTAAAGGCAAGTTTTATCTTTTTTCCCCCCATTATTCATCAGCAACTTTGAGAGATCTGTCACTCCTCTCTCCTGTGGAATTTGTCACATTTCATGCTCATTTCTACCAGCTGATGCAGTACATTGCTCTTCAATGAAAGGATTTCCCTCTGTTTTTCAAGAGAGCATTCAAAATCCCACTCATAACTTTTCAGAAAGCTCACTCATTCGGCAGTGTCACAGCTTCACGGCCCGAGTTTTGAGTGCTGCTTGATCTATCTGTCCCTTTTCAAGCATAGACTCTATGGTTGACATTCGTCTCAGTGTACGGACCCATTCTGTGGAACACTCACTCCTAAACTCCTAAATGTCCCCCTAAAACATTCTCCTCCCAATTTAATAAAATTCACCAGCAAAGGTCTGAAACAGTAATTATGTTAAGTGCTGGACTCATTGATGTCAAAATCTAACACTCTTTCTAAGATCCATTATCCGGGGGGGCCTGGGTGGCTCAGTCGGTGAAGCGTCTTCCTTCAGTTCAGGTCATGATCCCAGCATCCTAGGATTGAGCCCCATGTCTGGCTCCCTGCTCAGTGGGGAGGGTGCTTATCCCTCTGTCCCTCCCCCTGCTCCATGCTCTCTCTCTCTCTCAAATAAATAAATAAAATCTTGAAAAAAAAAATAGATCCATCATCCTGTAAAGTGTCACCACGATGTCTCCATGAGCGAAGTGTTTCATCAAAAGCTAGCTTAAATGCACGACCCTCAGCAGATCTGGATCAAGTTAACAGGCTGGGGGGATTGCAAGCTTGTATTTTATTTTGACATAATAACTGGGTTGTTTATAACACACACAAAAGTTCTGTCTGGACACTCCCTCCTGGAAGGCTCTATTGATCACTTCCATGACAATGAAGCTAATGTGACCCAAGTTCATAAAAATATTTCAGCCATCAGCACACTAGGAACTTTCGGGGAGAGGAATATGGGCTTGGGAGGACAGCAAATGGCACATTTTTGCTCTTTATCTTTGTTAATTTTTTGACGATTTAACATGAATGACGACATGGTATAAATGAGCCTTCTAATGGGAAGATGTGTCTGATAGTATCAGGGTTCATTCCAAGCAATCACGGGGCACACAGTACTCAGAGATTCCACTTAACCCGCAAAGAATTCAGAAGAGACAGAGCAGGAGGGTCGTGAAGGGTGAATCAAGACGGTGTAAGAATAGTCCGGAGTCCAGAGTTAATCATAAGGCGTCCAAAGTGTCAGAGGACATGGCTTTGTAAATAATAACACAGTTAAACTAAATATTTCTAAGTACATATATAATTAATAATTGCATTATGAACGCTGAATGGAGAGAGAGTGAGAACACTATATTGGTGTGGTTTTTTTCATCTGTGTTTAAGAGTGCGTGTCCTTGCCTACTCCATGCAGGGAACTAAACTAGGTTCTAAGACTATAAAGAAAAATAATAAAATAATAGACAGCACTTGCCACCAAAGAATTCAGTCTAGTCTCCTGACGGCAGGAATGAGCCCCAAGTAGGCCTCCTAGAGGGATGATGATGATGATGATGATGTCCCTGGGAAATGAGCCCCAGAGTCACTAAGTCTGGCAGTAAACTCTCAGGCAGCTGTCCAAACGGCTGCCACATTCTGACCGCCAGGGACCCAAGCACAAGCAGGGCCACTGGGAGGAGCTCAGCACTCAGACACCTGCAAGGCACACTCACACATGCACCCTGCCTCATGCTAAGTGTGTGCTTTGTGTTTGGTCCTCCAATCACTGGATCCCGTCCTGGATTGAGAAGATCCGCATAAGTCACTAAGCCTTATCCAAGGGACGGTCATGTCGTTCAGGGCTGAGATGCCCGGCGTGGCTTGCCAACAAGCCTTCGATTCCATCAGATAGGTCTGAGCTCATTCCACAGACACTGATTAAGTACTCATGTTTTGATTCTATAAATCTTGTTTAGAAAACCAAAGTCTTAATATCTTAGAGATCTTAGAGAATCTGGCGCACACACAGCCAGAAACGTGCCTAGAACAGGGGAAAGAAAAGAAAGAAGAAAGAAATAACAAGAAAATTCCATTTTGAGGCCAAAACGTTATTCCCTGGACTCCTGTTTTCTGGCCCATCACGATACTCCTGTGGAGTATCTCCCATCTTGGGAGAAGGAAACCTGGACCAAATAAACTGCTCGGCATTTTCTGGCTTCTCTTTACAGCTGCATATGTCAAAAGAGCTGTCGATAGGGGCGCCTGGGTGGCACAGCGGTTAAGCGTCTGCTTTGGCTCAGGGCATGATCCCGGCGTTATGGGATCAAGCCCCACATCAGGCTCCTCTGCTATGAGCCTGCTTCTTCCTCTCCCACTCCCCCTGCTTGTGTTCCCTCTCTCGCTGGCTGTCTCTATCTGTCAAATAAATAAATAAAATCTTAAAAAAAAAAAAAAAGAGCTGTCGATAGTCACTGCATGCCCTTTCTCACCTCCTATTTTCTCCTTCCCTGAGCTCAGTCACTTCAACCCCTCTGCCCAGGCCACTGATGACCGCCATGTTGCCAAGACTGGTGGTCACTTCTTTGACGCTCCCTCCACTGTGACTTTCAGCACTTGACTAAGCTGCTCACTCTCCCCCTAAACTTTCCCTCTTGGCTTCTCTGACTTTTCTCCTATACGAGTGATCCTTCTCAGTGACTTTGGCTGACTCCACCCCTTCTGTCCTTTTTCTAATGGTGTGCATTTTGGGGCTTGGCCCTGGGCCATTTTCATATTTTCTGATCATATTCTCTTCCTAGAGGATCTCATGTAGTCCTTTAAATACCAACTATATGTTGATGACTTCCAAATTGACATTTTTAGATCCAGATCTCACAATTACAGCTCGGCATCTCCCTTTGGACATATCATTGGTATCCCAAAATTAACTGTTCAAAACTCAACTATTGATTCTACTCCACCCCTACAGCTCCAATGAGTATTGTTTCTAAAGACTTTGACATCTTATAAGTGACTCACCAGCCATTACCGAGTTGCTCAAGTTCAAAGCTTATGAATCTTTCTTGATTATTTTATCTTTCTCTCATCTAACAACTAACTCGACAGCAATTCCTACCCATTTAATTTCAAAATCTGCCCTGCCTATTCTGTCCACTCTGATCCAAGCTCCTCTGATCTCTAGTCTGGACTACTGCCAAAGCTCGTCCCTCGCTAACGTTCCTTCCTCCTCCATTCTCCACCAGCAGTCAGAGAGATCCTTTAAAAATGCTACCAGTTCATCTCCCTACCTCACTTAAATCTTCCAGGGCCTTCCCACTCAGTATATAATAAAATCCCAAGACCTGAGCACCCCTTGCAGGCCCATTGTGTGCGCCGGCTCCTGTCTCCCTCTCCTAATCTCTTCTTTTACCCAACTGTCCCACTGAGCTTTATGTTCCTCAGGTGGGACAGTCTGGTTCCTAACTCAGGCCCTCTGCAGGGCTGCCCTCTGTTAGAGCACTTTCATCAGGTTATCAGAGGGCTACATCCTCCTGGAATACCCATTTCAGCTCAAATGTCGCCTCCCCAGAGGAAACTCCCCGATGGCCTCTCCAGTGTGCCACTCTACCGTCCCCATTATGCTTCGTCACATGAACTCGTTTTATCTTCTGATCAAACTTATGCATTTAGTAAGTTATAGTTCATCTCCTGTCATTGGAATTTAAGCCCAAAGAGAACAGGGACCTTAAGCCTTAGGTATTATTCTATTCCCTGGGGTTAATCCCTTGGCACATAACATACAATCAAAGATAAAATTGTGAAGTAGGAGTTTTGACAGATAGGAGAACTAGTGCCTTCCAGTCTCCATAATTCTGTATTTAATGGAAGTATATATGTAAAAGCCATATATTTTTTAAAGATTTTATTTATTTGACAGAGAGAGAGAGAGAGAGAGAGAGACAGAGAGGGAACACAAGCAGGGGCAGAGGGAGAGGAAGAAGCAGACCCCCCACAGAGCAAGGAGTCCGACTCAGGGCTTGATCCCAGGACCCCGGGATCATGACCTGAGCCGAAAGCAGACGCTTAATGACTGAGCCACCCAGGCACCCTGTAAAAGCCATATTTTAACTTAACAGTTTTTGCACAGCTTTATGTGCATATCATTACCTCAAATGCTCCTCCTGTTTCATTCCTGAGCATTTCATATAGTTGTACATGTTTTCACCTTTATGGAAAACATAGGGTTCTAGGAGGAATTTTCACATCCAGCAGCTTACATATATTAAATGGTCCCTAATATATAACAGATTAAAGGATTCTTTGAGAAAAGCCCTAAACAAAATTTCCTAAACCTTTGAGGACACTCAGATACACTTAAAAAAAAGAAAAAATCCAAAGAGTAACACCTTTGGAAAACACATATGCAATTAACAAAGTTCTAAAACTTGTAAGTCCTAATTTGTAAACCGGTGTAAACATCAGTGGGTGCCTCAATTCAATAAGCACAACACTAATACCATGTGAAGTGTTTTGATCAATGACTGTGCTCATGGTAATAAATAATTAAACAGGTTCAATAACTTTAACACTTTAAATCAGTCCCGTGTTGGTAAGCATAAAGTGCCTTTCCTTCCCTATTAACAGTTCAGTGGCCCACCTGAGGTTTCATCTGCAAGAAGAAAGGTATCATAGAAGACTTGACACTTTGCCTTTGACTTTGGAGTAAATATACATTTTCTCCTCTATGTGCTACATACCAGAAGAATGGATAATGGAACCAGAAGGACTGATTTTGGAATTTCTTTCTATTGGGTTTATTTTTCTCATATCAAATGGTGTAGAGCTTCCTTGAGTCCTTCCACCAGATTATCCTTTGCCTATTATATAATCTTGCCAGCATCAAAATATTGCATCACAGGGTATGAAAAGTAGGCGGTCTCCATGAAACACTAAAAATTCCCCGAGGCCCGAAATATCAAAACCAGATGCTCTCCTTCGGGTGCAGCTTCTGTCTTCCGTGCTTCTTTTAGGTTGTCAGCATAGACTAGCTTGTGATAATCTGGAGCAACAGGACTGTTTCCCAGGTGTTTCTCCAACAAGACAGGTGAGCTGCTTACCATAAATATTAGATGGGAATTTTGCTCAAGTTTCTCACACAGAGAAACTTCTGCAGAGTTTTACTTTACTTTTTAGCTTTTCTTCTGTCAAGATATAAATAGACACTTGCATATATTTAATTCATTAAAAGAATCGCTGCTTGATTAATTGTTGTAACTTTTATTTTTTTCCTTCGGAGCAGAATGTCTCACTTGTTCAAGAATGAACAAACAGTCGTTACTGCTATTTTCATGAGCTCCTATTACTAATCTCCTGCGGTGCTATTCTTCATGAGGCATGGGCATTTGAATCCCTCCTCTTTCCCTTGGTCTTGGATCTGTAATTGTTCATTTCTCTTTAAAGGGGCCAAAGTACACATTCACGATATGGCCTTCATTGCAATCTTAGAAAATACGTACTGATTTCAAACATTTTAACTAAAGGACCTATCTGAAAATACTTCAGGCTTATTAATGTATTTTTTTTTCTGGAATTGATTTTCATTTCTCATTTAAAGGAACCTGGTAAAAGGATCGTGGTGAAATGCAGCATCCTGAAATACCCTGCCCTGGAATTTCTCAACGAGGCATAACATCCGAGCGTCCCAAGGATTTAAGTCATCAGTATGAGGCAGTATGGAGCAAACCATGAGAGCAATTCTTGGACTTCAATCTGATGGACTCAAATGGCAGACACTTTGCGGACAGCCCTTTCATGAAACCACGACTCTTCATTTTTTCAGCTTTCAAGCAAAGGGTAAGTGTGATTCAATCTCTCACTAACGAATGCCGAGAATAAGTTGCTGATGAACCTCTGTGTGAGCTGTGACCTCTCCACCAAGAGAGAAAATGATGTCATCGATCACTTAATAAAATGGAAGCAAGTGGTGACCAAGAACATATAAGGTATGACTTCATCAGGGAAGGGATACCAAATAAAAACCGTACAAGTGACTATTTAATAAAATAGAAAAAAAAAGTAGACACACAGGAAAACACATTCCGCTGCTGGGACGGGAGTGTAGTTGACCATCTTCGATGATGCCAGAGCCCGAGCAGGGCTCACATACCTGAACCGAACGGTGCACAGGGGGTGGAGCTGCGAGATTCTCACGTTCTGCTCCTCTCCTGCGTGCACCACGCCACCCAAAGGTCTTGGGTAACATTTATAATGACATTTCCTGCTTGAATTCTTCTGGAATGGCAGGGAGAAAGTCTCACCGGCTGGAACTGTGGTTGAGCTCTTCATGCCCCCTTTGGTTTCCGTTGAGGCGGCTCTGCGTGGACTCCGCTCCTACTGCGATGAGGGAACTGGGGGAAACGATGAGTGCGCTAACGCGAGCAGCCGGGAGGCCTCAGCCCGCCCGTTCTGCGGCCGACAGGTAAACTTCTGACCTTGGGGAGAGCACGCTGCGAGAAAGAGGGTCTGGGGCAATTACCCACCAGCTACAACCATGTCTCCGTTCAACCTGTTATCCTCGGGGAAGAGTGAAGCCTGCAGAGGAGGGAGCTCCGGGATGGCACGGCCGCGCTACACCGTCCCTCCTGCCACCTGGAGCTCCGCGGCTCGGCCCGGGCGACAGCTGCTTTCTGGTGTTCGAGGTGACAGCGTCAGAGTTACCGGAGGTCAATGGCAAGACCGGCGACTGAGTGCTTGCTAACAGGATACCATTTCTTAACAGGAACACTGTCTCTTGAACTGGGCGAGGGATCAAGGACACCCGAGAAACTCAGATGTTAGGAAATCTGACCAACATCACAATCAAAGAGAGCGTAACCGTATGCGATTCAGGCAGTCTGCCTCCACAGTGCACCCTCTTCTCGGCCCCGCCAGACACGTGTGGTGTGGAAGTAAAGCCAGAGACAGATTCCGCACTGTGGCCCCTCGCGTGAGGGACCTCCCGTTGACCTTCCTGACACCCTCATGGATGACACATTGCTTGTCGTGGCAGCGCGTTATCGAATGATCAAGTCACGTTTGGTACTGTCTCATGATTTCTTATTTAACCAGTCATGATAAACAACGTAGTTAATCAAAAAAAAAAGTCCTTCATGCCTGGGAAAATCTCTAGTCAACAAACCAGCCACAGAACCAACAGGACAGGCAGAAAAAGCCACACTTACTAGCCGAGGGATCTTGCATAGGTAATTGTGACAGTTCCTTTATCCGGTTGAAATAGGAAAGGACTTAGGTCATCGAGTTGATCCAGAAATAGCCTTGAAAAGAAGACCCCATCCTAGTCCCTGGATCCCGTGATCATGTCACCTTACATGGCAAACCAAGGACTTGGCGGATGTGATTAAATTAAGGACCCCGAGATGGGGAGATCACCTTGCATTATCCTTATGGGGGAAGCAGGACTAGAGGCAGACGGAGGGAAGAAAGTACAACAGAGAATCAGAGGGCGAGAAAGGGAAAGAGGCGAGGAGAGGGAGACTAAAAGATTCTATGCTGCTGAATTTGAAAATGGACAGAGGGGCTAGGAGTCATGGAATTCAGGCAGGCTCCAGAAACTTGAAAAGGCAAGGACATAGATTCTCCCTCAAGCCTCTCAAAGGAGCCAGCCCTGCCAATACTTGGACTTTCGCTCATGAGACTAATTTTGGACTTCTAACCTCCAAGGATGCCAATAAATCTGTTCTATTTTAAGCCACTACATGTGTGGTAATTTGCTACAGTAGCAATAGGAACTGGATACAATATATGTAAAGTACTAAAGATACTACCCCGCACATTACAAAGACTCAAAAAAAGAAAAAAAAAAAAGTTCCTTCTTTTCCTCTTTCCCTGATGAAAACGGACCAAATCTAACAGCCCAAATCTAAAACCACTTCAACAGCACTTTTCCTGGCATCCTAAATGACTTATGTAACGCGATCAGCAATGCCCTAATATGACCTGCTATCATACTAGGATAAACATGGGCGTGTTCATTATCTACCCAGCCGTGAACACAAAAGGACCAGTTACTTATTGCACTGAAGTTTGCAGAAAGGAAAAACAATTAGTCCCCAAAGAGAACCAGGAAGCCTACGGGCTCACTAACCCCCCTCCGCTCCTGGGGTACAGATCCAGGTTTGCCAGGAGGCTGTCTGTGCCTTGCTTGACTGGTGCTTTCTATTGGAATGCATATTTGGTCACAGTCAATCCATAGCAGGGTTCCAGATGAAGGGAGACAATGTAAAAACGCTCTGAATTACATTACTTTAAAACAAAGACAACATATACATGGAAGAGGGTTTATTTTCCTTCCATTAAAAAAGCAAATCCAGTTTTTATGACTACAGAGGCAAAATTTATTTCCACTGCCCATGCGGTTAGGAGAGAAAGTCCTTGTTTTGCTCTAAATCCAGCTCCCATCAATTCCGGAGAGTCTATTACAGACTCCAGGGAAAAACACTTGCTGTTTTCTCAGCTTTGATAAAGAACCTTCTATAGCACTGAGACAGTGCTCAAGAAACGGCTATGGCTTTTCTTGCAGGATTGAGACTTAAGACCAAAGTCAAAACTCCCCAAGAAAATACCTTCAAGCCCCAAACGTGGCCTTGATGCTAATGTAATACATTATATCTCCCACCTGGTTAAAAAAAAAAAAATCACAGTTTTTAGTGTTTCTATGTGAGAGCACTTTCAGGGCAGGAACATAACTCTGAGAAAATCTCTGTGAACATTTTTCATTTCCTCCTCTCCCCAAATCTCATAGCACAAATAGTCACTTTATTCAAACAGGTTATTTTTTTTTTAAGATTATTTATTTATTTATTTGACAGAGAGAGACAGCCAGTGAGAGAGGGAACACAGCAGGGGAGTGGGAGAGGAAGAAGCAGGCTCCCAGCGGAGGAGCCTGATGTGGGACTCGGTCCCAGAACACCGGGATCACGCCCTGAGCCGAAGACAGACGCCTAACGACTGTGCTACCCAGGAGCCCCACAAACATGGTTTTCAGTCTCTAAAAATTCATCTCATTTGCATCTAGGGAAAATATCACAACATCTGAAGAAAAGAAAGTAAAGACTGGAGCAAGACTGAAAAGGTTTCAGAATTCCTAGACACCTCCCAACAGCATCAGCTTTGGAGCCCCCAACGGGGTTGTAGATGTGGGGCTTGCTGGGCTCACCTGACATTGGCCTTCCTCTCTGAGGAGTAAGGTCAGCGCTGGGTGACGCGGTGGAACTGGCTCGGGAACGACCCAAGATGGCGGCTGCTCAGCCTCTGGGAGCATCGGCTCCGCCTGAGGCAACTGCCGATATGTGTTACTAAAACGATGTCACTTATTTCATCCTAATAGGTGCTGAAACAAATCCTTTTGCTCAGCACACACCCCTGTCCTTGAAAGAAGCACTTTGAAGGACACTGCTGTTTGCTACAGTGACTATGGATGAAACAAAGATGGTCTGTGGTGAAGACTGGGCAGGAAGGGACATGAGGAACCCTCGGACCTTAATCTGCTCTGTGGCCGTACCAGGACTCACCATCTCAGGGGCTGACCCTCTGTGTGAAGGACACACAGTTTGCCACTGGCTAATTTTTATCTATTTCCTTATATCTATCAGATCATGTCTTACTGATTTTATTAACTAAGAGAAGTTTTTGTTCCCACTTACTTACAAGCCAGTCTGAAGAAAGTACGAGCACTCATTCTAACTCTAGAAACACATTTTCCGAGGCCCTAACAAGAAAAGTACCACATTCTGGGCACCAGACCCTGGGAGCAGACTCCCAACTTCAACAGCAAAACACACTTGTGGTATCAGATTATATTTTCTTAAACATCTTTACTACAAGGTCTTCTTCTTTCAAAGTGTCCCTCTTCTCTTTACTTTTTTTAAAATGCTCCTTTGCAGAAAACTAGTAAATGCCCTTATAATGCCTTATAACACTCTCATGACAGCCCCATAAATTCTCTAGCACACAGGATGCCACAGCTACCAAAGGTCACAGCGTGGCCATCGGACTAGTTGGAAGCCACTGTGAGAGGCTGACACCGGCTCTGGTTGCTCAAGGATTCTTCAGAGAAGCATGTAGTGCACATGAGGTCAGTAGCCTGACTTACCGCTTTTGTCAGAGCTGGTACTATAAATATTAGGTTATATAATCTGTCTACTTGGAATGTCAGTTCCCTCAGCCTTGGTGCGATTTTGAAGTAGATTCTGGAGGTGATGGAACAGAAAGTTAAATATGTCTGTCAGGACCAACCTGATAGAGTCCCTGCTGTTTGAAAAAGGAAACCATCTATCCTAAAACATCAGGACTCTATAGAGAAAACAATCATGAACCTACGGGCTGCTGTTGAAACTATAGAATTTTGTAGAACCCAGATTTAAAATACTACTGAACATAGCTAAATGAAAACGTACTAGACAACGGTCCCAAGTTAACAACTGTCTATACGTCTTTATGTTGAATCTAGAGTTTGATATGCACAGAAATCAAAGAACTAAACATTTGTCCCTAAATACCTTTGCTATACAAGCTGTAACACAAAATGCTTCTTTTTTAAAGATGTATTTATTTGAGAGAGAGAGTCAGTGTGCAAGGGAGGGAGGGGCAAAGGGAGAGAGAGAGTCTTAAGCAGACTCTGAGCTGAGCACAGAGCCCGATGCGGGGCTCGATCTCACGATCCTGAGATCATGATCTGAGCTGAAACCAGGAGTCGAACGCTCAGCCAACTGAGCCCCCGAGGCGTTCCCACAAAACGCTTTTTTTTTTTTTTTTTAAAGATTTTATTTATTTATTCGACAGGACAGAGACAGCCAGCGAGAGAGGGAACACAAGCAGGGGGGGTGGGAGAGGAAGAAGCAGGCTCATAGCAGAGGAGCCTGATGTGGGACTCAATCCTGTAACGCCAGGATCACGCCCTGAGCCGAAGGCAGACGCTTAACCGCTGTGCCACCCAGGCGCCCCCCACAAAACGCTTTTTAAAAATTAACTATGAGATTTGCTAATAATATCAGTGAGAATGAGATGTTCACAGCCGCACCCCCAGTGCCCGGAAACACTCCTGCCAGGCGCTCAGTCGATCTTTGTTGAGTGAACGAACTGAACTCCCTGTTTTCAAAAAGGAATTCGATCACTACTCTGCAGTCTGTACACAAATAAAAGTCCAGCATCAAAGTTTAAAGGATGCTTTTCTGCTGCTACCACCATGATACATTCTGGTGCAATTTTTTAGAACAGGCTCCACTCGGTACAGTTTAACGAGTAATCATGAAGCATCTTCTGTGTGCCCGATGCGGACAGGTGTAGCCTAGGCCCCATGAGAAAGGCTCTCAGAGGGGGGGGTGGGGTATTCACAGAGGGTCCTGCTACTCTTCACCTTTATGGATGGGAGCTGGGTTCCCGGTGACGATACACAAACCCAAGAAAAACAAAGCCAGTCACGGGCTGTCCCACCATCGCCTGAAGTCTAGCATGTTGAAGACAGGGCCCCTTGTGTCGTTTATGGTTTCCCCTGTTCTCCATCACCCATGATGACAGCATGGCTTTGCCTGCCACATGTCCTCTCACTTTTCAATGCTTTGTCCTAACCCATGTATTTCTCTGGTGTGCATTTCCAGGCATCCCCCTCAACGGTCACCACAGGACAGCCCCCATCACGACAACGAGCTCCCTGCTGGACCATCCCTGACAGCTCCTGTCACCTCCCTCAGGGGCGACTTTGACTGCTTCCTGCCACGTGGACAGCAGGCGCCATGGGAAGCACTGTGAGGCGCAGAGGGAGGAGGCTCAGACGTAAGCAAGGGCAAACACTGTCACAGAGCACTGGGCTGTCACCCAAAGTGAGCGTCTGCACAAAGCACTATTACTATTACTAATTCTTACTACTCTTGCTGGAATGTCCCCGGCCATGTGTTGATGGCAGGTGGTGTGGTGTCAGCACGTGGGGGGTCCTGCAGTCACTGCATCTGGGTCTGCAGATGCCACCCCTGAGCCCGGGCAACCAGGGGCTCCAGATTCTTCCTGATGCCCATGATGAATGAACTGCATATTGTATGTATTAACAGAAAAATGCATGTTACCTGCTGACGCTTTTCAAATTCCAGCTTGATCCGAGACTTGATACAGTTGCAGGTGTCCTGATACGTCTGCTGCAAGGCCAGCTCCATGAGGTGCTTGTGGTACGCTCCCGCCAGGTTCCCACAGATGAAAATGATCACATTGGCCAGGATCTAAAAAGACAGAGAAAGCCATTCAGGAGGGCGAGTGTTGCTAACTCAGGAGCACAACGGTCCCAGAATGCACACTGGCACCAGCAAGAGACGACGCTGCGGCAGGAAGACAATTCCATTTGTTTCCAAACTCACATTTTTATTTGCTTAATAGAAACAGCTATTTCCTTCAGGGATTCGAGCCTGTTCTTGGATTCGTGCCCTCTGATGGATGACGCTGCAGTCCCTCTCTTGTCTGTGGGCCCAGCCATGTGATCTGCTGCGGTTAATGCAATGGGCAGGGGTAAGTGAGAGCCAGACCCAGCCCACACTTAGAAGGACTGGCATGTTTCTGGGTGGCTCTCCTGTGCTTCATCAGAGAGAACATGCTCTCGCCGGCCCACTGGCCCCAAAAAGATGAAAGACTACGGAACAGCACCAACCAGACAGCCCGCAGTCTACTACTGCGTGCCACAGGGATTCTGTGGTTGTTACACAGCATTATCTCGGTGACAGGTGACTGATCCAGGCTGTTCTCATACCAAGACTGTACTTACTGAGCCTCAGTAAGTGACATTCCCTCTTATGTTCTGTTTATACAGGAATATGGTCAATTTTCAAACCGTATAACTCACTACTCTTGATGATAAAAATTCACGTCAACAAAAATTTGGGGGGAAAACAGAAAAATACAAAGAAAAACTAGAAAGAACCTACACGAGCCCTGTCCAGGAAGAATGCCTTACTGTCCATACGGCCTCATACCCACTCCATGTCCCCCTGCATTCTCCAAACTGTTGCCAAACTTTGTTTTGCCAAGACCTCCACCTTGTTCCAAAAGGACTGAATTCATTCTGAATGCAGTGTTTTACTTTGCTTTTTTAAAAATATTTGATCAGATTTTTTTCAGGTCATAAACATTCTGTGCAAACAGGATTCTGAATGCTTAGATAACGTCCACTTCTATGACTGCACAACTTAGTTTTAGTCATACTATTACGACATGCCCATGTCATACGACACTTACTTCACTAATATCCCTTGCATCGGCATTCTGCGATAGCGGTCACCCTGACGTATAAAGCTTTGGCTCATGCTTCATCTTTTCCTTAGGTCGGCTAGTAAAACACACCGAGTCAGAGGCCATGGCTATTTTTCGGTTCTCGACACATATTGTGGAATGGCTCTGAGGAAACTCTGCATTTATATTCTCACCCACAGTGTGGGACCCTGTCCTTTCAGTGTGTCCTCTTACCGAGCACAGAACTCACACAGAGCAAGTGGCAGTGATGTGTAAAATGGATTCGTACGGACTTCGCTCTTATGTGCTCAGGGCAAGACCTGCAGGTCAGAGGGTGGGTGGCCACACCTGGGTGAGGTGCCCTATCGCCCCCTCCTCCACATGACCTCATGTCTCACCAAATAGGGCGCTAATGGCTTTTACAACAAAGGCAGGGCCTCAGCTTCCAGAAGCCCGCATTCTTCTCTGAGAGCCTCCCATTAACATCAGCTTGTTGCTTCTTCTGATTATCTGATTGGACAGGCTGGGAGAAGGATCTGGACCCCATGAGCCAAGGCTCTGCTCCTCTCAGGGGGGCCTTCCCTCATCCCCTCTGTTCTCAGCCAGCAGAGCCCGTGGACCCGCACGCCCCTGTGTTGGGAGCAGGAGGAGCTGGGGTGTTTCAGGGGAATGGGGTCACGTCCCTGTGGCCCAGACCCAAGCCCCATCTCCCAACAGCTGTAACGGTAGCAAAGATGATATCCTGTTCTCCATCCACCTGATGTCTTTGTCTCACTCTCCGTAGGTTATGAATACGGGTGGAAGACAGGGCTCCTCCAGCCCAGGGAAATCCAATTTGGGGACGGAGGGCAAAGCAGGACAGGGTCAGAAATGGGAAGAATGATATGCTGAGCTTCTCTCTGTGAATAAACACATGCCCCACAGAAGTGGGGATGGGTTGTTCAGACCAGAAGGGCCTTCCAGTTGTCCATCGAGCCCACAGATCCTGGAGGTGGAGAGCTCCCACAGCTCGCCCTCGCTCTCACAGCAGCCCCTGAAAATGTCCTTTTAGGTAACCCCATCCTCCTCCAGTAGAACGGACGATTCAAGTATTAACTTTGGGTATTGCTGTGTGTGTGATGTGTGCACAGTGATATGTATATGGGATATATTTGTCATGTGTGCGTATGCGGTATGTGTGTACAATGCGTGTGTCATGTGTGTGGCGTGTGTGAGCTGTACGCGTGACCCGTGCATGTGATGCATACGTACCTCTGACATGTCTCCGGGTGACGTGTGGGATTCATCTGTGTCTATGGTATGTGGTTTGTGTGACGTCTGTGACATCTGTGTGCACACTATGCGTGTCATAGATACATGTCATGTGTGGCTTTGTATGACATGGGCATGAGCCATGTACATCTCTGTGTAATAACTGACGTGCATACGTGACATGCCCGTGATCTGAGTGGGAGGCATGTGTGCTGGTGCTGTGTGTGTAAGTGTGAGCACAGGCCCAGAGCGGGGGAGGGGGGCGACTTCACTGTCATTTCCAAACATTTCTAACAGCAGGGGGCGCCCCTTCCTCCCACAGCCGTACTTGCAGCCACCACCGCTGTGGACGTAGATCACGTGAGCACAGGGGCACGCACGTTCATTCAGCCCCCCAGGACTCTGCTTCTGCAAAACGACCGTCTACTTTGCTAGATTCTCCCAACTTCGTCACTGCTGGATTTGCTTTCAAGGATGGAGCACCAAGGAATGCAGACAATGAGGAAAGCCAACACAAACCAGACTGCTCAGAATTAGAAAATGCTATCTCTTTCCTTATTAGATACAGCTGAAATAATAACTTAGTGATGATCTAAGGGAGATTTTTCTTTTTCTCTTTAAAAAAAATGCCTTCAAAGCAAAAATGTCAACATTTTAGGAAGTGGATTCCTTCAAAATGAGAACCAAATGTAAGCAACAGAGTCCGATGACGCCATGCGCTGTCCCCAGGAGCCCCCTTGATAGGGTGCATGAACAGGGTGCTTCTCTTGCAACCCTGGAGCCACCCACCGGGATGACGAGTCCTGCCTTCTCCTGTCTTCTACTGAGGATCCCCATTATCTCCTCTGAATCCCCCCGGGCCCAGAGTGGGGCAGGTGTGATGTGGTCCTATGGATGGGCTGCCCCACCCCGAAGTCCTGTTGTGGGGGCACCTGTGGTCCCTGCCACCACCCCCACCCGATTGCCGAGGCTGTGCTGCCCTCCAGAGGGACGCGGCCAGTGGACCCCGAGCTCTCAGCTCCCACCTGAGCCAACAATACAACGGCTTGCATTCTGCACAGGCAGCTACGTGGGGCCCCTTCTTGCAGCAGAACCACTGGCCCCAAGT
Organism: Ursus arctos; assembly: GCF_023065955.2. Classification (NCBI taxonomy): domain Eukaryota; kingdom Metazoa; phylum Chordata; class Mammalia; order Carnivora; family Ursidae; genus Ursus; species Ursus arctos. The sequence goes on along the minus strand of NW_026622819.1, from coordinate 5,795,667 downwards.
CACAGCTCTTTATGACCGTGGCCACTTCTTCCCACTCACAGGGACCACGAGGGCAACAGGCCCCTCCGCCCTTCTGGGAACGGCTGCTTTCTCCACCAGGACACCTGCTGCTGTCACCGGAGTGTGTCACCTCCCCCTCCAGCTCAGGCCAGCATTCAAGTGGCTGCATCTGGTCTGCACTTGTAGGCTGAAGCCAGGGTCTCCCACAGGCCCACTGGGCCCTTGCCCATCGCCGGTGTGGTCACCAGGCAAACGCTTCCTGTCTGCTATGATGCACCCCCAACAATCTACAAGGGGAGCCTGTGTGTTGGAGGACAGAGGGAGCTCCCGAAAGGCAAGTATGGCTTCCCTGGTCTCAGCCTGACAGCATGCTGGCAAATCTGTCCTGCAACCCAAGGAAAAACCTGGTTGCGGGTCAGTCTGGATGCTGCATTGCTTCAAACGACACGGAATTCGAACACTTTCTGGCTACTAACAGGTGGAAAGAATGTATTCACCAATTTGTATTTGGATATGCAAAGGAAATGCTTAAGAAATAAACAACTAGGGGCACCTGGGTGGCTCAGCTGGCGAGCGTCTGCCTTCGGCTCAGGTCATGATCTCGGAGTCCTAGGATCGAGTCCCACATGGGGCTCCTTGCTTGGCAGGGAGCGTGCTTCTCCCTTTGCCTGCTCTGTCTGCTGCTCCCCTTGCTTGTGCTCTCTCTCTCTCTCTTTTTGACAAATAAATAAAATCTTTAAAAAAACCACAACGAAATAAACAACTAAGAGTTTCAATGCCAAGTCAAATATGGGACATTTTTTTTCTGATGGAAAAAATTAAATTTTCTGATACCTGCTATCACCCTGAAATACGGTACTCTTTAAGATTAATAATAGAACTTGGCCCTAGCATTTTAATAACCACAGGAATTTACAAATGTGATTGATGTCCTAAAGCACCTTTCTTTCAAAAGGGTGCATCATATAATGACTTGGTATAAAACCCAGGGCACCAAGGAAGTGATTCACTTAAAATGTTCTTTTCAAAAATAATATCACAGCATTTTATTTTCTAGAAAACTGTTAGGCAGAACACATGATGAAAAACCCCATTTTCACAATGTTGGATTTGTTTTATAACATCAAACCTTCGTGGTGCCTTCTTTCATCTCGTCGCTCCATTTAGCTACTTTTGCATCTGTCAGAAAACAGGAGAGGGAACTTGGCCTCCCACGAGATGTCTTGGAAGAAAACAAATTGTTTAGGGTGAAAACAGCAGTGAAAAGTTTACCCTGAAGAGTCAAACCGGGCCTTGAAGTGGAGCGCAGCCCAGTACAGGGGATCTTCCCGAACCTCTGGGGAAAGACGCTCAGCCCAGCGGCTCCCCACTCCCCACCTGCACCTTATGTACGTGGGGTCATCTGGCCAAGCTGCTCGGAGATTCTCAGAACTGATAAATCCAAACATACCTTGCATCTTTTCACCCTTCCAAGGGCTCAGAAGAAAACCACCAGGAGGATGGACATGTTTTATCATTTCACCTTATAGGCAAAGAAATGGTCTAAAAAGTTGAGAGATTGAGGACAGATCCCTAGGCAGGCGAGGCTCTGGATTATTCCTGTTCCATCCCACACTGCCCCAGCTCATATGGGCCAGGCAGTTCGTCCAGTGTGATCCGACCGCCTGCTAGGGCATGGGGAAGGTATTTCTAGGGAATTTTTGAAGAGATGTGTTATACTGTAAGAAGCTCATAGTTTTTTTCTTTATAAAGCATCTGTATCTTATGCTATAAAGCATTTCGATCATTTATGTTATTTTAAGTGGCTGTGTTTTGGAGGCCACCTGTCCACGGAGCTTTTAACTGGGGATGCTGGCATGTCTGCGTGTGTTCAAAGGAAAGTAACACCGGGGTCAAGCTGCCTCTAATGGATCACGTGACCAAGAGCAAAGGCCCTGAGGGTTCTCTCACTTGGGAGGAGAACATTCAAGTGTGTGAGTTCACTGTGCTTAAACATCTGGGAAATTACCATGTGGCTTAGATGACCACTCAGAAACTTTGCAACTCTGAGATTTCATGCATTGTAAAGAGTTCAGTCTTCCTGCTCTTAATCTTAGGACAGGGGCTGCAAACTGCAATGCCCACAGAGGACAGCAGACACACGCACTGAGGGCAGGCTTCTGGGAAGGAGAGGAACAGCATCACTTAAGGACACGATTTCTCCAAGAATTAATAGCACAGGGTCGAAGGAGAAAGGACACTATAGCATTTGAAATGGGTCATCAGTTTAAGACAGCGCAGATCATAAATATGCAAAAACACCAATTATAAGTCAAAAGAAAATAAAAGGAATACAAGAACGTGATGAAAAGAGCTGCAAATGAATATTCAGCAAGCTCACTGCATCTCATAAGCATCAAATCTGGCTTAAATAAAACAATGCTCTCGCTCGGGAGAGAAAATGATCGCGTAGCATTTCCCTTAACGGAGCTCTCAAACACGCTGCAGAGACTCCCACCGCCAGCTCCTCAGCATTCCTTGCGACTCCAGAAGAATTAAATTTGCAATGCCCTGGCCTAAGGATTTCTGCTTTTTATCATGTAGTGAAGACCAGAAATATTGTGCTTTGGACAATCACATCCAGTGATCCTTAGGTCATGTGTTAGAATTCTCGAACTCAAAATCCTTCCAAATGAATAGGAGTGGAGTCAGAAATAAAGTCTGGTGGACTGAAAGCATGTGTCCACCCAAATTCATAGGTGGAAGCCCTCACCCCCAATGTGATGGTATTTGGAGGTGGGGCCTATGGGAGCAATTGGGGTGTAGATGAGGTCATGAGGATGAGGCTCATCTGATGGGATTAGTGTCTTTACAAAGAGAGGAAGAGACCAGAGCCCTCTCTCTCCACCGTGTGAGGACACAGGGAGAAGGGGCCAGGAGAACTCTCACCAGCAGATGAACCACGAGGCACTGTGAGCTGGGATGCCCCAGACTCCAAAACTGAGAAGTAAATGTGTGTAGTTTGAGCCACCCAGCTGCGGTGTTTTATCATGGCAGCCCAGGCAACTCAACGATGGGCATTAGAGGGCTCTGCGTTTACGACTGGAATCGAAAATCAGGAGGCAATTTGATGCAATTCGATTTCCTAGGGAAATGGCCACTGAAAACAGATAGTATGGCTGATTGTGACCCTTACTGTCACTATCCTCTTTTATATTACATCTGTTAATATTAAGTCTTTTTGAATAGCAAGCATCGTGTTATTTTTCCAGCCACATTTGGGTTGAAGGATAAAGAATCTCATACATAGACGGGGCTCAAGTCCATTATCACAGGTAGAAAAAACGGGAGGTGGGGGGAACGTTTGAGACCCTTGCTTGTCTCAGAAGGGTGCCATCAGCTCATCATAAGCCAAAAGGAAGAGATGAGCCTAGAAGATACTCAAGACCTTGATAGAAAGTTCCTCCCACAACGCAAGTCATTGAGAATGCAGCTGCCCAAGAAGGGAAAGCTGACTTAACCAAGCAGAAAACCAAACTTGTACTTCTGAGCTCAGTGTCTACACACCTGAAATGGATGGGGACAAGATTGGCGTGATGAACAGTTGAGAATAACAAAAAAGAGACAAGACAGAGTTTCCAGTTTTCTGAACTCTGCAGGAAAAGACAACACCAGCCTCCCTCCATTGAGATTCATAGCTCACTCTCCTTCCTGCAGAGGAGGGCACTATCACACTGTTTATTCTCTTGTGTTTTCTCTCTTTGACTTCAAGCACATGGAACAATCTCAGCATTTGGGGCTTAGCTCCTCTCCACCATGGCAAGAGAGGAGACCAAACAAGGAAGTTGAAGGGGGGGGAGGGGACCACTCCTACTATAACTCACACTGCACACTTCTCCGGCATCCAAAGTGGGGCCCCTCGTTTCCTTTGTATTGTGACCAGTTCTGCAGGCTTTTCTCCAGAGCAATGCTATCAGACATTTCTCTCCCCACTCCCTTCAGTGTCAACAGAGCTCCAAGTCCAGTTCCGAGAGCACCTGATGACAAAGCTCGTCTCTGTCTGGTCCCAACGCTGTCTCCTGCCACCCAGCCTGCTCACACGGTGATGCTTGGATGATTACACCTGACATTTTGTTAATCACCCAATCAATGATTAACTTAACTTTACATCTCGGCTAATACCCCATAGAAATCATTATCACCTTGGTCTTTGGGAGTCCAAAGAGTCGAAAGGTTAATTATCCCCAAGAGATTCCATTCTGCTTATTTCAGAAACTCAAGGGAACAAACGGTCCTGGATGGTCCAAGGGGTTATTAATTATAAGTCTCTGAATCTTCCCAAACTCTTTTCTCCCATATGTAATGACACACACACAACAGAACACATTTTCAGTGATATGTCTCAGGGCTTTTCAAAACTTTAAGAAACGTAATTATATACTAATTAAACCCAAATTTTACTAATCTTAAATCAGCTTTCCTAAGGATCTGTACCAAGCAATATACAACAATTTGCTTAATTCTAGAGATTTCCATGAACTTAAAAGTGAAAAAAAGAAAATTTAAAACATTTTAGAGTTTCATTAATTAAAATCCTCTAATTAATCTGAAACAATGAAATCTAGCTTCATTTAAACACCATACAAAATTCTCTTCATTCTTCACCACTTAATGGGCAACACGTTTGATCTGCGCCCACACATTAAAAAATTTAAAAGCCAAAAGGTGTTCAGATTCAAATAACAAATATGACCAAGGCTATCAGGGACCTCAGTCTGTGTGACTTCGTTCAAGACGAAATGATAATTCTATTTCCTGGTGCACATGCGAGATAAAGATTTCCTTTCAAAGAATACAGCGCACCGGAAGGGACGCAGGCATGCCTTCTGTGGATACATGGGGTAGTTCTGCACTGATGGTCTATGACATGCTTCAGTCCCATTATAACCTCACAGCAGTAGGTAAATTCAGAATTAAGCAAACCAAGCACAGTGCACCCTTCTGATTATGACTGAATAAGAGGGCACTTTATGAAGGTAAACAGACCTAAATGGAGTTATTAAATGTAACGTGACAACAGAGGGACAACTGCCTAGGGAAGAGGCATAGCAACACAGGGACGGCACGGCCAATCTTGGGCATGAACTTAAACGTGACATTACTGAGTGCGTTCACAGAGAGGCAACGGATCGCAAACTCCTGTGAAAACAAGACTCCAAATACAGGAGAAACACAATGAGTGCTGTGATTCAGAAGGTCTACTTTTGAATTGGAATGCCCGTTTTAGTAAGGGCAAAAAATGTTCCAGAAAGCCACACTGTAATTAAAAAAAGATAAATCACTGCCTGGATGCATACACTGAAACCTTTTGTGAATAGGAAAACAAAAAAATTTCCTATTACAAACTAAACTTTAGATGTTTCCTTAATGATACCAATTATGGGAGGGGAGACCTGGCAGCAGCTTCCCTTTTAATAGAATAAAAGGCCGATATGAACTTAAAGACAGTCTCTCCCCAGAGCGTTCTCCCCTCTCCTACTCTGTAGAAAGTGATGTAATGAATGTCTCATCTCGGCTATTGTTAAACCATCATCCGCTGTGTGTGGCATTTCTGCAAAAGAACGGCAGCCCCAAACGTCTAAGGAATGCACGTTTTAACGTTTCAGTGGATTCTCTGGTAATTTCTAAATAATCTGTCTTTAAAACTGAGTACTGTGCTGGTATGAACGGAATTGCAACCCCACCAAATTCAATGCCAGCCCCAACACTGTGTTCTGGAAGACGTCAAAGACACGTTTTTAATGCCGTCGACTCCAGATCTTGATTTCTGGTCAATTTCAACCAGAGACTATACATTAGTTTTGCCCAAATCACCAAGAAGCATCTTTTGTTTTCCCAAACGACCACACGTGCAGTTTTCCCAGGTGGCAGCATTCATGGACCATAATCAAAAAGAGTGGACTTGGCTAAAACTGTAGTGGGTGCGTGGGGCGCCACGACGCGACATGCTAGCTGGGGCGGCTGAAACGACGACGTCGATGTGGCCACGGTTCTCAAGGCCCGAAGGCAGATCAAGGTGTCGGCAGGTCTGGTCTCCCCCGAGGCCTCTCCTTGGCTTAGAAAGGGTCTTCGTGTTTGATTCTAGCTGTGCCCCTGCTCGCTCCTTTCTCTGTGTGAGCTTCTCTACACACGGTGGTGTCTCCCCGTGGGTCCTCATCTCTTCTTCTGATAGGGTCCCGGGCAGCCTGCACGAGAGCCCACCCAAACAGCCTCCTTTCTCCCTCAGCACCTTCACATGCCCTCTCTCCACATGCACTCACATTCGGAGGTCCTGGGGGCTGGGGCTTCAACATACCAATTTTTTTGTGGGTGGCGGAGGCACCACGCAGTCCACAGTAACATGATGCTGAGTGTTACAGACACATCATTTATACATTGCCAGAGAATCCACGGAAACATTAAAACGTGCATTCCTTAGACATTTGGGGCTGGCCGTTCTTTTGCAGAAATGCCACACACAGCAGATGATGGTTTAACAGGAACAGAGATGAGACATTCATTACGTCCCTTCATTCAACCAACGTTATTGAGCGTTCATTTATGATCAGCTAAATGTTGCACCCCCTCCCCATGAAATCAACGTCATTGGGATAAATGCAGTAAAACAAACCAACAGTACAAGTCAACAAAGCAAGTGAACAAAAGCAGGTGACACCAAGCAAGCTTGTCATGAGCGGGTCAGTGAGTTGGCCGCGGTAGCTGCTAGGCTCTGGGGGCATTGCAGACGCGGCCATCATGGCTGCCCACAGCTAGCTGTCTTATGAGAGAAGGGTGCCGTGGTGGAAGGAAGACTTATGATAAGTGGAGCATACTTCCTCCAACATTATTACAAAATTTTCCTTGCAAAAAGTGAAGCCACTAAAACCACGAATGCAGAAGTTCCCAAATTTCCCTGTTTCACAATGCTCGTAGTGTCTCATGAATTTTTCATAACATTCCTAGGCCAAAGGACATACCCCAAAGTATTGTTTACTAAATAGTAATGTCCAGAAAAGTTAAGTATTATGACCTGACAACCTAGTAGTTGTTGGGGAGAAAAAACAAACAAACATATATATTGAAATAAAACATAATATTTTTGTTTCATTCTTAAAAGACCCAGAGACTTACGATGGGCCCTCAACAGCCAACATGCTTGTGGAGCATTTCATAACTTCACAACCACTGGATTCTGATTCAGCAGTGCCACTCACAATTCCTATTCTGTCTTGACTTCTTGAATTCTTGAAAATGTAAAATAGCGTGAGGTGTCCCCCCAGGGGTGCCCTGGCACAATGTTTGGGAAACCACATCACTAATAAACTACAGTTTCAACAAAATAAATAATGAACTCAACAGAATTGAAAGCGTTATTAAAATCATGATGGGCATGAGATGTATTTTCTCCTTTGGAAACTCTTAAAAGGTATACTTGATTAGACCAAAAATCTATGAGACCTGTTGGCAGCTTATACAAAGGTGTTTGCTTCTCCTAGATAATATCTGAAAGTATTATTGTGCAGGTTTTTAGAAGATCCAGCTCAGAGTAGCTAACCCTGATGGATTTAACCTGATGGGTTCAAGTCTTCTACCTATCAATTTTGTGATTGACTCGATGCTGAGGCAGGGTCAGAAGGAGAATGCTACCCAGAATCCCACGTTCATTGATGCAGGAACTACACAAGAGGGAGGTAGTTTGGGGTAAAAGTTGGCAAAAATGCCGTGGGAAAAGGAGAAAAAGAACAAAGTCTTGTGTCATTGCCAATGGCAGGGACTTCCTTCCTCAAGCCCCCTTGTCTTCCTCAGAGACGAGAAGCAGTGACCTACTCCACCTCATCAGCCAGGGTCTCACCCAGATACGAGGGGAAAGTCTCCCGAAATGAGAATTTACAATGGTTTCCAGACGGCGAGCTTCACACACACTTTTTCAGCTTGTAAGAAAAGTAAGAGAGAAAGCCCCGACCTTCGTCTGGGACTGTCATGGTCATATTTTAAAACTCTAGTGTTTCCAAGTCTAAGTGCATTTCTGGGATGAATTAACTTGCTTCCTGATGGTGCGAAGAAATGCTGCAAGCCAGGGAGGAAACAGAAATCCATCCAAGGCTACCAGAACTCCAAAGAACATGTATAAAAAGTTGAGAATCTTCACTTCCGTTTTCCAGTGGACACATTACATACATAAACTTGCCCACTAAAAAATCAAGAGTAAAATGATTCGATGATTAGTCCACAGGTACTCATTTTTTTAAGGACCAAAATAAAGAATAGAAATCCTGGCTGGTAAGTCATGATTACCCCTTTATTTTTTATCACATATAAATCAGGCCTTAACCAATTAGAGCAATATTTACTATCTCACAATTTATTTTAACTATTTGAGAAACATGGCAATGCCATTCTTTATGATTGAATAAGACGATTCAGGGCATGAAATTAAATAGAGCTGCACAAAAGTTTACTGAGAAACAGAGAGAATAGCCTGAGAACTGGTCTTTACACGAGAAAGGAGAAGAGGTGGGCCGTGCAGAGTTTCCCACGGTCAGGTGGTCCTGATGGCGGCCTTCCTCCTATCAGACAAATTACCCCGCTGTGCTTGCTAGGGGCACACTTCTCACAGCTCAGGGACTTCCACAGGCACTGCCCTGAAAGACGCCGATGAGAAAAAAACAAAACAAAACACACGCCCAGCATCAGAACCACACAGCAGAACTGAAATGGCTGAAACCATTTGATTTTAAAAATATGCATTTAGAAATTGCTTTGTTTAGATGAAATTTGACAACCAACTTCCACAAGGTGCAAGGAAAACCGTTTTTAATCTCCATGCTCAAGAGAACCGCACAGACCCGGACCATCACCCCAGGTTATCAGTTGTCTCCAGGCAATGGGATGCTGGGCTCTAGTTCATTCCTGACCTTCTCCCAACAACAAGCCAGGCTGGTCCTAACCACCCAACCCTTACAGCACACAACCCTTCTCCGTTTCTCGTTCTTCCTTTGTGACCAGCTCTTAACGGCCTGTCTACTTGAGCTCTTTCTACTACTTTGATCCCCGACTCTCCACATTCCACTTCAAACTAGGTAGCAACCTCAAGATGCCACTGAAAGTACCCCCATCAAAACCACTGGCCCCCTTCCATTCCCCTCCTCACTCCCTAACAGGACTCCGGAGGAGTGCCTCAGCGGCCCCTGGTCACTTTCTGCTGTCCAGAAACACCACCTCTCTCGGCTTCCTGGGTTCCATGCTCCCCTGGGGTCCACTTATCCCACTGACTACTCCCCCCAACTCCAATGTTCCACTCTCCAGGGCACCATGTGGGCCCCCTGATCTCTCCCTCCCCAAGTCATCCGTGCACCTGTCTTCTTCAACACCAATTCCCAAAGGCAGACCTCTAGCCCAGATCTGGCTTCTGACGCCTGCATTCAGAACAGCTGGCATCTCCCCTTCAATGTCTGCCTGAAACTCCTCCATGCCCTGCCCCACGGCACCTTCAACTTCCGTTCATGTGATACCCCCCAACTCCGCTCTAGGCACCATGACCTCCTCTGAGGTCCTCCAACTTGCTCATCGCTTCAGGCCCAAGGCCTTTACACACACAGCTCTCTGGGCCTGAGAGAGCCCCTTCCTACCCCTCTTCCCATATGGGGCCATTCTTCTTCTCCCTGGCTTGTAGGTCAGCCCCTCCCCAGCATGCTCTCCGAGGGCCTCCGCGTCACTTACCAGCGCTATGCCCAGTTATCTCCTCCAAGATTACTTACACAAAAAACACAATCACCTGTATTTATTCATCTGTTTATTGCCTGTCTCTCCTGCTCTGCTCTATGTTCCAGGATAGCAAGGATCCCATCTATTTTATGTCCTTATGTATATGTTAGGTAATTTCTAAAGGGTCTTTTGTGAAGTGCATTTGGAAAATATTCTTTGAATGACTGAATATAGTCCCTTACATCCACATGAATTACTACATCAGAATTGGAGAGATCCCAATTCACACATGGAATAAAAATATATTCTTCATTTAACGGGTATTATTGAGGGCCTACTATGTGCCAGGAACTGTTCAAGGTACAGGGACTATAATCTTGAGAATAAAGGCAAAAATCCTTGCTTGCCCTCATGAAGCTTACATTTAAATACGATTTTTGGCCTTGGATCAATCCACTCCTTTTTTCGGCCTTTCATATTTGGAAATAAAGCTTCCTAGTTGCTTTTTAAGATGTTAGCCTTAATATCAGGGTCATGCTTTGACATACACCTAATGTCTCTGCAGTAAATACACGCAAATGGTACCTAGAACAGACGTGAAGAACTTGGACCCCAAACGGCCCTATCAAAGTTATTCTGAAAAGACAATGTAGATACGTGTTTTATCACCTGAAAGAGAATGACACTCTCCTAGGCTGACCAGATTTGACTCTGATCTGTTGGGCAAACATCTAAAGAAAAGATGTGTGTTAAAAAGAGGGGGGATGAGTGGGTGGTGAAGATTTTAATTCTGGAAGCCCAGAAAAAGGCCAGTCTCTGAAGAGAACAGTGCTGTCCAGAGCAGATGGCATCTTGTGAGCTGATTCTAGTACCTGGCCCACCTGGCTGGTGCACTCCCCAGCGGATGTGCATACTTAAGGCTTTCAGAAGTTGGTGTCTTAAACCGCGCATTCTCAGTGGGGGCCAGATCACCCCCCAGAGGGCAAGCATTGCTTCTTGGAGAAAGCAAGAAAAAGTACCTTTTCTTTTTTTTAGTGAGTGAGAGTGTGCATGGGGGGTTGGGAGGAAGGGCAGAAGGAAAGGGAGAGAGAATCTTAAGCAGGCTCCACGCTCAATGCAGGGCCTGATAGGGGGCTCAGTGTCACAACCCTGAGATCACGACCTGAGTGGAAATCAAGAGTTGGACTTAACCCACTGAGCCACCCAGGCGCCCCAAGGAAGATTATTTTTTAAATGCATAATGCACAGACCTGCATACATCACTTAAATAGATATGCAATATTCCTGGGGTACTGGTGGAGGGGGGCTAGTTAGGGGGGAAATATCTAAAATGGCTCTTTAGGAGAATAATAATGAAGAAGAGTCAAGAAACACTGCCTTAAACATCGTCTGTGCTATCTCCATACGCATGGGTGACCTCGGGTACGGAGGATTCTTGATACAGAGAGAGATGGTGAGAGGTAATTTCATACAACTATCTGATCTACTGCCAGATTCCTCGTGATAAATTAATACATTAACTCCATGGGTTTAAATATCATTATTTTTCACTTTTGTTAGAGCAAGTCAGCCTCCCAAGTTTGGCGAAGTTTGGTTTACTTGCAAGATTACACTTCAGAGCTCTCTAGACTGAAGGCCACTCCCCGTTGGAGTGAAAGCACCCAGACGGACAGATTCTACCTGTGTAGACCGGCTTCCCCAGGCAACACATTTTCTGCCTGATGACATCATTCTTCAAATTAAGACCAATTTGTCTCTGACTCCACCAGCCACAGATTTAAATACACACTTCTTAATCTATGTATGTTTCCCATTTGGTATTGCACATAACTCCCGCCAAATTCTGCAAGTGACTTTCCCCATCATAGCCACAACGGATCTAATGAAAACACCACGATCACATACAAATGCAAATTTCACGCACAAACTGTGCTCCGTTTAGGGAACTGAAGACTCACGTCTTAAAGCGCACTGCGATTGTAATTGCCACACAAATACCTCCTCTGATTTGTGTTTCGGGATGGAAAAGGCAAGGTAAGGCTTCACCAAGGTGCTTTCCTCCCAAGAGCTCCTTGCAGCAAGGTCCTGAAATGGGCTGTGCCTTGGAGTCACCTGGCAATTTAAAAAGATAGGTACGTGCCCAGGACCCACACCTAGAGAGTCAGCAGGCTATTATTTTTTTTTTAACATAAATCTCCCCGGATTTATGCACTGGGAACAGAGAAACTGACATCAGATAAGAAGTAGAGAACTAGCCTTGAACACTAGCAGAACAAAGAAACGACTCAGGGGGATGGAATGAATAAGGGTTCACGCTAATGAGGACGTGCTTCCTCCAAGGAGGTGGGCTTTGCTATTCAAACTAAAAATGTGAGGTGTGGTGTGATTATTTAGACCGAAGGAAAGGCATCCTTCTCATTTAGGAGGGCCCTGAGCTAATCGCTGATCCAGCGAGGGAGGTGAAGGCCTCGGTCCAGGCGGCAGAACCTGAGCCTGGACACAGCCAAGGCTGAGCGCTGGGATAAAGGCGGGGGAGAAGTGAGGTTCCAGAGCTGAGCCAAGGCCAACCTCAGATACGCACATGGGAACAGACAAATGGAATTTCAGAGGACCCACAGGAGCAGCTGAACTAAGGCCAGGGGGAGGGCTGGAAGACAAGACCTGGGTACTGTGACATCAGAGAAATATTCTCGGGAGGACAGGCTTCCCTGTAACTTCCAAAGGAATATTTTTAAATGCAGTTTTTCAGATTACAGAGCCCCTAGCCATAATGTACCCCTAAGTTTCATTTTGAAAGCAAAGAGCAAACATCCTGTAGTTTCTAAGACAAATGGAAAACAGAAATCATCACGTTAAAACCAGTTAATAAACCAGCATTCTGAACTTCTACGTCATTCTCTTCTCGTTCTTTTGTTAGAACAAGTCAGCATCCCAGGTCTGATAGTGTTTGGATAGCAAAGCTGATAAAGTTGGGATTAATAAGGGGATTACACTTCACAGCCTGCAAAAACGCCACCCTGCCCTTTGCATCAGTATGGATGGACCAAGAGGGTATTATGCTAAATGAAATAAGTTAGACAGAGAAAGACAAATAGCACATGATTTCACTTATATGTAGAATCTAAAAACAAGATAAGCAAACAGAAAAAAAAGCAGACACTTAAATACAGAGAACAAACTGACAGTTGCCAGACAGATGGGGAGGGAGGATGGGTAATGTACAGAATATATGAGTCATGTACAGAAGTGTCGAATCAGTATGTTGTACACCTGAAACTGGTATAACATTGTGTATCAACCACACTTCAATAATAAATTTAAAAAATGCTCCCACGTGGAACCTTTGCTAATAAAAAAATGTTGTATTTTATTTAAGTGATCATTGGGTTGCCGGGGTGGCTCAGTTGGTTAGGCATCTGACCCTTGATTTCAGCTCAAGTCATGATCTCAGGGTCATGGGATTGGCCGAGTCTGGCTCTGTGCTCAGGAGGGAGTCTGCTGGAGATTCTCTCTTCTTCTCCCTCTGCCCCTCCCCCATTCCCACAAACATGTGCACGCTTTCTCTAAATAAATAAATAAATAAATAAATAAATAAATAAATAAAAAATAATTAAAAAAAACTAATCACTGACCAAGTTTAGATTTAAATGTAAAACTATGTCTTTTATAAATAACAATATTTTAAATTGCATTAAATCATATAAATAAATACCATATTCAATTATATATAATTTTGCATTGATGACTGATGAATGAACTCATGCACATGATTACTGTCTACAGAATTTATTTTTTCCAGGTCTCTCCTTCACCCCACCCCCACCCCTTCTCCCACTGAACCACCAGTAGGTTCAGGCCCGCTGGGCTCAAGAGGAGAGAATTTTGAGTGAATTGCCCCTGTCATGTCGTGTCATGTCATGTCATGACAGCAGGAGCCGTCCCAGAACCACTTATGATGTTCTCCTCCACAGGCTGTATTCACGCCCCTAAGAACCCATCTGTGGGCACGCCCACAGACACGGTGCACGCTGTGCCTGAGTGAAAACGGCCTTCTTCGGGTTCACCAAGAGCTGCAGAATCGCAGCACTTGCGCCTTCTGTCAGTGGAGGTGGCCGCCATGCCACATTCTAAACAGCTGACTGCCTGCTAAATCAGTAGCCATTCCTATCAATCCCGGCATCAGGCAAGATGGCCGCATCGCGTGGTGTGGTGAGGGTCTCTAAGAACCAGGCTGGGTTACGCAAGCATTTGAAGGGAGTAGCTGGGTAACACCTTTCCCAGCCCCTCTCTCTGTGTACCTACAGAGGCCAGAAACCCACACACTTGCTTCCCCAGGTTTCTACGTAGCTGTGAGTGGAACCAGATGTGAATCAAGTCAGCTCTGGAAAAGGAAGACTCTCTGTATTGGCTTTTAATCTCCCACTAAAAAGGAACAGACACAATTCATGGAAAACGTTCTTTTTCCTACTCCTACTTGCTTTGAATGCAGATGAAATGGCTGGATCTGCAGCAACCTCCATACAACTGTGAGAGAAAAAGCCAATGGACTCTGGAAACATCAGATTTCATTGATCTACTGGACCAAGGTCAGTGGCCCCTCCACCTTTGGATTTCTTTTTACTGGAGGCAAGTAAATTTCCATTTGCTCAAGCCTCCATAGTTTGATTTTCTGTTTCCTGCAGCCAAATGTGAGGCTGACTCATCTGGTTGGGATAGCCCAATTGAGTTAGCAAACACAGCTTTCCCTGTGTTGTGGCATAAGCTTCTGTTACAAGTAGTTTTCTGAGTGTGTTTGGTGTAAAGCAAATGAATGAGTTGAGACCACACATGAAAGCTATGTATGGAATGTACCCTAAATAGTCTGGCAAGCCAATAAGAGAAGGAATTCAGACCGATCTGAGAAAAATTAACCTCTTTCTGGAGACCATGATGTCAAGAAAGATTTGAGTTGGAGAGGCGGACTGGATAAGGGAGCAAGTAAAGGAGACTTCCCGAAGGTGAGTCTTCAGCTAAGTATTAGGAGGTCAGAGTACAGCTGCTCCACGCATGGAGGTCCACACTTCGAGAGGGGCAAATCGGGCTGAGCGGGAAGTCATCCCGCGTGTACCAGCTGGAGGGACAAAGGGACAGCAGCAGGAACAGAAGACACATTCTTGCCCTCCAGGAACTGACTCTATCATTACGAGGGTAGAATAAACTCACAAAGGGAAAATGTCTAAGCAAATTTTGCTCAGGTACCATTTTTTGCCTGTAGCAGGTTGACTGGTACGCCCCTCTTCAATGACACCTTTGCAGTGTAATTAGATTACACACCAGAGATTAGATCATCCTGGAGTAGGGTGAGCCCTAACTCTGGGAAAAAGGACCTTGCGGAAAGAGAAGATGCTGGGAAAGCCATGTAAAGATGACGCCGAGATAGGAGGGATTCAGCCACAGCCAAGAAACATGTGGGGGCCACCAGAGGCTGGGGAGAAAAGGGAGGAGGGTTCTCCCCTGGAGATTTTGGAGGGAACCTGGCTCTGCTGACACCTTGATGTTGGACTTCTAGCTTCCTGATCTGTGCGAGAATAAATCGAGTTTGCGTCTTAGCAGCCTCAGGGAACACTCTGTCTTCCGCGGAGGGGACAGAGGGGAGAGGAGTGAGGCAAGAGACCCATGGAAGGAAGGGAGGTGGGAAGCGAGGCTTGGAGCAGAAACAGAGAGTGCAGAGCACATGCCTGGAAGAGACAAAGACAACGGATGTGCGGCTTCTCTGTTGGGGAATCTCCCGGAAGGGCTCACTTGTCAAACGAACACTTAGGTCTCGGCAGAAGGCCATGTTGGTGAGAATATCAAGCTCAAAGCTGAGCCTATCTTATGGGGCTTTGTTTTAAACATAAACGTGACTGAAGGTAAGAGTCTGTGCAAAAGTCCCCTTCCTGTGTGAGGCTTAGCGCCCAGATAGTCTGACTACGCCTCTGACCGGAGACTTCTTGGTGCCGAGGCCCAAGGCCTAGGCGGGGTGTGGAGGGAGGCAGGAGACCTTTTCTGAATCTCCTCCACAGCTATTTTCCCAGTTTTTCCTTTTTCATTTTTAAGTAGGTTCCATGCCCAGCATGGAGCCCAACATGGGGCCTGAACTCATGACCCTGAGATCAAGACCTGAGCTGAGATCAAGACTCGAACACTCAACGAACTGAGCCACCCGGCGGCTGCCCCTATTTCCCCATTTCCTAATTCATCATGGTATTAGTTTAAAATTGAGCTATTAATGACTTAATATTAAATTGACCTAAAAAAACACTGTCAGAAGAAAAACTGGAGCAGTTGCTAGTGGGACAGTGAAGGGGCTTTTGGGCTTGGGTTCTGTGCAAAGGCTTCGATCCAGTGGCTCCATCCTTCACCTTGGGAAAGGCAGGCTGGGGCCGGCTGTCTCCATTTCAATTCCTTCATCATTCATGGAAGCCTTCAGAGTCTGGCTTAGAGGCTTCCACAGTAACAACTTTATTTGTGACTCTAAGATATTTTAATACTCACGGCCATGACCTAGCAACAATTCTTAGACATATGAACTTGGACCAGTGACCTTCACCCCCGTCAGTATGGCTATGACCTTGAACTTTCTGATCCCATGAACCAAGCCACCTCATAAATCTCAAAATCACGGCCTGTACCACCTTCCCTTCCAGCTTCCTACGGCCTCACCTTGACACATCACAGGTGCCTCACTCCCAGCGCCTGCCTTTGCTGCTAACCCACCAGCCTAGCTGCTGGCATTGCTTCCTTCTCTAGATAGCCAGAGCTCACCACAGATGACCTGAAGTTCCTCCTCACCAGTCTCCTTACAACCCCACCGGCTGTGCCCTGCAGTCATGAACCAAGGACTGAGGTCCTCATATCTTATCTACCCTATGCCAGGCACACAGTTCAAGAGGATTCCCCATGGATTCGAGATTGAACCACTACAAACTCATGGTCTCCACTCTTGGCACCAATAGAAAGTCATCTAAATACAGCTTAGCTCCCTCTTCTGTCCCCTCCAAGCCTACCTCAAACCTTTGCTATTCTCTTGGTCTCCTTCCCACTCAGCCCTTACGTTGATGTTGTCAAGGACAGTCTTGTTTTCTACTTCAAGAAAACCGAGGCCTCCTTCAGTCCCCAGTACATAAACCCTTAGCTCTACACCCACACCATGACTACAAGGCTTTTCCAATCAGAGACATCCCTCTGGTTCAAGGACAACCTCTCTGCCTTGACCCAAACCCTCCTCGGGAACTCCTTCTGGGGCCTCGCTGTGGCCATGATCCCTTCAGTACCCCCCTGTTGGTTCTGTCACTAAAGAGATGTATCTCCCTAGCTTCTACCCACCCCTCCCCTCTTGATCTCCACCAATTTTTTTTTAAGACTTTATTTATTTATTTGACAGAGAGAGAGAGAGCACAAGCAGGGTAGCAGCAGGCAAAGGGAGAAGCAGGCTTCCCTTTAAACAGGGAGCCCAATGTGGGGCTCGATCCCAGGACCCTGGGACCATGACCTGAGCCGGAGGCAGATGCTTAACTGACTAAGCCACCCAGGTGCCCCTCCACAAAATTTCTGGAAAGATAAGTGAGTCCTAAACTTGGATGTGCATCGAAGTTTCATGGAGAAGCTTTTGGGGATCACCTGAATCCATCCCACACAGATCACTGAACCTGCAGCTCTGGGACCTCAGCAAAGAAACCACTTTTTCACCAACTATCCCAGTGCTCCTTGCAATGCTCGCTCATGGACAATATGCTCTTCACTTGTTTACCTCCATCTGCTCCTACTTCACGGCAAAGCAAGGTTCCTTTATGCGCACTGTAAAGTCGGTGGTGACCCTCCAGTTGCCAAATCCCAGGTGCAGCTGAAATTTATATAACATGATTTTTTTTTTTTTTGAGGCTTTTGACACTTTTAATTACTCCCTCCTGTTTGGAAATATCTTTCCATACTCACCTCTTATGCTTATCCTCTCTATCCCTGGCCTTTCCTCAAGACTCCTTGGGTTCCCTGAGCTCCTTACCTCCTGGTGCCCTCCGGGGTCTTGTGTTCACTCTCACAAGATTCAAAACTCAGTGGCCACATCGGCTCTCATGGTGGGCACGATCCCCGAAGGGCAACATCTCCCCGATGAGTCTGTTTCCAGCTCAGAATCTCCTTCCAGAATTCAGGCAATTATAGCCTGCCGCCTCTCACACATCTCTACCTGGTGGACCCTCAGGCACATTCTAGAATATGGCCAAAGGAATTCGCTGTCCTCCTGCCCTAATTATCCTACCCCCATCTCTCCATCACTTGGTGTCAATTTGGTGTCACCTCCCAATACTCGATCATCCGAAGCAGCAACAGGACACCATTCCTTGATGTGTACTTTGCCCCACACATCTGATATTCACTACGTTCTGGCAATTTTATCCCTTAAATGTCTCTTGAATCTGCCCCTCCCCCAACTACTGCTTCTTCTGCTCTGTTTCTCCATCAACTCTGGACTCTTCCACAAACTCCAAATGTCCCCGACCCCAGGCTCCTGCGCAGTCTGTATTCTTATGCATCTGGCAGAAGCCACTACAGAGACACGAGGTGGACAGTGCCATGGCAGTGGACACTCCCAGATCACAGGGGCTCCCAAGTCCACCGTGCAGTTCTCCCACAAGCTCTAAGTCCCTCGTGGATCAGCAGATGCTGGGGACGCAGGTTGACATGGGCTTCATCATCATGTGGGCATCCACAGTCACGGTGGCAGAAGGAGGGGGATGGAACGGGGCTCCTCTAGGAGATGGCACACGGCTCTACTAGTCACTTGACAAGTCATCTAAAGTCTAGGGCGAGGCAACTGCCAGCCTAGCGAGTGCCAGTTAGCACACGACTCAAATCTCCAGCACCCACATTAGGCAGCCCTCTGCTTAAACCCTCTGGAGCCAGCCTGCCTCTCCTACAGCTCTGTCTGCAAATGGCACTATGCATCAGGAAGCCCGAGGACGCACATTTGAAATACAAAATTATAGCACTCGTTTCGGAAAACTCTGCTCAGCTTGGGACATGACCCAGGAATCTGCATGTTAACAGACTCCTAAGGCGATTACGTCACAGTAGTCCACGCACTATACTGTAGGAAACACTGGCTTACCACATCAAGTACGTGTTTCCAAAATAGCACAGGATGTCCTTGATACCAGTCCTCTGGAAGCCCATTTCCACTCATGCCCCACATTGGGGCCACCCTGCTTCCTGATGTGGGGGCATCCTGACCGAGCCACTAGCCTTACTCTCTGCCTCTGTTCCACGCTCTCCCTTCTCTCGCTCTGCTCCCCCTCTTCTTTTTAGAGTCAGGCCTGGTCAATACCTAAGCGACCCCATGACTCAGCCCACGCAGCACTGAAAGAGGAAGGCTCCCAACTCCCATCCCAGCCCTAGATGTCCTAGGTGGCCTCTCTACTTCTCTCTACTGCAAGCAGACCTTGTGCTCAGTCGGCTCTGGGACTTGTCCTGGGGCATGACTGCCCACTTCTGAGGGTACCGCCTTCATTAGACTTTACTGTTTAGCACACTGACTTTTCTACCACCAAACACGAGAGATGTTCCATACGTGATCACTGAACAAGTCAACGGGAGTGAATGAATGAATGAATGAATGAATGAATGAATGGTCTACTGCAGCTCCATGCTTCTGTTGCGTATTTCATTGCTGTCCCACTGCTCCTGAAGGAAAGCAAGTCTGAGCCTGGAAGAGTTGAACACAGGAGGCTGGGGGGACGAGGATTCAGACTGTGAGCAACTCACCTCAGCTCTGAGACCTTGTGATGGCGAAGGGGCCCCAAGGCTGCAGCCGCCAGCACCGGCTTCTCAAAGACGGCTCTGTGCACCTTCCCCAGAAGCTCCCTGCACATCTGCTTTGAATCCTGCCCAAACCGCAGCCCCAGCCTCATCCTGGCCCTGCCTCTTTCTCCCCTGCCTTTGGGCATACAGCAGAAAGAGCAGTGGATTGAGGAAAGGAGGAACAAGCAAAAGCCTCCTACTGTTTCCTTACCTTACAGACAGTAAAAAAAAAAAATCAAGATAAATCGAGATTTCTGGATTTCACTTCTGTGGCGCTCCCACCTGAGAAAAAGCTTTGGGGCTCCCTCTTACAGGAGCTCACACACTGGCTCAAGAAGCTGTGTTCTCCTTTCACTGGCTTTTTGTTGACCTCGCTTTCCTTGCTCAGGTGAGACTTGTTCACTGTTTGTACGTATCCCACCTTACCTCTCCAGTTTGGGGCAAAAAGAGGCTGATTCTAGAAAAATAATGAAGACTCTAATTCACGGGCTCAATGGAGCCATACGGTCAGGGATACATGGTCTGGGACGCTTCATTCAGTGAATACCAGGTAAAAACAACAACCATGACCATAATAATAACAGGGGTCGCCAGACCCGTGGGGTGTACACGACACTTGCCCTGGGCTGGGCCCTGTTTCCAGTACAGCCTGTTCTATAAAGCTCCCCATCTCACAGCTGAGCATGTGGGGAGGCGCGGAGGCACTCAGCCTCCAGGAGGCCGCACTGTGCAGGCTCGACAGCCCAGCCGCCGCTCTCAGCCACCGAGGACACGCGAATCACACAATTAATGACATTTTAGGCAAACATTTTAGATTTCCTGTTGTTCATGTGTTCTCACGTAACTAGAACACGGTCCTCTCGTCAGTGTCAGGAAGCTACTCACTCAGGTAAAGGGATCCCTATTATCGATACCCACTGTGTTGTCAGCAAGGAACAAGGAAGCTGTTTACTAGCGTGGGCTTCTGGGCTGACTTGGGCTCAGACGCCCCCCTGGGGGGCTAGATCCCATGCCAGAGCATTCCATCATCATGGAAATGTATCCACCGGCAAGGTTGTCATTCCGTGCCTTCAGTTACCCATCTGAGAAATGGACATTTTAAAAAATTACTTTCTACTTCTTCCAAAGGAACTATGAGATGTTGCTTCCCAACCATGAAAGGATGACAAAGACAGAAAATACGCACATTCTTCAATAAATAAAGGAATATATGACCTAAGGATACACCTATTGAGAATTTTCTGGTGACCACACACACACACACACACACACACACACACACACACACACACGTTTCCCCATATGAGGAAGACAGGTGGATGCCAAAGGGGGCTGTACCGCCAGCCAGTGCCGGCAGATGTGGGGTTTGCCCCAACCCTCACCCCCCAGGGGAGGCAGGGCCCTCACCGAAGTGTCCAGTTGGAGAAGGCCTCCGGAGGGAGTGTAATCAGCTGGCTCTCAGAAAACTGGAAATGGATCATTTCAAAAATGTCGCCATATAAAACTCTGGTATGTCTCCACCATTGGCTAGTACTGAAAATTTGGTTGTTTGTCACTTAGAGGCATCCAGAGCTCAGGAGGTCTCAAACACGGCTCCTTTTGTTTTTGAACAGCGAGAGGAATTTTTATCTCCCACAAGAAGATCCGTGGGAGAAAAGAGAATAACAGATTGCTCTTTCCTTGAGGGTTCACACCATTTCTTACAAAGCCAAGGACTGAAAACACTTTGTGTCTGTTTGGAAAAAGCTGACTTGAATGCTCCCAAATATTTCTGAGGCTTAGGAAATTAGCATAAAGCATGTAAATACAAATGTATGGGGGAAATGGCTTCTTAAAATATTAATACGTACATACCAAAATAATAAATGCTTGAGAATCAGCAATGAGAATGGCCCATAAGGAATGTGCTGTTGAATAATCAAGGTAAAGTTAGTGCTGACCCCTCTTTTCGGTCACCCCTGCTGTCTTTCCGAGAGCCTGCCCTGGGTGTTCACAGGTGTCTGGGTGTCTGCTGCACCGAGCTCCTTATCAAGGGACAATTATAATTAGATAACGAACAAAACCACAATCCCTTGCAAACCACTTTGCCTTGAGGGACAAAGAAAAGAGAGCAAAAGGTAGAAGGGAAAAAAAGGCAAACCAATTGAGAATTTTATACCAATGCCGCACATAACTGGCTTAGAGAAGCAGGCTCTGGATTCTGTCCATAGAAAC
Source organism: Ursus arctos (assembly GCF_023065955.2). Taxonomy (NCBI): domain Eukaryota; kingdom Metazoa; phylum Chordata; class Mammalia; order Carnivora; family Ursidae; genus Ursus; species Ursus arctos. The sequence goes on along the minus strand of NW_026622819.1, from coordinate 5,773,914 downwards.
TTGGGCTGGAGTCTCCATTTTTCTTTAGACACAGTCTTTCTTCCTTCTACTAAATAGGGTTCAGGGGGTTGATGTAAGAGGGTAAAGGGACCAGCTCCTTTTATCAAAGTTGGGGATTGTTTCCTTTGATAATTTTAAGTAATTTCTCTGGGGTGACTTTCCCAAAATAGAAAATTCCATCCTCCTGGTGAAGTTCTGTTCATTGGGTCATTTATTCATCACACACTTTATTGAGGACAAGACGGACAAATGTCCCTATGAAAATTTACATTCTGGCTGGGGACAGATGCATAAATCTGCTAATTAAATCAAAACTTAATTACAGACTGCGGAGTACAAAGAAGAGAAGTGCAGTGACAGAGGGACACACTCAAGAGCTCCTGGCTCCTCTCAAAGAAAGGCCAGGGCACTGAAGCAAAATATTAATTACCATTATAAAAACCAAAAGGCTCTAGGACTCCTCCTGCATGAGGATTCTCCCCCAGGAGGCTCTTCCCCCAGGAGGTTGCTCCCTGAAGCCCCTCTCCAACAAAGCTCCTCCCTCAGGAGGCTGCTCCCTCATGAGGCTGCTCCCTCATGAGGCTCCTCCCCCATAGAGCTCCTCCCCATGAGGCTCCTCCCCCACAGAGCTCCTCCCCATGAGGCTCCTCCCCATGGAGGCTCCTCCCCCACAAGGCTGCTACCTCATGAAGCTCCTCCTCTGACAAAGCTCGTCTCCCAGGAGGTTTCTCCCTCCTGCCATTTGAGTTTCTCCTCTTGCTTTAATTCCGTCTGTGTGCCCAACGTCCCAAACCTTGGAGCCCTATGTACCGCCTCCGATTCTCTCACGCTTCACATCTGATAATGAAATATGTAGACTGGTCAACCTCCAGCACATATCCCACCTCAGCCGGCTCTACAACCTCCACCCCTGGTGCGCAGACCGAGCCACCGCCCCTGGCATCCTAGCTGTGGCGGCTAAACCAGTCTCACAGCTCTGCTCCCCCCTCCACCCACCCCCCCCTCAGCACAGCAGCCGCCATCTCTGACTGAATGAACGTTGGACCATGCCATTCATTTCCTCACGGTGCTCTGCTGGCTCCTCAAATCAACTCAGCAAAGTCAACACCCTTAACGTTGCTGCCCCAGGCACGCGTGGCCAGCCCTCCTCCACCTCTTGAGTGCGTGCTCTGCTCCTGCACACTGGCTTCCTTGCACCTCGACCTCTCTTAGCCCAGATGTCCATATACTTAGATCTCACTCATGTGACGTTATCAGTGATGAATGACCAGCATATTCCAACCAAACAATAATGATTCCCTTCCCCTCCCCCAGCACTGTTAGAACTGTAGTGGCTTTTTCTGCTGTATTTTTTTTTCACACAATTATCACACTCTGCCATATACATAAATATGTTTGCTTCCCGTCTCATCTTCCCCCTACTAGAATGCTAATGTCATTTGTGTTCACTGCTTTCTGCAGTTTCTATAAAAAGTGCCTGAAAGTAACTAATCCATGTTGAATGGATATCTTAGAATGGATGTATATTGGTTTGAGTCAGTATTCTGTAAGAAGAACAATTCTACTTTCTTCTTTTTGAGTGAGTTTTTTTTAAGATTTATTTTTTTATTTTTATATTTTTATTTTGTTATATTAGTCACCATACTTTGAGTGAGTTTTAACAGCTTTTCTTTTGTTTACTAATCCCATCCCATGTCCCTCCTCCACTCCATCCTCATTAGTAATAGAGTCCCAAGGAGGAAGAGAGAGATGCAAATATGTTCACAGGGCTTAGCAGAAATGTAATCCATGCTCTCTAACTCATGCCTTCCCCGTGCAGATGAGTTCAGGCCAACAACTGTTTTGATTAAAGCCCCTGGCAAGACAAATTCACTTTCTTGAGCTGGAGTCCCCACTCATCGGCTAGTTTATATTAAAATAATATTCACTGAGCTCACGAAATAAGAAACTTCTTTGGTCTTAATACTAAAGTGCTCAACATTGGAAACTTCCACACATGAAAAGTAACTTTTGGTAATATTCCAAAAAAATCTTGGGAGAAACTGCTGACAGGAAGAGCATTATCTGTGGAATATTTGTCACAGTAATTTAGGGCTAAAACCAAGTCTCATATTGGCATTTTTATACCAAAGAATGTCAACCTAATACCTCTCAATGAGTGTTTTGGACCCTCAGGCACATATTCCACTGATGTACCTCACAGTTTTTAATGCAATTTTTGCATCATCTCCAGAGTAATAAAACCTTGGAATTTCTCCACTGACAGCAGGCAGCTCAGGTTTCTGGAAGCCAGGATGCCCTGTACCCTTCTGTCCCACATCTCTCTGCCTTGAGGTTCACTGGCCACGACTGCCTCTTGGACTTGGTGCCCCTTCTGTAGATGTCAGGTCCATGGTCCACGCAATTCGATCCCAACCCTACCCCCACCCAGAACCCTAGTCCTGTCTGGACCTGGTTAACACTGCCGCACATGTTATAAAAAGAACAGTAAGTAGACATTGCTGATCAAATCGACTCTTGTGTATGAATAACAAGCCTTTGATCGTATAAGTAACAGGCAGGACCAAAATGAATGCTGCTCTGGGATGTAACAGATAGTGCAGAGATTCATCCAGAAGGGACACCGGGCAGCTGCTCCCACAGCTCTCTCTGATGCTCTCATTGCTGTTCTTGGCCCCCAAATCTACCCTGAATGAACCAAACCAACCTTTATATCATCTCCCAGATAGAAAAGGCATGGTGCCAAAAACATCTAACTAGGAAATTCAAGTAAATAATATAAACCCTCAAGCTATACATTCTATCTTACGTAACACGGTAAATCATAAATTACCAGGAGGAACTCTTTTTCATTAAGTTCGCCTTTCCAAAGGAAATAAGCTATGTTTTGCTACTATTTTATAGAGATGCCTTTGTGGGGTGGTGTGTTTATTTTTCTACATAATTAAAGTAGGAGTTTCTTGAAGTTGCCCGGTCCCTGATGAAGCCCAGATTTTTTGTTCCGATTTACTTCATCCCAAGGCTCCCTGCTACAGAATGTGCCTCTGTTTTGCATTTATCGTGGGACCCCTATTCAGTTTACTAATCTGCTGGTCTGCACACATCTCCAATGCTGACCCCACGGATATTTAACAGAAACAGGTAAGTGGGTTCTTCTTTACTATTTTACTTATTTTATAGTTTTTTGGGAAGTTCTCAAGATTTTAAATTCTTCAAAAATGTTAGCATTACATATATTTTTCCAGTTCCAGGAAGACACGGACACTGGGTTGGAAGTGCACGCTATCTGCCTGGTGAGTAGGGGTCAGTGGCCACCACAGAACTCCGAGCCCGCTCACTGAGAGCGCGGTCTCCTTCCCCTTTCTTCTGATTTTGTCTTCTGTCTTCCAGACAGAAATTATGCTTTATTTTCACCTAGGATGTGAGACATCTCTTTGACCCTATTTTTCCAGTAGTTTATCAATCACTAATAACAAATCGGTTTTTCATGATAGGACCTTATTTTTAACTTATCCGAAGATATTAATTTCCATTTGCCAGACATTTCCAGAGTCTTTGATCATAATATTTAAAAATGATTTCCAGATGAATTATATTTGGATTAAAAACAAAATCATATTAACAAATACTTAGGAAAACTGTCATAAAACACTGGGAACAGAGAAAATCCTTCTAAACAAGACTGAGACCCAGAGGCAAAAAAGGAAAAGTGTTATGTCTAAGTACCTACAATTTTAAATGGATAGTAAAAGTCACTATAAACAAAGACACGGGATAGGCTTGGGTAAATGTACTTGCAACACATATAAAAAAATAAAAGCTTAATATTCTGTTATAGATATAACTTGTACAAATTGAAAAGAAAGAAGACAACCCTGTAGGGAGAAAGATTTTCAAAGCTACTTCAAAGATGAAGAGATCTAAATGGCCAATCACCACGAGCATCTTCAAAAGCTAAAACGATTCACCTCCTACTAGAATTTGGAAGATGGCAATGAAACCACAATAAAGTTGAATTCCCTTGAAAATTAAAAAAGGACCACAGATTTAAATAGGAACCACCTGTTTTCAGTTTGAATGCTGTTTGTGATACCAGTGTAAAAATATGAAAAAATCAAAATAGAAATTACAGAAATAAGCTTAATGAGAGTACTAAATATATAAATAATTGAGATGGATTAACTAAAAAAATTAATTAAAACTAACTTTTTAAATGCCCAGAAGCAAAACCACACCAAACTTTTTTTCCATATATATTAACATAACCACATTTTTAAAAAAATATTTCATTTATTTGAGAGAGAGGGAAGGACAGAGAGATGGAAATCACAGAGGGAGAGTGAAAGGGAGACGCAGACTCCCGGCTAAGCAGGGAGCCCGACGTGGGGCTTGATCCCAGGACCTTGAGATCACAGCCTGAGCCGAAGGCAGATGCTTCACTGACTGAGCCCCCCGGGGCCTCAACATGACTACATTTATATTACACGTTCCTGTGGGCTGACTTTGTCTACACCATAACATTCATTACTTTCGGTAGTATTATTGAACTGTATCATGGCCCTGTCAAATAATTTTGCATATTATTTCACCTTTTCTGATGATGGAAGACAGGCGATACTTTCCTAAGGTACTGAACTATCTTCAGAGAGAAAAATCTTGCTTGCTATACATAGCCTCAAATGAACAGCTTACTTTTTTCCCAAATGCGAACAAACACAAAATTCCCAATCTTTTCAATATGCCTTTGAATAAAGAGAACACAGAATTCTAGAATGAGTTATAGAACTATACAACTATTTGTTTTGAAGATTCATTTATTTACTTGGGGGGGAGGGGCAGCAGGAGAGGGAGAGAGAAGCCAGCATGGAGCCTGCCTTGGGACTCAATCCCAGGAGCCTGAGATCATAACCTTAACTGAAACCAAGAGTCAGAGGCTTAACTGTGCACCACCCAGGCACCCCCCCATACAACTATTTTTAAAAACAAAATCTTTTTAAAAAGATAGCCAAAGCTTACATGCAACCTAATTTTGCAGCAGTTTGCCTTGAATTTATACTCTGGTACATGTGTCAGGAAGAGCCACTATTGTTATCTGAGAAAAGGAAATTAAATGGCAGAAGAAAAGACTTCCAGTATCAATTAATAATCTCTACTATTCTACCATTTTTTCACAAGTGTCCCAAATTTAGCTTTCTTACACTCCTTTCTACCTCATTATCTTTTTGTCTTTCTTGCTTAGCTTAAGTACCGTGACCCCCCAAAATGACTCATTCCCTTCTATCTCCTTTCCAACAGGTCCTGTCAGCTTTGAGTTTGATTTCCGTCGATGGAGTCTAAGTATTCCAGCCAGGCGTCTCCGTGCCAGGCACACAGTCTGCCAGCTAACGGTACCTGATGCCCACAGGTGCAGATAAGGAGGGAACAGTGCCATGACCAAGAGGACTTTGGGAATTAGTTGTGAAAGAGCCCATTTCACCTCGCTCAGCCAGTGCAACTTTATTGGATGGTTTTAACATATCTGGGGGGAGAAAGGCTTTGAGGGTGCTTCCTCCCGTGAGAATGACCCCAAGTGCTGGGAGCACCTGGCAGTGCCTCGATGTACGTCAGGGCATGGAAGCTTCTGGAGATCCCTTGGAGGAGAAAGATGGAAACCTGTCTCAGATGCTCGAGCTTCAGGGGGGACAACCGAAAGGAAACACCAAGGAAGGCCGGGCAGAATTTAGGGCTCAGGGAGGGTCCCTGTAGGCTTAGAAAGGATTTCTCAGTACAAAATTAGATACTCACTTCTCCTTTCCTTAATTTTAACGGCTTTGTTTTTGTTGTTTTCCCTTAACTCTGCATTCGGAATTTACTTTGGTGGTGGTTGGATGCAGGTTCTGTCGCCCAGCCAAGGTCTCACACTACTTACTGAATAACCTTTATCTTATTCCCTGGCTGGTAACACCGCCTTTGTAACATCTTAATTCTTTATGTGCTTTAGAATCTGTTTTCTTTGTTCTTTTTTCTCTTCCAGCGCTTGGCAAACTAAGGGCCACAGGCCAAAGCAGGTCTACAGCTTGTTTATGTACAGCTCTTGAGCTAAGAATGATTTCTCTTTTGCATTTTTAAAAGATTGGAAAAAAACAAAAACGAAAGTAAGCAGTAAGATTTTTGGTGATATATAAAAATTATATGAATTACATGAATTTCAAATTTTAGTGTACATAAAGCTTTACTGAAACTGTTCATTTGTTTATATGGAATTTATGGTCACTTTTGTACTGTAACAGAGATGAACAGTTCGGCTCACAGAGCCAAAATCAGTATTGTCTGGCCCATGATCCGCCAACCATGGTAATAGTCCATTGATCTACTGATTCTAAACCCATAACTGACAAAGCAGATTTTATTAGGTATTATTTATTTATTTTTCCAAGTAAAACACGGAGTTATTTAATCCAATTACTCTTATGGAGTGAATGTTCGTGAGCCCTCCCCTTAATTCATATGGTGATGCCCCAACCCTCAATGTGATAGTATTTGGAGATGGAGCCTCGGGGGTACTTAGAATTGGCTGACATCGAGAAGGTGCCGTCCTGGTCCGACGGAACCAGCACCCCTATAAGAAGAGATTTCAGGGAGCAGTTCTCTCCCAGCATGCAAGAGAAGGCCATGTGATGACGTGGGGAGAAGCGCCAGGCCCCAACCCTACCGGTACCCTGATCTCACACCTGTAGCCTCCAGAAGAGTGAGAAGATAACTTTCTGTCACCTAAGCCACCCAGTCTGAGGTATTACGGTAGCCTAGCGGTCCACACGATGACCAAAAAAGGTCCGTGAGGATGTTAATTGTGTGTTAACATTATAAATGAATTTGGTAGGGACTGACATTTATAATATTTACTATTTCCACCCAAATATGCCCCCACTTCCTACTTATTTGGACTTTTTATGTGTCTCAGGAAAGAATTTTCATTTTTCCAAATATCTCCAATTTTTCTTATTAATTTATTCAGAAAAATCATACATTTGAAAATATCTCCAGTAGAATCACTTCTATTACAGTTTTCTAACTGAATGTTACTGAAATAAGGAAAGTCTTATTAGCTTCTTGCGTTGCTTCACTTTTCTTGATTCTCTTGTGTTTTTCTGGTAACACATTATTTGCAATCACAATAATAGATATTATCGAAGAATAATTGTAAAATTCCACTTTTTCTCTCATATTTATAGGCTTTCTTCTTCGCTGTGACTAACTGCCCTGACTAGTATCATCGTAATAATTTAATAACACTGTGTGTGTCATGGCCTTGCAGTGGGGGGTGGGGCGCAGGATGCCGTGGACACTTGGCAGGTGAACTCCTAACCCATCCTCCCTGTGTTTCTATAACGTCCCTGTGTCCTTACACTTATATTCCCTTTCATGTGCTCTTCTTCTCATTTCTCTCCCTTACTTGTCCAGAACGTATAATGGAATCATTTTTAAATTGATTGTTGCCATTTCCGTTCTTAATTTAAGAGGACAGGCCGCATGCACGCAGTCATCCAGGGAGGTTTTGGTCAGCTCAGCACCTGGCCCAACGTGAGACTCGAGGGATGCTGAGATGAACCCACCCGTTCCCTGGAAGGTGCAGGGAACATGCTCACAGTAGACACTGGAGAAGAAGGGGTGGGGGTAGGGGGCCTTCTCATTTTCCTTTGCTTCAGCTTTTATTTTATTTTTTTACCATGCCCATGTATCACATTTATAAGAAACATGAATGCTTTTGATATGAATGAAAAATAAAACTGAGACTAGAATGATCAAATTAAAAAGAAAACAGTATGTGTCCTCGAAGTACCTCGCACCATCATAGGGAAGGAGCCACATGAAGTCATCAAGCTCAAGGTACCGCCTGGGGCTGCCAACGAACGTCAAGTGATGTGCAATTTACCAGGTCATCACCGGGAGCAGGGACCCTGACCTGGGCAGGAAGCAGGGCGAGCTGAGACTTCCTGGAGCAGGTGAGTTGAGTCCCAAGAGATGAGATGAAGTTAGTCATGTGAATAATGTCATGTTGCAGCTGAAAGAGAGGGCTCTGTGCTTCCGCAGGCAGGGCTGTGGATCCCAACTCCACCTGTCATGGATTATGTAATTCTGGGGAGCTCCTTCACATCGGAGCCCCTGACTCTTCACCTATAAACCTGGGGGTTAATATCTGTATCTTTCTATGTCTATGTATGTAGCTATCTATTCCTTCCTTCCTCCGATTATCTATTCATCTATCATCTCTCCCTCTGCAGATAGACAGATGGATGCAGGTACGGATGTGAAATTGGATACGCACATGGGCACAGACACAGAGTCTCCGGACCCCTCCAGGTACAAGCTCACATCATGTGTACCTTCATTTGCAACCCCCGCCAGCATTTCAAGTTGCCTCTTCATTCACACGCACGGTGTGATAACAGATCACCGACCGCAGTCTGCAGACCCACAAGGCTACCTCGCCACAGGCCTTTCTCCGACAGTCCTACACACAGATTATCAGGAACATGTCTGGGCAAATCAGAGACAGCGCTGAGCCACCTTAACACACCCCCCGGGGAGCACAGCACCCAAGGTCCCCGGCAGGGGCTTATTTGATCCGTTTCCTCCCATGCCAAAAGGCGGCCTGGTAGCCAACGCGATGAAACGTAATTAACTGCGTATTTTCTTTCTGTCACATTTGTCAGAATTCAGAACAGACTTAGAACTGCCTGCTGCAGCTGTATCACCTGGGCTGAGGGGACCCCAGGGCGAGACAGGGCAGGGAAGTACCAGGAGTGACAGAGGCGGCTAACGGGCAGGTCTGCACACGTATCCAAGCCCTTAACACCGGCTGCTTTTTAAAACTACAATTCTAGTTTGAATTTCCACATTACTCATTTAGTGGCGTTCTTTTTTTCTTGACCCGTAAACTGCCTCTATGATCGTGTCAGGGATTAGTCCAAATCTAAAATACAGTTTTGCCACAAAAATCAAATGAAATGAAATAATAAAATAAAATAAAATAAAATAAAATAAAATAAAATAAAATAAAATAAAATAAAATATTAGTGAATTGTTTTCCTTCCAAACACAGTCATAATTCTATCCATTGGTCTCAAGACAGAAAAGTATAAACTACGGGGCTGAATCTGGGGACAAGCTTATTCTTGTCTAACACACAATCAAGTATGGTATTTTCCTTTCATTTTTTAAAATTTAAATTCAATTAGCCAACATATAGCACATCATTAGTTTTAGATGTAGAGTTCAGTGATTCATCAGTTGCGTATAACACCCAGTGCTCACCACATCACGCGCCCTCCTTAACGTCCATCACCCGGTTACCCCATCCTCCCACCCACCCCTCTGAAACCCTCAGTTTGTTTCCCAGAGTCAAGAGTCTCTCACGGACGAGGTCCGCATTCCCACGCTTAATCTAGAAAGCCTGCCTTTACATTTATTGCTCTGTCTTACAGCTACTAGAATAGAAGGCAGGTATTTAGGAAACAATAAAATGAATAAGGTATTTTCACTCCTGAAGAACAAGAGTGAGAAGACAGTGCGACAGTGAGCAGAGCGGAGGTGCGGAGCGCCTCGGACAATCTTGCCGATGATTGCTGTTGTCAGTCTTTTAAGTTAAGCCATGCAGGTTTGTGGGTATGATCTTATTCTGGTTTTAACCTGTTCGTTAATGAATCAGAGGCCCTTTCATGGGCTTACGGGGCATTTATATGTGATCCTTTGTGAAATGTCTGATCAGATCCTTTGTCTTGTTTTTGATAGGGTTGTTTTTCTTCCTATTATTGAATTGTAGGAGCTCTTTGTATGTTCTGGATAAAAGGTTTTTGACCTACGTTTGGCAAATACGTTTCCTTATCTGTGGCTTACTGAGTCATGTTCTAAATGGTGTTTTTGATGAGAAAAATTTATTCCCGTAAGGTTCTTCCGTTCTGTGTCCTGCATAAGAAGCCAATCATCTACGTCAGCCCCAACAAAGACGTTCTTTTATATTTCATTTAGCACTTCTATAGTTTTGGTTTTTACATTTAGCTATGAATAGATGATTTGGATTTAATTTCTTTATGATGAAAGGTAGAGATAGAGGTGTTTGTGTTTTTGTTTTTGCTTTTTTCCTGTATATTTGGTTGTTTGAACAGCATTTTGAAGACTTCCATTTACCCATGAGATCACTTTGGCATTTCCGCCCAAAATCCAATGACTGCATGAGCCGGGTCTATCAAGAGCTCTCTGGCCTGCCCCACTGCCCCACGGGCTGATCTTTAGGCCAGCACCAGCTCTGTTGACCACAAAACCAACCAAAGGGAGTAGCTTAACTTTCTTCTACTTTTACATGATAATTGTGATTATCCTAAGTCCTTGGCTGTTCAATGTAAATTTTATAATCAGTTTATAAATCTCTACGAAAAGCCTGTTGGTTTTAAAATTGAGACTGATTGTTTATATACAGCAAGCTTGAGAAAATTTTGAGGCTTCCAATCCATGGAGAGCACAATACAATGCTCCATTTACTTTGGTTTATTTTTATTTTTATCTATCTATCTATCTATCTATCTATTTGAGAGAGAGAGACAGACAGACAGACAGACAGCAGGTGAGGGGCAGAGGGAGAAGCAGGATCCCCGCTGACCTGGATCCCAGGACTCCGGGATCATGACCTGAGCCAAAGGCTAACCAACTGAACCACCCAGGCGCCCCTAATTTGTTTTTTTTTTTTTTTAAGTCTTTCAGCAACTATGTAATTCTAAATGTAGAGATCTCACTTGTCTTTTCTTCAATGTGTTACTAAATATTTTGTTTGTTTACATAGCTATAAACAGAATTCTATTTTTACTTTTATTTTTCATTTTTTTCCTGCCAGTATATAAAAATACAACTGATTTTTGTTGCTTTTGTACCCCTCAACCTTGTTATGTTTGCATATTAGTTCTACTGGTTGTTTACTTGATTCCTGAGGATTTTGTGTGTAAATAATTGGTCCTCTGTGAAGAGACAGTTTTACTTGTTACTTTCTATGTTTTATGTCTTTTATTTCTTTTTCTTGCCTCATTTCACTCATATGACCTGCAGTAAAATATCGAATAGGAGTGCCTTGTTCCAAATCTGAGAGGAAAAGTGTTTAATATTTGGCCACGGTGTAAGGTGTTAGCTGTGTGTTTCATATATGCCCTTTCTTGGTTTAAAAGCGATTCCTTCTCTTCTAAACTGCTGAGAGTCTTTGTCATAGAAGGGTGTTGAATTTTACCGAATGCTTTTCCATTTGTTTCAATATTGACATAGTCACTCTCCTCCATTCTGTAAACGTGGCAGACTAACTTGATTAATTTCCACATGTTAAACTGGCCCTATGTTCTTGGGAAAAACCAACATGGTCAAGCTAGATTGTCCTTTGTATATATTTGTGGCTTTGATTTGCTAAGATTTTAGTAAGAGTTTTTGCATATAAATTCATTAGGAAGATGGGTCAGTCCCTTTCTTTCTTTCGAATAGCTTTGCTAAGCTTTTGGTATCCAGGCTTCATAGAATGAGTTGAGAGGTATTCTTTCCATTTCTATTTCTTTAAATGATTTGTGTGAGATTGGTCTTATTTTTTCCCCTAATTATCACCAATTCAGTCAAAGGGGATTTGTCTCTTGCTCTTTTTCATTCTATCAGTTCTATTTTCAGTTATTTGAAACACAGTCATGTATCCTAGACTGTTCTGTCTTCCTCACGGAGGCACCATCAGATTGTGACGTGTCTGGTAACTCTGGGTCTTGAATGAGATCCTCACATGGCCACTGTGGCCTTACAGGGCTTGTCTGTATGGCAGATCCCTCACAACCCGTGTATCTTTAGCCTGTCCCTCCGTTTAAAGTGCATCTCTTGCAAACAGCATAGTACTGGGTCTTGCTTTTTACCTATTCCAGTAATTTCAACCTCTGGGTGTATTTGGTCCAGAGATCTTTGTTTCTATGTATCTGAGGAGGCAACTGATTCTAATTTGAGCCTCCCTTGTTAGAAAGGTTTTTCCCCCTCTAATTTTATTTATTATTTTTTAAATTTAAGGTTTCTCCATGTCTTTTCATGGCTCCATAGCTCCTCTCTTCGTATCCCTGAATCATATGCCACTGCGTGGATGGACTAAGCTTATTTTTCTATTCAGTTGTTGCAAGACATCTGGTTGCTTCCAATTTCTGGCAATTATGCATAACGCTGCTATGAACATGCGTGTGAAGGTTTCTGTGTGGATGTAAGTTTTTTTTTTTAATCTCATTTGGATAAATGAGCACATTTATAGAAGCACAATTACTGGATCTCATAAGAAGACGATATTTTGCTTTGTAAGACATCGCCAAACTGTCTTCCAAAGAGGCTACCCCATCAGGTCTATTAATAATTAATTACCCCTTCATTAATCTGTTTTTGTCAGTGACAAAGCTCCTCTGTGGGTTTTCCTCAGGTTCTTGGGTCTTATGCTCCTGCCCAACTCACTCTCCGGCAAGGGAAAACGGACCACGGGGACCGCCTTGAGCAGGTCGGAGTTCCCCTGGAGCTGGAGGGGAGCCAGCCTCTCCCGAGGGCCCTGGTGAGCGCGGGGGGTGCAGGGAGCCAGGTGCCTCAGAGAGTCGCGCCTGTGCCAGCAAGCAGGACGGCGGAGGGAAGAGCGGCTGACAGAGGGAACCAACAGCCCGGCTGCTGCCTGGCCAGTACGCCTTTTCCCGGCTTTTCCTGCAACTGGGACGTGACTGACATATACAGCACTGTACTAGGGTTAGGGGTACAACGTAACGACTGGAAATGTGCGTATGGCAAAAGGATTATCACAGTAAGTTGTTACCATCCATCACCTCCCAGAATTAGCACAAAACATTCCTCGTGATGAGAACTTCAAAGACCTACTCTCGTGACAACGTCAAATACACACTACGGTTTTGCATGTAGTCCGTTCATTTTAACATAGTTACTAACAAGGCTGGATTAGATCTACTATGTTACTGGTTGTTTTATGTCTGTCCCATCTGCATTATGTTCCTCTTTTCCTCCTCTCTCTTCTTTCCTTTGGGTCAATTGTTTTTGCTTTTTGTTTCTTTAAATTCCATTTCAGTTAATCCGGTGGCTCCTCGGGGGTCTCTCCTTGCTGGGGAGACACATCCCTAACTCTCCCTCCCAACGCACACGGGGACAGGATGCCCCACAGTGGGCAGCAGCTGCCAGCTCTGCCCTGTCCTAGGATTCCGTCCTGCCATTGCTTCTTTCAGGGGTCTGCCTGGGGGCTGTATGGGGTTCACATTCAGCACTGGGGGCTCTCCACCTAAGGCTCTCTCCTCCTGTGCCAGCGGCTGGCGCGTCACCGCACTGTCTCACTGGTGGCCCAGGCCAGGACAACTGCAGACTTCTGAGTTCATCCCTCCGTCCTGCGGCTGACCGAGGCTTCCCCCAGGGCCCCAAACCCAGAAGAACAGAAAACACCTGGACGGGCTGTTCTTTTCATCCAAGGGCCGACTCCCAGCTGCTTCTGCTTCTTCTTGGCCATTCTCCAGTGCTTTCGGGTAGTTTTCTTTCATATTTTATGAGAGTTTTTAGTGTTATCTAGGGGATTAGTCTGAGAGGAGCTACTCTGCCTTCAACAGAGATGAAACTGCGTGGCCCATTGTACAGATGAGGAAAGCTGAAGCCCAGAGGTTAACTCACTTTCCTAAGGCTTACCGTTCCAAGGGGGTAACGTTACAGCAAAAGATGATGACTTTCCCTGCTTGGAAGGAAATGTGTCTGAGCGACCAATGAGGGGTCCTTACTTGCCGGGGTCTCTGTTCTCACACCCCAGCAGCCTGCCAGGGAAGACTACACGCAGACCCAGAGAAGCTGGCTGTGGACTGCCTTCCACTGGGCGTGTTCGAGGAACTCTGCCCTGCTCAGGACATGGAGAAGGTAGGAAACAGGGAGAAGGGGAGGGCAGGTCCAGAGGTGGCTCCCTGTTCAAATGTGAACTCACATGGGAAGGGGAGTCCTGCCGCAGTAAGACAGCTCGCTGGGGCGCCTGGGTGGCTTAGTCAGTTAGGTTAAGCCCCTGCCTGGGCTCAGGTCATGATCTCAGGGTCCTGGGATCACGCCCCACCTCAGCAGGGAGTCTGCTTCTCCCTCTCCCTCTGCCCCCCCCCCTGCTCGTACTCTGTCTCTCTCAAATAAATAAATAAAATCTTAAAAAAAAAAAAGGGACAGCTCACACCATAGACGCAGGGAAAAGCAAGCTCTGAAAATATCAGACCTACCCACGATCCCCAAACACTCAGTTACCTCAGAGAAATCACATAAACAAATGATACATTCAGTGCAAAAATACCCAAACAACAACAAGGCAAAAAGAAAAAAACAAATAAAAATCTTGCCGAAGAGAAGAATTTCTCTTTTAAAAATACCCAGGCAGCAAGTTGGAGCACATGAACAGCATTCCAGCAGATGGAAAGGGTGAGAAGAAAGAGCTAAGTGTTTATGCCGGGGGGACCCTAATGCTGTATTTACAGAGCTTTCTAAATACAAGAGCGCGGGGCGCGTCCCAGACTTCTCTTGCGCTGTGACCGCTGGCACCAGACAGGTGAGCACTCCAGGAGGCTGCCTTCTGCAGAAAATCCTCCAAGTGCTCTCAGATGCATCCAGGGCCGAGAAAGCCAATGCCAGGTGACGCCCGTCAGAAACATTCCCGTTCCCTACAGCCTCGATCACCGCATATCATGCTGGTCTCAACTGTCCAGGGTCACAGGACGCACAGAGCAGGCTTGTTGGGTTTTTCCCGTTAGCTGGAGGGAGCACGCGGAGTACCATGGCTTTTCGAGAACACGGGCAGCTTCCACCAAGAGACACACGCTCGTGGTGCGCTCCTGCCAGCCCCCTACACAGCGGGAACAGCTACTTCTCCCCGACCCCCTTCTCTCCAGATGGGCCCCAGACCGTGACTTCCCTGTTACTCTTGTCAACAATCAAAACGTAAGTGCTTTTAACCCCTTTCCTTGTCTTTGGTCCATTGGGGTCAGGTAACAAATTCTCAAAGCTTCCCTTTCCTTCTCTTCTAGGAGCAGATTTTGTCCCGGAAATTTTCCAAATTTTGTTTTAATTAATTTATTATGAGTAGTTGATTATCTTAATACTGGCGGTTATAAGGAAGCAGTCGAGCGGAAAACAGCACTATCCTAGCGGGTATTTATAACACCAAGGCAGCCCTCTCAGCACGCCCCACCCACCGTGCCACCTTCACAGTCACCTTACTTTACTCCCTGAGTGCAAATCACAGACACCCTTCCTTTTAGAAAAAGCCCGTGTGCCAGGCACACGCACATCAAAATCACACATATGTATGTTACTTGCAAATCCAGTGGAAGGTAAAACTGTACTAAAATATTCCAAATACAGGATCAATCTAGTTTAAGGTCTTCTACAGAACGTGGAGTAGCCTCACATACACACTTTAAGGACTCTCTTGCATTCCTTGGTCACGTATCTGATACTAAATCACAACTGAAGTGCTCTGTTTAATGTAGCACCAACATTCTCACCCGGTAGGTCTTGCTCTGAGATGTGACCTCTTCAGACTGCCTTTCCCTGGACATCCTGGAATACCCTGGAACCCATTTTGCTGGCTGGCAGAGACTGACAAATGTTGGGAATATTAGACAGTCCGGGAAAAATAGAGTAACAGCATCCCTATTATGAACTCAGGGGACAAAGAATAATTTTCAGGACAAACTCATGAGAAAGGAATTAGGTATCACCCTAAGATGTGGGAACTTCTTAATTAAGACACACACAGATGCGGTGACATGAAAAATTTACATTTTCAGTAAAGATAAATCTATTCAGGTAAACCACACCTGCACACAGATTTTCCTAAAAATAGTCTGCCAACTTCAGACAGGTCTGCAGTTCTACTTGTTAAACAAAATCTGTTTAATATTTGGGGATGTACTAAGAATGGACCCCCTAATAAGAGACCCCTTAACCATGATGTTGATGGGCGTGTGTGTGAAAAAAAAAATGGTTCAATTTCTGTCACGTACACACTGTGTGACCTTTAGCAAGTTACTTAAACTATCAGAGTCTCCCTTTCATCTTCTACAAAATAGGAACACTGCTGTTCTGTGCATTTAAAATCAAGTAATATGTTGGATAACATTGCTTTGTGCCGTGTCTGGCACACAGCAAGCACTCAAAAAATCGTAGGTGTTATTTTTATTTATGCAAGAACCTTTGAGATTCTTGGACTGGATTACAAGTCTTACGCAAGGTGTCATGAGAAGATTCCTTACTTTCTGTAACCCTGTTTCACCGACACCATCCAGCACGTCACTGTCTTGATTCCAAATGCAAACCCAGAAACGCGGATATGGGAGAAAGAGCAGGCATTTGCCATCGGTAAATGATGGGCCTGCCTTTGCCCACTGACCCACGGGAGAACCTCTGGAGTGACAGGAGCACAGTCCCCAGCCACCACCCTTCCCCCAGGAGGCATCCGCGGAGGCTGCAGCCTTCGCACAGAGCCATCTGTGGCAGCCCCGTGACCACTCTGTTACTGCCACCCGCCTCCTGGGAGGGCCTGTGTACAGAACAGTGAGCCAGAAAGAAAACATATTTGGCTCCGCTTCTCTGGGGGCTGGAGGAGGGCAGGCCAAGGATGCTCAGATCCATAGACTTCTGGATAAAGAAGTCTAAGCCCAGAACACCACACCTGGAGGATCGATTTCAACAGCTTTCAGTCGAAACAATACTTCCTTGTTGCTTTAGTAAAGAGCAAAAGGATGGTTCCACTGGCCAAAAATAGACACACACACACACACACGCTCTCACTCTCTCTCTCTCATAAACAGTCTCAGTATTTCTTAATTCTTGATAAACAACAATGTTGTTTTACAGAGAATTCATTTTAAAAATATCAATTTTGTTTTCCAAAAGATTTGATTATTTGTAATACATTAGATTGTGGGGGGTTTTTTGCACAGAATTATTTTGGTAAAAATGGTCCATGGACATACTTGATTGTAAAAATATAGTTGAAATTTAATTTTCTTAACGGATTCATAATTAGAAGTTAGTCCCGTTCCAAGAGTAATCGTAGAATGAATGGCTTTATCAAGGGTATGCATACCAACAGAACATCCATTAAACTGTGGAAGACCTAAATTTTAGGAATATTTAAAATAAACGATAATATTCAGGGAAATCAACAAAATAAGAGCAAGATATTACTGAAAAATGAATGCGAAACCACCTCATGTTTCCAAAGTCCTACGTCACCCACTCCGTGAGATCAAAATAATTACATCACTGCTGTTTCTGGAACATCTTTCTTAAATTTAAATAAATTACACTGAGTTTTTGAAAACGTATGTTTATTTTGGAACATGGGAAAGACAATCCAGAAAAACAAAATTAAAAATCACCTATAAGCCAAATACCTACCATACAAAATAATCCAGTTCAGTATTTGGCTGTGTGTCATTCCACTGGTTTGTGTTCATGTGTAAACATTTTTCTTTACGAAAATAGAATTGTAATAGTCCTATAACTTTGAAACTTTTTTACATAAAAATGTAAAAATATATTTCCCATTCCTTAATCTAAAGCTTTATATGATTTTTTTAAATATAACAACATTTATTTAAGCCATTCCCTATTGTCAGATACTTCCCTCTTTCCGCTTTTTGCCTTTATAAAATATACTAGGATAAACATTCTTGGAAGCTAAATTTCTGCACACATTCATCAGTATTTCCTTAGGATACATGATGACAAGTGTCACTTATAGGCCAAAGGGCATTCCACAAGAGAAAATCATTGTCGTATGTTAACAGATTGCCCTCTAAACACAGGATCTATTGAAAGGTCACAAATAGTGTAGGAAGAGGATCCTTTGTACAAGTTCTCATCAACCTACGTTTTACATGTATTTGAAAGCTTTGCCACTTCGCTTGAGGATGCTTTAATTTCAACACTGTGAATGACAGTCACATCTGATATGTGTGTGTGAACTGCTCCACATCCATAGCCCATGGTCCCCTCTCCCTGGCCTATTACTGGTTTCTGAATTCATTTGAAAACATTTCTTTATCCATTCAAAAAATCAACTCGGACAGAATGGGAGAAGATATTTGCAACTGAAACTACAGATAAAAGGCTGGTATCCAAGATCTATAAAGAACTTCTCAAACTCAATACACAAGAAACAAATAATCAAATCAAAAAATGGGCAGAAGATAGGAACAGACACTTTTCCAACGAAGACATACAAATGGCTGACAGACACATGAAAAAATGTTCAAAATCATTAGCCATCAGGGAAATTCAAAGCAAAACCACATTGAGATACCACCTTACACCAGTTAGAATGGCAAAAATGGACAAGGCAAGAAACAACAAATGTTGGAGAGGATGTGGAGAAAGGGGAACCCTCTTACACTGTTGGGTGGAATACAAGTTGGTACAGTCACTTTGGAAAACAGTGTGAAGGTCCCTCAAAAAGTTAAAAAAAGAGCTACCCTATGATCCAGCAATTGCATTACTGGGTATTTACCCCAAGGATACAGACGTAGTGAAGAGAAGGGCCATATGCACCCCAATGTTCATAGCAGCATTGTCCACAATAGCTAAACTGTGGAAGGAGCCGAGATGCCCTTCAACAGATGACTGGATTAAGAAGATGTGGTCCATATATACAATGGAATATTACTCAGCCATCAGAAAGAACGAATACCCAACATTTGCAGCAACATGGACGGGACTGGAGGAGATTATGCCAAGTGAAATAAGTCAAGCAGAGAAACACAATTATCATATGGTTTCACTTATTTGTGGAACATAAGGAATAGCAGGGAGATCGGTAGAAGAAGGAAGGGAAGAATGAAGGGGGGGTAAACAGAAGGGGGGATGAACCACGAGGACTATGGACTCTGGGAGACAAACTGAGGGTTTCAGAGGGAAGGGGGGTGGAGGGATGGACGAGTCCAGTGATGGGTCTTAAGGAGGGCACGTATTGCATGGAGCACTGGGTGTTATACGCAAACAACGAATCATGGAACACGACATCAAAAACTAAGGATGTACATATGGTGACCAACATAGCATAATAAAAAAATTTTTAAATAAAAAAATAAATAAATAAATCAACTCGGTACCACAGATGCTGCAAATGTTTTCCCAGTTTTTTATATGATTTATATTATTACTTAGGATAATTGTTACGTAAAGAAATTAAAAAGACATGCAGTCAAATCTCCAAGTCTTTCCCCTTGTCTGTCTCTTTTTAGAGCCATGAATCCATTTCCCCTACAATATGGAAAAGAGGTGATTACTGGTCACTCCTGTGAACAGAAGCCTCAGGACACCCCCTGCACGGCCCTCCCCTGAAGATACACTGAACCTTTTCTTGTACCTTATGTGAACATGACTTCACATGTTAATTATTTTCCTCTATTTAATGTCATGTTACTAATTTCATAAGGTAGATTTTCAAAAAACAAGTTTCACTCTTCAAATCATGACCAAAACAATACCAACTCTGAATGTATTAGTCTGCTTGGGCTGTCGTAATAACTACGACAGAGGCTTACGTAACAGAAATTTAGTTTCTCATGGTTCTTGAGGCTGGAAGTCTGAGCTCAAGGTGTCAGCAGGGCTGGTTTCTTCTCAGGCCATTCTCTTTAGCTTGTAGATGTCCTCCGTCTTCTGGTGCCTTCACATGGCTTCTCCTGTGTGTGTCTGTGTTCTCATCTTTTCTTCTTATGTAAGGGTACCTCTCCTATTGGATGAAGTCCCCCACACACGACCTCATTCAGCCTTCACGAGCTCTTGAAAGACCCTACCTCCAAACAGTCACATGTTGAGGCACCGGGGGTTAGGACTTAATCATATGAATTTGGGGGAAGGGAGCATTAATTCAGCCCTCAACACTGATTAATAGAATCCTCAATACAGAAGAACAAGCTACATAAAATTTTAAAAACCTGCAGCCTGTAACTAACTGGGTCAGTTGTTTGCTAAAACAAGCAAATAACATTCCCCTTAGGATTGATACAAGACCCAGAATCCCATGACGTAATACTCAAAATGTCTAAGAATCAATCTAAAATTTCTCAGCCTGTTAAGGTTCAGGAAAATCTCATCTCACAAGTAAAAGTAAAACCAACAGATATTACTTTGGTATGTCACAGATGTGAGAATTAGCAAAGGCTTTAAAAACAGCTATTATGGGGCACCTGGGTGGCTCAATCGTTAAGTGTCTGCCTTCGGCTCAGGTCATGATACCAGGGTTCTAGGTTCAAGCCCCACATCGGGCTCCTTGCTCCACTAGGAGCCTGCTTCTTCGTCTCCCACTCCCCCTGCTTGTGTTCCCTCTCTCACTGGCTCTCTCTCTCTCCCTCTCTCTGTCAAATAAATAAATAAATAAAATCTTAAAAAAATAAATAAATAAAAATAAATAAATAAAAACAGCTATTATAAACAAGCTCCAAGAAGTAAAGGTAAACACTTTTGAAATAAATGTAATGGGTAGGAAGTCTCTGGGAAAGAAATAGATGACATAAGGCAGAATGAAATGGAGATTCTTTTTTGAAGATTTTTAAAATTTATTTGAGAAAGAGAGAGAGCATGTGCTCACATGAGAGTATGAGCCCAAGTTGGGGCGGGGGGGAGAGAGGGAGAAGCAGGCTCCTCACTGAGCAGGGAGCCCGATGTGGGGCTTGATCCCAGAACGCCGGGATCATGACCTGAGCTGAAGACACATGCTTAACTGACTGAGCCACCCACGCCCTGAAATGTGTATTTTATAATTAAATAAGACATATTTTTTTTTTAAGGTCACTCTGCACCCAATGGGGGGCTCGAGCTTACGATGCCAGGACCGAGAGTCACGTACTCTACCAACTGAGCCGCCAGATGCCCCAAGACATAGCTTCTTAATTTGAAGTTTAAGCTCCTATCACTGCATTTTACTTCAGAATGACATTTATGATTTCAGGTTAATTTTATTTTTCTAATTAATAATAGACCTGCACATTTAAAACACTTTTTGTCAAAAACACTCCACGTCCTGCTTTCTTTTTTCATCGAAGTCACCTCAGTTTGCTGGTTTTCTTGTTTACCAGAGAGCCGTCCTAAATTTTTCTCTGAGAGGTCATCTCCTCTAAACCTTCTCCCAGGTCTCACCTCGCCTCTGTGTTTTCCATTCCTGACACGTCAGGAGACTGGCACTGGGCCTCCGTTTCCAGGAGAAGCTCCAGGACAGCCTTTGTGGGTAGACTTTTGAAGAGACAGACTGGCAGCAACACATACCTAAAAAGGTTATTTATAATGCTCACCTTTACTAACTGCAAGAAATCTATTTTCTTCACATCATGTGCTCTTGAGTGAGCTGGAAACCAACTTGACCATAAGTCAAATGGCGACTTCACACAGCTCCCATAGCACACGTATTTCCCGGAAAATTTAGAGATCAATTAAAAAAAGGTGGGGGGGAGGTTGTTCTCTTTTAGTTAATAAACCACCAATAAAAAAAGAGTCATTTGTTTTAATTACAGTGAAGAAAATGCTGAGCAAAATTACTTTCCAAAGCAATCACTAAACAAACCTAAGCTTTAGATTCCATAAAAGAAATGATTCATACAGTATATAAAGTCCAAGTTACTGCTTCTGATTTTCACAATAAATCTCTAGTGACAGATCAGCTAAGAACATTTCCGGTAGAATCAACAATCAATGCACGGACAAGGAAAGTGTTGCTGGGACCCTGTGAGACAGAGGGCTAAGGGCTGAATAATAAAAGAACACTTATAGCAGTCCAGGACAGAAGTCACAATTTTAATACACAAAATAAATAATATCACAGTAGTATTGCCCTGAAACTGAGCTGAAAAAATACAATATTTGAATTATGCCCAATATATGGAAATTTAAAAGAAAGTTTCCAAGAAACCACATTCTAGAAGAGCAGGTGAAATTCTATAGTGTGGGGGCTAAAAATATTTATATATCCCTCTGTGTAGCTTTTTTTTGGCTGGTTCTCTGTTCTTTCTTCTGCATTTCTTTCTCATCCTCACTTCGGCTCACCTTCAACAGCTCCTACTCACGTCTGAAACCTGACGAAGCTCTGATTCACCTGCTCGTGACACACTGAATTAGGAGGGAGCGTGCACTCTGCCTCCTGCTCTTCCAGAAGTGCTGCCATCAAATGCTACAGCAAAGAATCGGTACGTTAAACTGTATTTATTACAACAAAATTACAGAACACGAAGATACCTTAGCTCATCTATGTAAGTTTCTTAGGATGGTGTTTAACCCACAGTTCAGTTGCTCCAGACAAAAAGTCAAGGAACCAGCCAGTTTTGATCCATGTTTCTCTGTGTTTTCATTTTGTCCCTGAGAAATGTATGGCTGCCAGACATCGTGGTCACAGCCTCTCACTGAATCACAAATTCGGTCTGGTTTGGAATGTGATCTTTAGGGAAAAGCTTAAATGAAATGTTCCAGCAGAAACCAGACGGTTTGTATCTATAAGGGATAAAAAGGTGATATGACCTTAACGGAGGTGGTTAAGGCTCCTTACACTTCCAAGGTCATGGCTCCTTATACTTCCAAGATTATTAGTGGGTCTATTAATCTGTGCCTATGGAAAATTCTTCATCTTCCAACCAAAATAAACTTTTCTGTACTTAGAGAGTACAGAACAGAAGCCAAAAACAGCTACATTAAATGAAGATTTAATTCTCAGTAACTTCGCTTGGGTCGTGTCAGTCTCCTTGGCTTCTCCGAAGGCAGACAACGCATCTCTCCCTTCGTCTCAAGTCTGGGCTGGTCACCATTTCAGCTGTGGGCTTGCCTCCCGGGAGAGCAGAGCCGCCTTGGAGCCAGCAGGCTCATGGGAACAATTAGGCAGGAAGATAGATGAATGGGACACAGAAAGCCAAGCTTCCAGTACCATCTATTCCAAGCAGCTTAGTGACCGCGGAAAGGAGGAATATTAGTGAGCAGGGGAGCACAGTAGCCCAGGAAATGAAGAAGCTCTTGAACTGTGAAGTGTCTGGATGGCAGACGCTTAGGTGTGTTTTCAGGGCATCTGGGGTCATGCCCTTCCATTGTTTAAAAATTAATCATCTCTTTAGTGCCCATCTAATGAAGGCCAAGCAGTCTGTCATGGATTCTGTGTTTTCAAAGATACGGCCTGAGCCCTTTACAGGCATCATCTGTAAGATCTACCCACACCCCCAAGCCAGGGCCAGCCACCTGTAAGAGGGGTAGAGTCCCCAGACATATCTGCACTCTCCAATGTCGTGCTGACGTGTGTGACTGCCTCAGCCACGCGGTTCTGCGATGTCCTCTTCTCTGGAGCCTTCCCCACCCACGCTCAGCATTAAAGAGCTCTCTCTTTGGTGCTCCATGGCACTCCCCACATGGAACTGCGGTGGCTTCTTCCCACTCTGTCCTTCCACCCTGTGGCCCCTGCATGATGCCCTCTGAGCGACAGCTGTTAAATAGACCCAGCGTCTCAATGCAAAATAGCTTCTATTTTAGTAGCACATTACAGCCAAAGCGCTATCGTCGTCACTGGTCTATCTGACAAACAACCCGTGAACAGACACGGCAGGTTTTATCACCCCAGTTTAACTTGAAGCGATGGGAAGTCTATAGATGTTAACTTAGTCACATCCTGGTCCACTACATCATGGCCAAAAAAATAAGAAAAATATATTCTTCACATACACACACATACGAAGTCATGCAGCTAGAAAAAAGCACATTTTCTAGAACAGCTGTTAGTGGAAGAGAATTAAGAAGCTCACCTGGATCATGAATTTTTCTGCTAAGAGAGTTGGGGAACATTCTCTGATTTCATTAGAAGACTCTAAAGACCCATTTCATTTCCAGGAAGGAAAAAGGTCTCAGCTCTGGCAGCAGCATCAAACACAGCTGTTTCGGGCGAGAATCCCTCTCCCTTAGTAGCAACAGGCATGGTCAGGCACCAACACCACCGACCTTAGACTCTGTCCCCATTGCCAAAGGCACATTCCACCTGCAACCAGAGAACCCTCTGGAAGGGAGAGAAGGCTCTCAGATGACATCAATTCCATAACCTGAACAAAATGACTTAAAAGAAGGAAAAGGAAGGGCTCTCAGGATTCTAGTTAGTGCACAGCCATAAGGATCATGCCCCTTGTGGTCCTGGGACTTCCGTTCAATTCCTTCTACTGGAGGGTGAATGAGCCATGCTGTGATTGAGCCACACGGAGACGGAGACGGGCGTGTCACAAGCCCGAGCCGGGCTACAAACGGGGTGTAAAGTAAGGCTGCCAGGATGGCACAGAGACGAAGCAGCGACAGAACGGGTGGAGCTGGAGGAAGGCGCGCTGAAACCCGAAAACACCACTGTGATCCGAGCTCCCAGCACACGCCACCGTGAGCGCCACACGGACCAGGAGTGAGATCGTTTTAAAAACCAGGTCACAAAATCTTAAAATCTAGAGTGTCATTCTCTCTTAAAGGAATAGAATCAATTATAATGGGGGAGGTGGGCAAAGAGGCAGTTCTTCCTTCACTGAAAATGCGGAATCTAGGAAACAGCGCAGAGGACCACAGGGGAAGGGAGGGAAAACCGAATGGGAAGTCATCAGAGAGGAAGACAAACCATGAGAGACTCTTGACTCAGAACAAACTGAGGGTTGCTGGAGGGGAGGTGGGTGGGGGGATGGGTGACGGGCATTAAGGAGGAAATGTGATGTGATGAGCACTGGGTGTTATATGCACCTGATGAATTACTGAACACTACATCTGAAACTAATGATGGACTATATGTCACCTAATTGAATTTAACTTAAAAAAATGTACACAGCCAGGGTTTGTAAGTCAGGTCCAGACCAGATTTTTCTTTGTGTTCCTGCCGTCTGACGACACAGTGAACTATATTTGATAGGTACTTACCAAAGAGGAAACTGTGTACTGAATACATACAGAAATGAAACAATTACATAAATATTCAATACTTTTTCCTGTACAATGGACCCTCACAAAACCAAGAGTAAAGAAGGAATTTGGAACCACCAGAGAAAATTATGACCGGTGGAGTTTGAATATCCACACTGCATAAAGAATTAAACTCGTTAACGAACCCACATCTTTCAAAGACATGAAGTTCCAAGTTTACACAATATGGAGTATAAAGAAGTAGACAACCCTTGGGAAAAAAGCGTGTTTTTCTTTGGCAATTAAAGTCACTTTGGTAAAAAAAACGTAAGGAAATGCCAAATCCATTGCAGACAAACTCGTCAGCCTTAAAACACCAGAGTCCGGGGAAGAGTTTTATGAGCCAATCCTATTTGTTCTAAGACAGTGATTCAAAGGGACATAAACAGCAACCCTAACCACCCAAAAGACAACACAGCAGCCAACCTTTTAAAATCAGAGGCTGCAGCAATAAAAATCACAAACGTAAACCCTTATCTGCACACCATCGGGACCTCTAGGGAAAGCGCTGAGCCAACAGATGGACACACGCTCGAAAAGCCCCTCACAAATTTAAATGCTAAGTCTAAGAACTGTTAATAAATCTAAAATTAATTAAAGAAAAATTTTATCTAAAAAAATGACTGAGTCTGATCAACATGTTCTTGGAATACTAAGCTATAATTAAAACTTATTGCAGATTTAGCTATCTTAATATTTTTGGTCTTGAAAAAAAAGACCAAAAATATTATAATACTTGGAAACTTCTAAATATTGATAGTTAGCAACTTCCCTGGCAAAATTCTAGAATATTAGGTGAGGTCATGCTGTGACCAGTTCCCGCCATTTGTCAGGGTTGTGACTCATTTAGCCTCTGACTAGGGAGACCTGTCCCTCCACCTGGGCCTTCCCATGATACCCGGAGGCCATGGGTGCTGCGGATGTCAGGTCTGCAAAGTGGGATTCATTTCTGCAAAATCACTTGGTAAGAACACAACGGAGTCTGGGGTGTCCAATGGCTCACAGACCAGCATCCTTTCCTCTTAGTGTTGATTTCCAGCCGCCTGTGGAAGGCACTAACCCACCTCGGCCTACTTCCTTGCTGACCCTGAATTCTCCTTCACAGTTGGGCACATGCTTCCCTTACCCCAGCAGAAAAATCCTCCTTGCAGAGTACTTTTTGCTTATTATTGGAAACACAAGAACTTTCTAGATTTATTTTTTCTCGTATTTGGAGAAAGCGGAGTTAGGTTTCTCAAAGCATGTTTCTGAGAACCAGGGTGTTAACAGATGTTACATGGAAAAAGCTTCCATGGTTAAATGCATTTGGGAGAAGCTGGGCAGCTCAAGACAGGGCTGCAGAGCCATGGATGGTCAATTGGTGGAGGGCCTTCATAGGGGAGCAGAGACTATGTACCCACCGCCCAAAAGCGTTTGGACCCACACCGCTCTGTGGGGAGCATCCTGGAAGAGTCAGGTGTGCAGAGACATTTGGGAAATGCTGGTCCGTGTTCTTATATATATATATTCAGGTGCCCTGTACTCTGTGCTAATAAGGGAGACCATTGTCCTGAAATCATTTTTTAAAAATTTTTTGGTAGCTCAAACAACTGTGTGAGCATAACTTTTATTTTTTGGAAGAGAAGTTTCTCTTTTCAAAACTTGAGAAGTAAACTTATGTTGGAGAAAATAAGCAGCTCAAAAATAGTTTTTCCACAGGCATCCTGCATTTCCCTGTTGATATTAAATAAAGTGGGTGCCACACGGAATTGGTTGTACAAGAGAGCCCAGAAGTTCTGTAGCTATTTCAGCATGTGAGAACGAGAAGTCTGAAGGAACTCCTCCGTTCTGCGTGTATTTCTCTAGCTTTGTAAAGAAGCTGAAAGCACTTTTGATAAACGTTCTAATGAGTCACCCAGTGTGTCATTTATGCGTGCTTTGAAAGGCTCTTGAATAATATCGAGTGAATTCACAGTTTACTTCCGAAAGTCAAAAGACCAGCCATAAAGGAAGCAGGCAAGAGGAAAGGTGGCACTTTTCCCCTTGGTCCAGGAGTGAGCTAGCAAGTCAGCCCACCTACAGGCATGTGGGTGAACACAAGGTGTGCGTGCACGCGTGCATGTGTGCACATGTACGTGTGTGTGATATGTGCGTGTGTGTGTGTGTGTGTGTGTGTGTTCTGGTCTCTGAGCATCTGGCCTTGCTTTGAGCAAGTTCACACCCACCTGCTGCAGCATTTCTCTTTGTCACCCGGGGGAAGACACACAAAGTGGTGATCTGCACATGGGAATGACCGCTAGGAAAGTCGCCCTGTCTAAAATTTAGAAAGACCTGTGTTCAATCTTGCACTTTGCTGAACTGACCATCATTTGTGATATTAGTGCTTACTGAATATCTGTTGGTAATGGTCCTGCAAACCATTAGGCTTTGTTTTCATAAATCTTCAATAACAGAATGAAACCTTCCATTTTCTTGGGGTGCTCCGCACTCTGAGTTATTTGAGTTTGGTGGGTGGCAGGAGTGCGTGGAGATCGACAATGTGACTTACGATGTAGCTTTCCTCAAAGCCCACCGCCCTCAGAAGGCATCCTGGCTCAGAGAACATTTCAGGTGCAGGAAGGCTGTTCATCACGCACAGAAATAATGCCCAGGATCAGAAAGTGACTCACGTCTGTGAAGGCAGCATGATGCTACCAGGAAGACCACAGGCTCAGGACACGCCACAGAGGGTAGACTCCCAACTCCACCACCTGGCAGCTGAGTGGCCTCGGGCAAATCAGGCACCCTCTCTGTGTCTCCCAGGGATGTCACGAAGAACGCTTGAGCTAACACATGCAGGGGAACTAGACCACGCCAGGCAAGCTGGAAACATGTGGGTGTGCTATCAGTATTGTTTCCACTTAAATTACAATGAATTCCTTGAATTTCTCTATAGGTATATTACTCCTATTATAATACCTCCCCCATTACAAGAAGAAGTGAATCTTCACTCCATTATCTCCTTTCCCTAGTCTGTAAATGTGTCCTTATGCTGCATGGCTGGCATGGGTCTTGGCTCAGGAAGAAACGGCACAGATCAGCAGATAACCCTATTAAACTGTTTTTTTGGGGGAAAAAAAAGTGTTAAGTACCAGGGCACCTGGGTGGCTCAGTCAGCTAAGCATTCAACTCTTGGTTTCAGCTCAGGTCATGATCTCAGGGCCATGGGATCGAGCCCCATGTCAGGCTCCATGCTGAGCTCTGAGTCTGGTGAGGATTCTTTCTCTCCCTCTCCCTTTGCCCCTCCCCTGCTCGCTCTCTCTAATAAATAAATTTTTTAAAAATTAAAAAAAGTGTTAAGTACAAAAGCTACTATGTTCAGGAGAGAAAGAACATTTTGAATGTGCTAACAAAGACTATCTTCTATAGAATTAATCTTTTAAAAAATTACCTATTTGATTAAATCCATTTTCAAATCAAACAGGAATATGGCCATACAGCTTGCATGTGATCAGTTAGTGTGAATGTGCAATTTCAAACACAAACAAACCCCGTTTCTCTACGGGCTGTGCTTGGAATGGTACTTAGGATAAAAGCAAGAGGACTCTTTGGTTAGACCCATTCTGACAGCCTGCCTGTGTCTTCATTCCCTCAGCCCACCCACGTTTATTGACCGTACACAACGGGTAAAGCACTGTGGAGATTCAAAGTTGAAAAAACAAGGGTCCTCAGTCCCCCAAACCTTAGAACATGGCTAGAGTTATGTGCAATATATTGTAAGATGTAATGTGGAAATCGAGGCAGCACTGAATTCCCTGGGAAGCTGTAAGGCTCCGTCTTCTCACTCGTAACGGCCCCGCATGGTGCTTTCCATGCTGACCCAAGATGCATTCTCGCAAGGAACATGTTGCCTTTTGTCTCGGTTAGATGACATTACGTAACAGCCATTCTCGTTCATACTTGTGGTTTCCAAAAGCCTCCATATATTTAGACACTATGAATATACTACCAAGAGGATTGCAACATGGGCAGTTTTCGCATTTTCATTTTAAGAATCAAACAGGAGATTTCAAGTACGTGTGACTTTGAAACAGATCCACATGGGAAAGTGCACTGACGCTAAAGGGTGAAGGCAGCCTCTCCTCCGGCTCAGGGGTGCCCTGGGGCGGAAGCCGGCACTCTCTTCTGTGGGCATGCTCATTGCTACATCTCACGTGCACGCTGTATTTTTTATTTACCTTCTAGGAAGTTCTATGTCCCTGGAGCCTGGAGAACGGGGGAGCACGGCTGATTTCTGTCATCAAGGCCCAGGGCATTCGTGGAATGGCATTCATCCACGTTTGTCATGTTCACACTGGTTCCTTTTTAAGTGGTATGCATTGCAAAGTCCTTTTAACTTTGCTTTTTAAAAAATAAATATCATAGATCATATCTTTTATGAATAAATTTCAAATATGGCAAGATCAAAGGTTAAATCTGTCCCCAAAAATGTCAAGAAAGAGAATAAGATCAATATGATCCATTTAAACCAATCTGCAGGACAGCAGAATAAGCTGATTAGATCCATGAGCTGGACTTGAAGCCGATAAGGTCAAAGTCAAAGGCAATATACTGAATGGGAATAGCTCAGCCTTCCTCTTGGCTGGATAATCTGATGTTGTCCCACAAGGGCAGTTCCGGGAAATACAAACAGGAAACCTAATGACTTATCAATGGATTCCAGGACAGGTAGGGAAGACAGTTCATAAATACACTGAGAAGGTGAGGAAAGGGAACCTTTTTATAAAAATTTAAAGCTTGGGATTCTTAGGTTTTAAGCTAACAGGCTTTTCTATTTCGAAACATGTTTTCGTCAGTGTAATCAATTTATTTATCTGCTATTTAAAGCCGTGGGTGTGTGTGTGTGTGTTTGTGTGTGTGTGTGTTCTGGATAGGAATGATCCAAAGGAATTACTATCAAAACTCATTAAGTGAAATAGAAAAGACCAACAAATTTTCTGTTCAGCATTGAGCACAACAGCTCTAAACAATGAATTATCACAGTAAATAAAATGCCACAAGGATCGTGCTGAAGGTAAGCAGGACAGGCCCATCCATTAAAATCAGAAGACACAAGAATGTCCACTCTCCCCCTAGTTAATGCCTTCCAGGGGTTTAAACTTCATTGAAACACACACACACACACACAAATAAGAGACACAAATATTGAAATTATAATATAATTACAAGTCATCATTAGTCACAGACAGGATCATCCATATGGAAAAAATAGAACAAAAATTATTGAGTGTTCAATTATAGCCTGTTAGAAGCTATGAATATCAAAACTGAGAGTTTTCCCTCTATACCAGGAATAATTAGTTGGACAGCATAATTTTAAAAAATTATAAAAACTCATTCATAGAATTTTAAACTATATAAAATAGCCAGAAATTAACAAGAAATGTACAAGGCCCATATAAACAAAACAACAGGATTTCATTCATGCACAGGAAAATACCGTATAAATATATTGTTAAATGTGCAATACAATATTCTTGGGTATGAGCCTTGGCACTGCAGAGAATGGAAATCAGCACGGGCCTCATCAAAGCTGGCACTTTGGGGAAACTGAGTACCTGAGTAGGGCTGGAAAGGAGACAGCAAGGACATAAGCTGGCTGCGATGGGATCAGGTCAGGGCAACAGCACATACAGTTTCTTCCTAGAGGGGAAGGAACGCCCAGTAGAGCGCCCGTGTCTTGCTAGCTGTCAAACACAGAGCACATGTCCCATCGGGAACGTGGGACGAGTCCCCATTATGTTACAATAACCATGTGGAAAGATAAGGAAGTCTGGGCATTCGATTCTTTTTTTTTTTTTTAAACAAAAATAATTTATTTATTTATTTTTAAAAGATTTTATTTATTAATTTGACATAGACAGCCAGCGAGAGAGGGAACACAAGCAGGGGGAGTGGGAGAGGAAGAAGCAGGCTCCTAGCGGAGGAGCCTGATGTGGGGCTCGATCCCAGAACGCTGGGATCACGCCCTGAGCCGAAGGCAGATGCTTAACGACTGCGCCACCCAAGCGCCCCAAAAATAATTTATTTTTATTTTGAAATCTTGCAAACCCACAGGAAAGACCCCTTCCTTGCTGTTTACACACTCTCACTTTTGACAAAGTATCCAAAAGAAGGTTGTAGCTATTACGAGTGTGGTTTTGTTTGATTCTTTAGACAGGATAATAGTTCTGCAAAGAGAGATACTTATTAGTTGCCTTCACATCCGAAAAATGTATATTTTAACTTTGGATGTGCCTGTTACAACTCATCCAAAAGGCAAAAGAAAATTATTACATAGCATCTAATTTCAGAAGGAGGCCAAGTATGGGCTTTAAGGCCATGTTTGGTCTTAATCTTAACTCCTCCCCACGCACTACTGAAAATCGATGGGGGAGGGGTGCCTGGGTGGCGCAGTCCTTAAGCGTCTGCCTTTGGCTCAGGGCGTGATCCCAGCGTTCTGGGATCGAGCCCCATGTCAGGCTCCTCTGCTGGGAGCCTGCTTCTTCCTCTCCCACTCCCCCTGCTTGTGTTCCCTCTCTCGCTGGCTGTCTCTGTCAAATAAATAAATAAAATCTTTAAAAAAAAAAAAAAATCAATGGGGGAAAAAAGATAATAGGAACAAAATACTCCTATATTTTTAAAAACGAAGAATAAATAAACGATAAAGTTCAATATTAGAAAACCATTAGTGAATCCAGACAAACTTTTTCCCATCGTTGTTCTGCATAAGAAACATATTTGAATGCCTTCAATTCGAGAACTTTCAGAAGACCTGAGGCCATGCGTTTCAAAAGGCAATGTTAAAATGACATCCAAACGTCCACACATGTACCTGAAAGATGAATACCACGAAAAGAAACCTGGACAGTTACTTCAGGATAGATAGGAGATAAAGACTTTTTAAAATTGCATTTTCCCCTTATGCTAGAAAATTTCTGTTACTCATTTTTAACTGCTTTGGGAAAATGAAAACATTTAGAAGCAGAAAAGTACAGAAAAAATAATATAACAACCACGTCTGAGCTGCCATCTATAGCTATTCAAAACACGCAATTACCGGGGCGCCTGGGTGGCACAGCGGTTAAGCGTCTGCCTTCGGCTCAGGGCATGATCCCGGCGTTATGGGATCGAGCCCCACATCAGGCTCCTCCACTAGGAGCCTGCTTCTTCCTCTCCCACTCCCCCTGCTTGTGTTCCCTCTCTCGCTGGCTGTCTCTATCTCTGTCGAATAAATAAAATAAAATCTTTAAAAAAAAAAAAAAAACACGCAATTACCCCCAACACACCCCCTTCCTCTCCTCACAGAGGCAGCTGGCTTCCAGTCCTTCTCTGGACTTTGACCCTATCTGAATAACACCATACACAAACTGCAGCGTGGTTCCGGGTGTTTTCCTCATACAAAATCCTCTCTTACCGTATACCCAGGACTCCTCAACATGCTACTTTTCAGTCAGTTTGACGTTTTGGATGACCACTTCTGCGATGACATATAGACCCAGGTCATTTTATTAATTTCTGATTAATATTCTTCTCTCTGATTATACCATCAACCAAATATTCATTTTTCTACTGACGGAGGCTTATTAGTTGTTTTCCATTGTTTACTATTACAGAAGATGCTGAAATGAATATTCTAGAACCTGTCTCCTTGGGAACACTCACTAAAGTCTCTCCCGGTAGATCAAGCAAGTGACATTTCTGCTTCACAGGTTTGCATGATTATCACTTCCTGAGGCAATTATTCTAATTTTTATCCCAACAGCAGAGTCCCAGCCCTCATTCCTTCTTCTGCAATACCGTTTCAGGTACGCTCACCTCAACGTTACCAGCCCCACAGTTGTGCCACTAAAACCCCTGAGAATCATCTACTTTATTCTTGGGACATGGAAACCTAAGCATCCGTTCTCCTGTTTGTCATTCAGGCTCACTCACTCCGATGTATTTCATATTCTCGCCATATATACACGTGGGCTTAGGTATACTTCACGCTTCAGAGGAGACAGACCTTCTATTAGTGATACTCCTTGCCAACATCTTCTCCTAGTCCTGTTTCACTTTCTTAAGGCTGTCTTCGCATAACGGAAATTTTAAATTCTAAAGTTCTAAAATTATCACTCTTCCCTTTTTAGTTAGTGATTTTTGGGTCCAAAGTTCTCAGAAAAACATGAGCCACACAGGAAAAGATTTAAAACTGAAGCACGGTTGTTGGTGAGAACGTAGTTCGTGCAGCCACTACAGAAAACCAGAGGTTCCTCAAAAAAAAAAAATTAAAAACAGAACTACCATAGGATCCAGCAAGCCCACTTCTGGGAATGTATCAGAAGGAAACAAAAATACTATGTAAAAGAGATATTTGCCTCCCCATTGTCACTGCAGGCTTATTTACAGCAGCCAAAACACGGAATCGACCTAAGTGCCCATCAATGGATGAACTGATTAAATAAATATTACACACACAGAGAAATACTGGTTATCCATAAAAAAAGAAGAAAATCCTGCCACTTGTGACAACATGCATGGACCTGGGGGGTGTTGTGCTAAGTGAAATAAGTCACACAGAGAAAGATAAATATTGTATGATCTCATTTATATGTGGACTCTAAAAATAAAACAAAAAAAATTAAAAACACAAAGCCAAACACATAGAAAAAGAGATTAGATTTGGGGCTCCCAGAGGCAGGAGGTGGGGGTGGGGGAACTGAAGGAAGGTGGTCAAAAGGTCCAAGCTTCTAGTGCTAAGGTAAGTAAGTACTACGGACGTTCACCACCTGATGACTACAGTTAGCACTGCTGGGTGGCAACACAGAAATGTTAAGACAGCAGGTCCTGGGGCGCCTGGGTGGCTCAGTTGGATAAGCGTCTGACTCTTGATTTGGCTCAGGGCATGATCTCAGGGTCATGAGATCGAGCCCCATGTTGGGCTCCATGCTCAGCACAGAGATGGCTTGAGATTCTCTCTCCCTCTCCCTCTGCCCCTCCCCCTGCTCACGCTTGTGCTCTCACTCGCTCAAGTGAAAATAAATAAAATCTTTTAAAAAGGGGAGTGAGAGGAGATCCTTAGAGTTCTCATCACAAGGGAAAATAATTTTTCCTTTTTCCTTCTTTTTTTTTTTTTGATCTATAGGAGATGATGGAGGTTGACTAAACTTACTGTGGTAATCATTTCACGAGATTTACAAATCCTTATGTTGTACAACTTAAAATTATATGCTGTTGTATGTCAATTACATCTCAATAAACTGGGGGAAAAAAACAACCCTGAAACACAGAATGTTAAAACCTATATGACAGAAGTTATCACAAGCTAAACTTCAGGCTTAACACACTAGAGTACGTTTATGACCATAATATTAGCTCGGATAACATGTCTTTATTAAAAACTATTTTGATGCAACATATTCTTATATTATTTACTCATTCATTCATTCAACCATTCATTCATTTCTATTTTGTTAGTTGTTTATTTTCTAGCATATAAGCTCCATGATGCTTGGGATCTTTAACTATTTTATTTATTTTTGTCAGAACAGTTCTAGACACATAGCTTGTCTCTAAGTAGTCACTGAATGCCGAGTGAATTACTGCCACCTGAAAGAGATAGGATACATATGTGCAAAATTTTTTATATGAAATTGTTCATTAGAGCATTATATATAATATTGAAATAATGCAAATTATCTAACAGCTTTAGAAAGCCAGTTAAAGAAATTGTGTTCTCTGCACTGCCCAGCATGGTAGCCACGAGCCACAAAGGACCATTAGGCACATGAAACATGGCACACGTGGCTGGGGAACTGAATTTTTATTATACTTAATTTATACTCAATTGTGAATAGCCACACATGGCTTGTGGCCACCGTATTAGTGTAGTTCTGAACCATGAGGCAAACACAATCCCAGGAACTGGTTCCATTCATTTGAATTTTGTTGCTGATTTCATTATCCAAGAACTGTGTGTGTGTGTGTGTGTGTGTGTGTGTGTGTGTGTATGTGTGTGTGTGTGTGTGTAAAAGTAGGGGGATCATGGTTTTCCTGAACTGAATTAAAATTTAAAATTAAGTCTCATATGACAATTGTACAACCGCATATTTTTACAAGATACAAATGCTGGCTACGGTGATAGGAATGGAGTATGACTAAAATAAATTACACATGCTTGGAAAATAACCCTCCTATTTTAAGAACATCTTTTCAATTAACTTCCTATATATTTAAATTAAAATGCCTTTTTGTCTGTAAGTATATACAATTACATTTCAATAAATATCCACAACATGCAAACAGGTATGTACACTGTATGTTTTCTCTTTAAATGTAAGCAAATGAAACTACATAATAAACGGACTTTTATCAATTTAAAAGCGAAAGGTCTGAACAATTTCCCAGAAGGGCGCTCTTTCCCCAAAACACAAATAAGCCGAATATCAAGTACTACTTAAATTTTTGTAACTTTAAATAGAATAGGCATCTGTGTTTTTTGTGTTTTTTTTTTAATTTTTTTTAAGATTTTATTTATTTATTTGACAGAAAGAGACAGCCAGCGAGAGAGGGAACACAAGCAGGGGGAGTGGGAGAGGAAGAAGCAGGCTCCCGCTGAGCAGAGAGCCAGATGCGGGGCTCGATCCCAGGACCCTGGGATCACGCCCTGAGCCAAAGGCAGATGTTTAACTGACTGAGCCACCCAGGTGCCCCTAGAATAGGCATTTGAAGGCAATCATTCAAATATGTAGTAGGCATTCAACAAATATTTCTTTTATTTTCTTTTTTTTTATAGAGAGTGAGCGAGAGCGAGCGAGCACGAGTGGGGAAGCAGCAGAGGGAGAGAGGGAAGCAGAGTCCCCGCCGAGCAGGGAGCCCGATGTGGGACTCGATCCTAGGACCCTGGGATCATGACCTGAGTTGAAGGCAGACGCTTAGCCGACTGAGCCACCCAGGTGTTCACCAACAAATATTTCTTGATTGAAAGGCTCTGACAAGGCAAGACGCATTGCCCTCCCTTGAACAACAAACTTCTTAGAGACCCCCACGGACCACAGGAGGATTCAACAGGCCCATCACACAGCAATGAGTTGGACAGAAGGTTGGAAGATGTATTTTTTAAAACAGCGCAAGTGCAGAAGGAGAAAGGTGATAACAAGGCACCCCCAGGACCTCCAAAGAGGCCTGATTTTCCATGTGAGGATGAATGTATTACGAAAGGCCACTTCCTTCTTTTATTTATTTATTTATTTATTTTGTATTATGTTCAGTTAGCCACCGTCCAGTACATCACTAGTTTTTGTATGTCGCAGTGGCTCGGCGGGCACGGCTAAGATGATGCCCGGGAAGCAGAGAGGCCAGGCTGGAAAGAAACAGCAGGGTATAGATCCAGGCTCTCTGCATGTGGGCAACTCTTGGAATACCTAATGGAAATGGTTGAAACATTTGAATATAGACTAAAATATTTTGTAGAATTTGAGAGGACTGCTGAAATCTTCGCCCCATGAAATCTGTCATGAACACTCCGGCCGTGAGTGTCCGGTCAGAGTCTGACGGCTGATGGAAGCCCTGAAGGCAAGATGAAGGTGGGTTTGACCCACGCCCTGTTTTGGGGTGTTTTCCAAAGCTCAGTGATTAAAGAAGTTGGTCTGGCTCTCCAGTTGACATATCTGAAGGGATCAAATGGGAAGTCTCTGTGGGTTTGCGAAGAGCTTTGCACATATATTTGTTCAAAGGAACCACAATATGGAAACACACATGTGTTAACAAACTCCACCCAGATCCTTATTTACAGAAAGTAAACATTTGATTATAATTATAATCAAATATGTACTTCCCATCCCAAATAACCACTTCTTTATTAAGAACAGCATATTGCCTTCATTACAGTTAAAATGCGAAAATATGTTCACTCTTCACAATGCCTCTGGAACACTCATGTTCTCTCATGCAGAGCAAAAGTGCTCAGATGAATTAACGCTTTTGCTAAGAAAAAAGTCAAGGAAGGTCTATTTGTTTATTTTTAAACTGAAAGAGAAAAATGCATATTTAAGCATATTCAAAATCTGACTAATCATTTTTTCTATACATACCCTTGGCATAATTAGTTCCAGTACTGAAATAACTAATGAGCAAATTCATTATTCAGTTTCCCTTCCTTCCTTCCTTCCTTCCTTCCTTCCTTCCTTCCTTCCTTCCTTCCTTCCTTCCTCCCTCCCCTTTTCTTCCTTCCTTTCCTTTCCTTTCCTTCCTTCCTTCTTTCCTTCCTTCCTTCCCTTCTTTCCTTCCTTCTTTTCTTTTCTTTTTCCTTTCTTTTCCTTCCTCCCTTCCTTCCTTCCTCCCTTCCAGCCTGACCTGTTAATCCAACACCATTTTTTAACAGACACATGCTGCGTGATGGCTCGTTTTCACTTGCCAACTTCCGGGCCGTCCGTGGTGCTGAAATAGTTCATGCCACAGGGCATGCTTACAGTCACACTGGCAAGAACACATCATTCATCATGCCTTATCATTTTTAGTATTTCCCCACACTTTCTTTCCATTTTCAGAAAGAAATGGAGGGTCACACTCCTGCTTCCATGTCTGTGCACTGCAAGTTAATACTCTCAGTAACAGTGCTCTGAGATGCCACAGTGGGTCCACGGGGCCAGCCCCGTGCTGACTGGGGAAAGCGCATCCATGGGTCCGTCTACACAGAGGTGCCCGTGTGCGGGGGGTGCCAGCCTCGCCAAGCCCTGGTCTAAAGCACAGCTAACAACTGCTCTGCCCTCACGTTCACCAGGCTCCCCTCAGCTATTTGACAGAATGTGCTGCTTGTCTTTAATGCCTCTTGAAATGATGGGACGTGTCCAGGCTCAACCGAGTTCAGTTTTATTTTTAGGCCAGAGAGCGGTGAGGGATCAGATGAGCTACTGTTTTGTAGCCTGGCCACTTTTTCCTTCCTTTTCTTTCTTTTTCCTTGCTGGACACCCTGAGAGGAAGGCCTCGTTAACACCGATGGAGCTTACAAAGAACATGCCAGTAAGAGAAGGCAGCGAGATCCTGTTGCATTTCGGTGATAACCCACCACCTTGGAAACTATTCAGGGTAACTGCTGTACGTCTTAGCTGCTTTGGTGTCCACACAGGATCAGAGATTTGTCAAAACTCATGGAAATGTATATACTTGAAATGGTCTATTTCATTGTATGTGAGCTTTACCTCAATAAAGCTCATCTGAAGTCTTAGGGAAGCACAGGTGACTAAGACCCCTTTGGGGTGCTCTGGCCTTCTAAGTAGGTTCCAAGAAAGTAGAGTGATCGAGTGGTCAGTCAAAGGCTTAAGGCTTGACCAGAACCACACTGGCCCTTTCTTCAGGAGTAGGATGAAGCTGGGCCATAGACTTTCATCCCATTAAAAAATAAGAAGAGATCATCTATTTTAATGAAAGTACTTAAAAATACTGTACACTGGTTGTAAATCTTTAGTATAAGCAGGCTACTAAAGGGAAAAACATGCAACCTAAGACATTTATAAAATGTCTTAACTTCTGGGGCACCTGGGTGGCTCAGTCGGTTGAGCAGCTGACTCCTGATTTTGGCTCAGGTCATGATCTTAGGGTCCTGGGATCAAGCCCCATGTGGGGCTCTGTGCTAGGCGGGGAGTCTGCTTCAGGAGTCTCTCTCCCTTTGTCCCTGCCCACGTGCTCTCTCTCCACATCCCCCCCAAATGAATAACTAAACCTTTAAAAATAAAGTGTCTTAACCTCTGAGATCTCTGAAAACTTAATCAGAAAACCAATCTATTCTAGTACATTTATGGTTCAAAATAATAAAGGAGAAAATATCATGACAGAGAACCTACGGAGGAAAGCATCTTTCCACCATCTGATTTGAATGACCAGATCAAAGAGGCATTTCTGGGGACTAGAAGGAGCTAGAGGAGAACACTTAACAAAATAAGCTCAAAAAACAGACTCAACTCTACTCTATTCCAAGGCTTCCAAACATGGGAGACAGCGGGTCCAACTTCTGCGAATATTCTTAAAGGTGATATTTGGGTACTTTAATTCCCTTTGAAAGAAAAAAGCAAAGGTTTGCAACGAATAAAGATGCATGCTTGTTAGTCCTGGCAGGCGCAGAGCTGTTGGAAGACAGTCTGTCAACCATCAACAGACTGCTGCTTGCGGATGAAAGACTTGGAGTTCAGATTCTCATTTCCAGAAGAATTTTTAAAAACAATGTAATTAAAATGTGGCTTAAGGAGAAAAGTTTGTTTTTCTCTGCCTTAACAAGTTCATGTATTTGAAGAGGTTTATACCAGCTCTTCCACTGGTTTCATGAGTAACAGCCTCTTCTCAGTCTTACAGGACGCTCTACTTACGGGAGCAATTACGACAAACGTATTGCTTCTTCTAACCAACAGCTCTATTAAATCTACTTCCACATACTACAGGATTCTCATTAAGCCATGGATAGTAACATTTTAATTAAATGGTACCACTCCATACTGATTTCATTATTTCAGCTAACATATCGTTCAGGTAATAGAATTAAGTACATAGAGCAAACATCAATAATACATCTCTCACAGACCTAATCCAGAAAAGTAAAAAATGGTAACGGGCATAATTTTAGACAAAGCGTGCTCAGGGAGTGGCTTTCTAAGGAATCTGGGACGTCTTGGGGTTCCCCAACTCTTTGTCAAGTAGTTACTGAATGACTGCATCCCAGACACTCAGAAGTGCCTACAGCAGTATGCAATGGAACATTTCTATAGCCTCCAACATCTCTTGCAAGAAGCTTCCTCCAAAACTATGATGTTCCAGAGCCGATCAGAAGACCGACAGTGGAGGTGCCTCAGTGGCTCGTTGGTTAAGTGTCCGACTCTCCATCTCAGCTCATGTTTTGATCTCAAGGTCGTGAGTTCAAGCCCTACATGGGACTCCATGATGAGCATGGAACCTACTTAAGAAAAGAAAAGAAAAGAAAAGAAAAGAAAAGAAAAGAAAAGAAAAGAAAAGAAAGAAGAAGACCAACAGTACTTCTGTTCAAATACCAGTGCTGGTGACTCTTAGTGATCACTGAACCTTTGTGGGCTCAGCAGCATCTGGCACACGGTGGGCTTTCTTAAATGCTGTGAGTAGTAAAAACATACATGAATAAGAATGCTTATTCATGTATTCTTAAAGGAAAATCAGAAATTACTGTGTCCAAACACTTGCTTTGTGCATCTTTCTATGGAAGCCGAGAGTCAGGGAAACTCAGTCAAGTCACTGCAACTCTCCACATCTGTTCATCAAGGTTTACGATGGGCTAATAGTATTGACTTTGCAAGGGGGATCAAAAGAACTGTGAATGTCAGTGACACAGTCCTGCCTCGTAACTGCCCCGAACTCAGAGCAGTTTTCTCTCCTCTGCTTCCCTCAGACCCAGAGATGACTTTCAGAGCCACTGATAGAGTGAAACATGATACAGTGAAGCCTGGCCCTTGAGGACAAGCTCTGCAGAAGGTTTGGGGATTGAGGATGTCTGCACCTTAAGGAAAAAATAAGCACCGAACTTGACCTGTGAGGAGTCAGGAAGTAGTTCTCAAAGGAGGTGCTGATTTTTCAAAGACAATTAGGGGTTCTGTGGGCAGAGAGAAAAGAGGGAGCAGAGAAAAGAGAGGACACCCTGGACTGTAGACTGTAACGTTCCAGAGACTTTGGGGACCATTTCTGAGCAGATCAGGGTGGCGGAGGAGGGTCCTGCGAGTGCAAGGGCAGGTGGCAATCGCGGATCTGGGATGGCACGCTGAGGCACGTGCTGTCTCGGGAAAGTGAGAAGGGGACACAAGGTGTGGTGTGCAGACAGCAGATGTGAGCGTGCCGGGGACGGGGCGAGGGCACCTCTCCAGCATGGCCGTCGGTCAAGGGAATAGAGCTCGTGGCAGAGACTGCTGCTGACACATCTCAGGGTCTCATCCATAAGCTCGGTCATCAACCAGCCGACAGAGGATGTCTAAAGGATTGTTTGTTCCAACTGGTTCATTTAGTGCATTTTCACTTCACTGTCACAAACGTGGACTGGAATCACTGCCAGGGAGACCTTCTGCTGAACAAGGGTCAATGCCGAATGTTTCCCAGCCACACTCAACACCAGTGTCATATTTCTTACTGAACGATATGCCTGGGGACAGGGATTTTTGGATCCAGTACACCGACAATGGTTCCCTTTCTCAATAATAAGGATGTTTCGTAAGAAAATTGGGATATATTATTTCTGAACTTTAAAAAAACATCGCTTCTTGGTCAATTTCAGAAACAAAGAAGGTTTGGGTTATAGTTATAATTGTCAGAAAGTGCTTAGCTGCCATTTAAGGGAAAGGGATTGGCTCAATTTGATAGAAAGAATTCTGGAGAGCAGCATCGTGGGTAGGGTTGGATCTGCATCCTCACTTTGGGAACTCTGGAATGTCAAGGCAGGACTTCTAGCGTTCTATCTGCAAACAGTCCTAGAGTCCCAGGAAGACAAAGTAACAGCCAATGATCTGGCCACTGGATGAGGGCATTTCAAGTCCCAAGGAGGGAATCCATGAAGGAAAGAGAGATGGTGGAGCTCCAGGTGTACGTGAAGCAAGAGCTGGCTGGAAGTTCGGGTCTGTCCAGGACCCTGCAGATATCAGCTGGATACAGACGAGTCTATGCCCATCACAGGGCTCACATGGTCCCCAGCCTCCCGCCAGGGACGATATCTAATGTTCCTGAGCAATGAAAAATGTGAAGGAAAAACAATCAGGTAGCTTTGTAGGGCCCTCAAAATGGGAAATGAGTCTTCGTTACTTAAAAAATCTGACTATCCCAAATTTGGTCAAGAGTCATAACTACATGGAAAGAAGAACTCTTCAGATTTCAGAGGCGATGGAGCAAAGATCCAGCAAAAAATGAATGTTTGCTTAAGAATGGATTTGTCTGGGGGGCTCAGTCGGTTAAGGGTCCGACTCTTAATCTCGGCTCGGGTCTTGATCTTAGAGTCATGAGTTCAAGCCCCACACTGGGCTCCACGCTGGGCATGGAGCCTACTTTAAAAAAAAAAAAAAAGAATGGATTTGTGTTTGGAAAGTAAAGAGAATTGCAGAAACTGCTGGCTATGAGCCCCAGGTGTGGTAGATTGTACTGTTGTCTCTAGAGATTCGCTGCACCATCTCGTGAGAAAATCCCTTTCCATTTTGTTTCACTGTCTTCAAACTTGGTCTTGTGATTTGTGACACCCCTTCTATTAGGGGGATTCCATGTCTCTTCTCAGCTCACATAAAATTCGGCCAAACACTTGTCAGGGAAAGTGACACGAGCCACTTCCGAACAGAAGCATGAAGCGCCGCTACGGGACTCTGACATCTCTCACTTCCATTTGCTGTGAGCCCCGCAATGTTCTAGATGGGAAAGCTCTCTCAGCCCGGGGTCTGGAGGAACAGGACAGGATGGCCAGCCAACTGCAGCCAGTTATCCAGGACAGATATGCGATGCAAGCAAAGCAGCACAGCTCTGTTGGAAGTCGCCGGGATTTCGGGATCATTGGTTACAGCAGCATAACCTCACCTAGCCTGATCAACACACCAGGTCACCGCATTTAGGGTCCTTTGTAGGAATTACAAAATAATCCCAACAGAACAGAGCCCATAGCTGTTATATAACACCACTGGCTTTATGAATTCCTTTCTAACTTTTTTTTTTTCTGTATTATTATCCTCGCCTACAAAGCCACCACCTGTAATTATGTGCTGCTGCCTGTAGATACGGCACGAACTGCTCAAGCCCGCTAAGCTCCTACCACACATGCGCACAGCCAGCCCTCCACCTCTCCTCCCAGGACAGGCGACAAAGGCGGACAAGTAAATATTATGGTCCCATGTTTATTTTTAATTTCACAAAGCTCATTTATATGCAAATCACAGATGGCTTTGGGATTCTAGGCAAGTTGCCAAGAAGATTCTTTAGGGCCTGAAGTCTGGGCACAGTCTTGACTTGCCTGCACTTTCAACATATTTCAGTGATTAAAGAGCCCTGAGCCTGAAGAAAGATTGCAGATCTGCTGCTATTAAGAGAAGTATTAAAGTTAACTGGCAAAAGCTAAGACTCTAATAGCTTGCTCTTGAAGGGACAGGATAATTAGGGGCCGCTGGTACAAGACTGAAACAGACACAGTTTATGCAAACAGACATTCAGCTCAAGTGGCTTAGAGGTTCCCGGGGTCGATGCTCCGCCAGCTGCACTAAACCGAGTCCACGGCGACTCTTCACTCTTGTTTCCACATGGGATTTTATGATCCCACCCAAATTTCAACTATTGGCTTATATGTACATATATATATATATTATACTATATAGAATATAAATATATTTTACAAAGTAGATTCCTCATGACTACTATGGGTAGATAATACTGATTTTTTTCTCTCTTTATTCTGAAGCAAAAACTTAATATATGAAGAAGTCATTCCTTTAGGCAAACCCGAGTTGCTAATATTTGAACCTTCCAGGCACAACTGTCTTCCTAACTTAGAAATATAACCTTGCTGCCTGCCAAAGGTGATATGTTTTTCAATCTGGCGCCTATAAGAAAGCGAAAACCGTTCCATCAATGCTGCCCCTTGCAGCCCAGAGATGGGCAGGTGTCAGTCAAACCTGGGCGGGGTTCATTTCACCTGCACACCTGCAGGGGTCCCAGAGGGAGGAGCCTCATTCCTCAGAATTGAGGAAGAGGGAGCAGCTGGGTGGTGCATTCCCATGACAAAGGGCACATTCACCGGGTCCAGGAGCTTCACCAGGGACTTCCCTGAGGGTCAGAAAGGCCCTTCATCAGAACCACTGCCTCCAGCAGGGGATCTGATGGGTGGGGGAAGGGGGCGGGAAGGAGCAGCTGCATTTTCAAAATCAAGAGCAACTGAAAACAGAGAGCAGGTCAGCACTGGCTGATACATCTGCTCCGTGAAAATGCTAGGTGGTGGCTCCGGGGGAGACGGCCTAACATCCCCCTGATCAGGCTGGAGGAAGCCAGGGGTACCCCTGATGATGAGGAACAAGAAGGCGGATAAGCTCAGAGGCTGTCTACTTTTGGAGGCTTGTCA
The DNA here is from genome assembly GCF_023065955.2 of Ursus arctos. Lineage (NCBI taxonomy): Eukaryota > Metazoa > Chordata > Mammalia > Carnivora > Ursidae > Ursus > Ursus arctos. Next base: position 5,729,867 of record NW_026622819.1, on the reverse strand, counting down.
GAAAGTCCTAGGGAGTACCTTTCTGCTTAGGCTGCAGAACCAGGGGCCCCTCGCAGGCTCTGGCTCTCCCTAGGCACACGCACCTGCCAGCCTGCGCCCTCACACAGGGGAGACACAGATGCACGACCCAAACCAGGGTCTGCTCCAGGAAACCTTCACAGCCTGGCTCCTGCACTGAGTTAGCTCCCCCCACACATCCCACTCCTATCACCCATCACCGCAGTCAGCTCCGAGAACATAGAAGTCACACCACCTCCATCACCCCAGCATGTCTGTCTTCTCCACTAGACTGCGAGCTCACTGAGGACACAGAAGAGTCCCTAACCCGAGTCTTCGTGAAAAGGACATTTGATGAGAAAATAAATACAATCAGGAAGCTGGGGGCCTCAGCTCTGTGTCCTGTCTTTACCCACCTCCAGGCGTGCCATACTCAGCCTCTCCGGTGGTGGGGGGGGGGGGCAGCTTCATCGCGGCAGAGCGTAAGGTTGGCTGCCGCGTGGGAGCGCGCAGAAGTAGCACGTTCCAAAAACAAATCCCCACCTCATGACCCCACGGAGCTTAAGGCTGAGCAGGTAGGAGACAATGAACAAATAAAAAAGGAAGTGTGTATAGAAATTGTGGCGAACGGGTCAGGAGGCGGACTCACAGACTCCTGGCCTTGCAGAGTCAGGTTCCCCGAGGAGGTGACAACGGAAGCCAAGACCGAGGACCGAAAGGAACTGAGGGAGGGGTGGGTCTGGCTGAGGTGTTTCGTCTCTAGAAACTTCTGTGAGCCTCCAGAACAGAATGAGAGTTTGTTGCTCTGCTTTGCAGGCATGCACTTCCCCCCACAACCCCTGCTCTCGTTAAGGGAGGTGAAACTCCCCCGGATGTTTGCATAGCCAGCTCCCCAGCATGGAAGAGCTTCTGCAGAGGCTACTTTTCATTCCCCTGTAGAGATGAGAAAGGCACAAAGGCATCACATTAGTGGGCACTGAACGTGGGAGCTAAATCAGTATGGCTCAGAGAAACACACGGAAGGACATCTGGAGGTGGGGCATGTGTCTGCAGGAGCCAGCTGCTCAGGTGGCCCCCAATGTTCCCCTTCCTGCTGGTGCTCAGACCTCTGTGCTACCCCTTTCCCCTGGGTGTGGGCTGGACCTAGTGACCTGCTCCAGTGACCAGAATGGGCAAAAGTGATGGGTCGGATGTCACTTCCAAGAGGAGGTTACAAAGACAGTGGCTTTGTCTTGCTCTTACTTTCTCTCTTGCTGGCACTTTGTTGATTGTCCTTTGCTTGCTCTGAAGAAGCTAGTGGCCATACCCTGAGCTTCCCGATGGAGGGGGCCATGTAGCAAGGAACCGAGTGAGGCCACCAGGCAGGAGCTCATGAGAAACTGAGGCTGTCGGACCAACAGTCTACAAGGAACTGAGGCTTGCCAACAACCACTGTGTGGGCTTGGGTCCATCACCAGCAAAGCCTTAAGATGTCCCAGCCAACATCTCAACCACAGCCTTGAGACAGACTCAGAGTCAGAGGGTCCAGCTAAGCTGTGCCTGGATCCCCGACCCACAGAAACTGTGAGACAGATGATAAATGTTGTTTTGAGTCACTAGGTTTGGGGGAATTTGTTACGCAGCTAGAGATAACTACAACACACGCAGTGATGGAGAACTGAGGCCAAGTTAGAGAAGCAAGGGTAAGGCGACCCACAGATCAGACAGAGGAAGCCCCCCACCCCCACCCCTAGCCCCAGGCTGGAGGAAAAGGGATGGAGGTGATGTTAGCAGAGCCCGAGATTATGTGCAGAACCAAACGGGGCCTGTCCACTGGGAGCTGGCACCACAGAGAAGCAGCAACTTTGAGATCACAAAGAAGGGAAGAAGTATCACTGGCTCTCCCTTCCCATGTCACCCAAACTTCTGCCAGTGCTGGGGTGGTCTGAACCCACCTGGAGCCAGCAGACCCCAGAGCCTGAGGCACCCTCCTGCCAGGTCAGTCCCTGTGACATGGAGCATCGGACACTCAGGGATCCCGTGAGCTCTCTCTGTGGGACTCTGTCTCAGCTCATGCCACCTGGGATTCACCTGCTTGTCATTTCTTTTTCATTTCTTCATGATGACCCTTCTCTTGTCTCCACGTGGAGGGGTTCCCTTGGATGCTTCCCCTCTCGCTCCCCTCACCTTACTCACCCCTTCTTGCAGAGCAGAGTGGTGGTGTGGTGGGTGAGACTGGAGAAAGGAGGGCCTCCGTGGTAGGCCAGACAATGCCCCACCCAAGACATCTGAACCTGCAAATGCAAGCTCGCACGGTAGAGGGGCTTTGCAGCTTGATTCAGTGAAGGATCTGGGGATGGGACGTTATCCTGGATGGCCTGGGTGTGTCCACTAAACACAGCTTCATAGAAGGTGGGCGCAGAAGGATCACAGAGGTGACAGGAGGTATGCCTTTGGAAGGAAGAGGCTAGAATGACAGGAACATGGAAGGCAGGAGATGGATTCTCCTATAGACCCTTCCCAGGAACCACGCTGCCCACACCCTGATGTAACCCCCAGCGAGACTGATTTCATACTTTTAACCTCCAGCACCGTAAGAATAAATCTGTGTTGTTCTAAGCCACAAACACAGTGGTAATTTTTATAGCAGCCATAGGAAACCAGTGCTGCCTTCTCACCACGGCTAGTCCTCGCTGGCTCTGTAGGATCTTCCTGAGACAGGGAGCGTTGAGTGTTGATGGGAGCTCCTTGCCATGGGGAGGGGGCCGCCACCAGCAGGGCATGGGAAAGGGTGAGGGAAGCACTAGCAAAGTCAGTTTCTCTCAGGTCGAATGGAGATACTTGTGTCTCTGTCTCTGAGTCACAAGTGTACCTCTCAGATGGTTCTGAGAGAAGAGGAAGCTAATATGAGAAGTGCTCCTGAAACCTTAGTAGGTCTCGTGTGTGAGGGCAATCAGTAACTCTGCTGGTATAAATACGATATACATAAATATATGCACTACTGGCTCTGCTTTCAAGCTGACTGAACACCTATTAACACCAAAAAAAGGCTGTTATAGCCATATTTTGATAAAGCAAACTTCAGAACAAGGAAAATTATCAAGGATAAAGAGTGCCATTACATAATGGAAAAAGGTCAATTCTCCAAAAACACATAAAAATCCTAAATGTGTATGCACCTAACCACAGAGAGTCAAAATACATAAGAGAAAAACTGACAGAACTGAAAGAATAGACAAATCCATGATTATAGTCAGACTTCATATCCCTCTCTCAGTAACTAATAGACGAAGCAGGCAGAAAATCAGTAAGGGTATAAAGGACCTGAACAGCACAATCCATCAACCTGACATTTATACACCACTCCACCTCACAATATTAGAATACATTCTTCTCAAAAATGCATGGAAAATTCATCACAATGGATCACATTCTGGAACGAAAACTAACCTTACCAAATCTGGAAGAGTAGAAATCATATGAAGTGTGTTCCCAGGCCATAAAAGAATTAAACTAGAAACCAGTAGCAGGAAAATAGATGGAAGATCCCCAAATATTGGGAAATTAAACAATATAACTTCGAGGTAATCTTTCAGTCAAAGAAGTCTCAAAGGAAATCTTAAAATATCCTGAACAAAATGAAAATTAAAAACCTACCTATCAAAATTTGTGAGAGGCAGCCAAAGCCGTGCTTAGAGGAAAACTGGTCGTATTAAATTTGCATGTTTTAGAAAAGTAGATCTTATTTCAGTACCATAAGCTTTCATCTTGGGAAGGTAGAGAAAAAAGAGCAAATCAAACATAAAGCAAGCAGAGGGAAGGAGATAAAATTAGAAGAGAAACTAATGAAATTAAAATGAGCAAAATGATAGAGAAAATCAAGAAACATTAAATCTGGTTCTTTGAAAAGATGAATCGAGTTGATAAACTCCTAACCGAGCTAACTAACAATCTTAGGATAACTGAGGGATTTATACCATCTTTGTTTTGTGTGGTATCTGCATTTTAAAGAATTATGCTATCTCTGCTTCCCACTTTCATAACTGAGTCAGTTAAGGTCTAAAGCAATAAACTGTCAACAGCAGGCGGGCATGAAGCTTAGAGTCCTGGCAACTGCCAGTGGATGAAAAGCTCAGGACAGCTTCATGGAGAGATCCAGGCAGTGGTCCCCGGGATGGGGGCCTGTGTGCCTTGGGTTTGTGTCTTGCCCCCCGGTTCTTTGCTTTGTCTAGCCACACTCGCTTCACCTAAAGGTTTCCAGATTTTCCAAGGGTCACTCAGGGTAAACCGACTGCAGTTCTTCTTGAGTTGTTTCATTCTTTTTAATTAAAAAGCAAACGCAGAAAACAAGAAGAAAGAGAACTCCCAAGTGATTTTTGCCTGCATTTGGGAGAACAATGAGTGTCCACATCTTTCCAGTTGAGGCACCACGGTCAATATTCCCGACTGATTTGCTCAGTACCCCTCCATCACCAACACCCCACCCCGCCATTCCATTTCTGGAAACTCACTTCTCAGTGGGCCACGACCTTTTTCCCTTTCAGTGTTTTACAGAACAGTTTTTACCCAGGTGCTCTGCACTCTGCGTGCACAGTCATGAAGGGACAGAGAAGGGAAAGACCTTGGGATCATTTTCTCCAAACCCTTCATTTGACATCTGAGGGCATTTGCACGGGGAGGGCAGCAAAGGGCCTGGAGTCACAGGGCTCCTGCCTCAAGGTGGAGCTGGCCCCAGGGCCCATGTCCCCAGCCTCTCAGGTCACACCCCCTCCGTTTCTGTCGTTCCTATTTTTGTCGTTCCTGCCCTTACTGCCACCCCAGGAAAGGTGACTCTGGACACATATTCCTGCCTCACATGTGTAATCGATCACCAGAAATGGGAATGGTTCCACTGTAGACTTTGAAAAGCCCCATTCTTTCTGTGACACTTTCCCCGACTTTGCTTTAAATTATAATCCAGCATATCTAGCTATCGGCCCTGTGTCAAAAATTTAATTCCTTCTCCATCTGCCATTAAAGTCAAGAAAATCAACTAAAATTTTACTTTTATTATGTGACTCTGGGAAAGCTCTGTCTCCCATTGAATGGATTGCCACTCAAAGACTCGCACGGCGGTTAGGCGTGGGGGCTCTGCAGTCAGGCTGCCCGGGTCTGAGCCCCGCACCTGCCATTGCAAGCTGGACAACCTGAAGCCACCTGCTGCCTCTCCTGGCCTCAGGTGTCTCTGCACAGTAAACAGAGCAGCGGGATGGTCTCCCCGAGTTGAGGTATGTAACGTGCTTGGGAAAGCAGACGTTCATTAACCCAATGTCAATCAATGAGTCAAATGTCCATCCATTAATTAGTATCAACCAGTTCTCTGGAAATGCATTTCTTAATAAAAGATAAAGATAAAGGTGTTGCTGTTAACTTCATCGCGTCCTTTTGTTTCACGTGGCTCTGCCTCCCGCGGTCTTGCTTGGGAGATTGGATAATTCTGCTCTCGCGATGCCTCACCACGTAACCTGCAGCCAACTAAAATCCTTAAAAGTCTTCTTCGAGAAACTCCGTTACATCATGCAGCTCCCTTTGGTGTGCATGTGGCTCACCTTCTGACTTCCACCCATTCAAACTAAATCTAATCTTCAGCGATCTGTCACGTGGTCTACTCGGACTAAACTGCGCTTGGCTCACGTTCTACTTCCAACCCATTCAGGAACTGCTGCGGACTCATGTCGCCCACCTTGCTGCGGCGCTGCTCTCCGCACCACTCTGCACCAAGCAAGCCTCTGGATTTAAAATATGGGGCAGGTAGAGGCGGGGATGACCCTGCAAGGGCATCTGAAGACTTCCTCACAGGGGGACACGGGGTCGCCAGGTACCTTGGATCTGCCTGCTCCAGGATGGCCCCTCCAGGGGGCGCTGTCTTCCTGGCCACAGGCCACATTTCTCTCTCTTGGCCCTAAGACCTCAGGCAGGACTTCCAGTGCCTTCCCAAGACAGACACCCTCTGTGCCTCCGGTGTCCCCCAACCTAACACCCCATTGCATCTACCAAGAGCATGTGTTCCCACCAAACCCTTAATAAATGGGAAGGGTTTTGTATTTTCCTGAATATATTTTCATTTTACAACTCGCATTTCACACCATCTGCTGATCTGGCACTTCTCATGCTGCCAGTCAGCTAAAATTTTATTTTTAGCTGCCAGCTTTGGGCAGACCATGAAAACCCTGTAGGCTACATTTTCAGAGGTTCTAAACAAAATACCTCAACGGGCTTTGAAGACCCCAGGAGAGTGGACTGGGGCAGAAGCTGAAATTGCTGAGAATCACTTGCGAGCTATTTCACGGAGAAACGGAAACAGCTGCAAATGGAAAGGGGATCAAGTAGCCGGTGCTTATGTAACATAACAGTATTGTGCACACTAGTCAGGAGAGCTGACTATAAACACGCAACCGTATGCGAAAGGCGGCATTAGGGGGAATTCTCAGCCGAGAGAGAGAAACCTGACAGCTGAATAGGCAGATTGCTGGGAAGACCCCAGCGGACAGGCTGAGCATCCTTAAGTGCCTTTTCTCCGAAGAAGGCTCTGATCTCCCCTTAATCCCGCCCTCGCTTTTGGACTACGTAAGAAAGAGAAGCCCGTGTCAGGAGCACAGCAGGAGAGTGAGGAATCAACCATCCTTTAGTAAAACGTTCCGTCTTACTTCACCAACAGCTCTCTGTCTTTTTAAAACAGACCCAGCCAGCAAGAAGTGCTGACCAGCGTATTCCGGAATGGTTTCATTCTGCTCTTTCGGACACCCTTTGGGGAAATGTTTAGCAGTACCCGCCCCCCCCCCCACCCCCCGCAGGCTGAAGAATCTATGGCATGTGCGCCTCAACTTCCCAGCCCGTTACACGGCATCGGAAAACGTGACCGTGTTACAGGAAATCCAAAGCATCTGCATAAAATCCAACAGAGGGTGCGAGGCACGCTCAGGGCACAAGAGAAATCAGAGATGGGAAGAGGAGGAAACCCCGGAGTCGTACAGCGAGAGTGGAGGCACTGAGACCAATTAAATACAAATTAACCTCATACTCACCAGGGATGTGACACAGGGAGGCACCGTCTGAGGCTCGCTGAACAAGATGGAGATACATGTCTAAAAGGAAGGGGTGCTTTGGAAGTTGCCTAAGTTCCCGAGAAATAGCAAGTTATATTTCGTTAAAAGAATTTTAGAGGATTGTGTGCAGTGGTAAGTTTTTAGAGTGAAAGTAAGATTTCTTGTTGTTATGCTAGGACAGGCCTGTGGGCCAAGTCTGGCCAATGCCTGCTTCTGTCAATAAAGTTTTATTGGCACTCAGCCAGCCACAACCATTGGCTTGCATGGTACTCACAGGAGTTCATGCACTACAGCAAGCAGAGCGGAGCACTTGCCAATGAGACCAGATGGCCCGAAAATCCGAAAATATTTCCTCTGTGGTTCTTCCCCGAAAAAGACTGTGAAACCCCTGTTGTGGATCACACCCAAATCTTTCCTCCTAGCTCGCTGTCTCACCCCCCGGCCCCACTGGCAATCTCACAGTGGAGTGACCAGTGAGACGTGCCCTCACTTTAAAGCACCGTCCACCTTCTCAATGCAGAATCTGGTGGTATGGATGTCTGGCCGGTGCTGGACTGTTTCGTGAAGAACTCTATTACAGAGGAGACAGTCATCTCTCCCTTTGTAAACTGCTATGAGCCCTGTGTAACTTAAAGGTCTCCTAGCAGACGCTAAGGTGCTTGGCGTCTTTCTCTTACTACCGTTTTAAATCTGATCTTTATGGTAGACCTTAGAAAGGACTGGAATGTAGCAGTTACTGAAAATACGCCTCTAGATAAACTAATGAACCTGCAATTGACATTAATTTGGTAAGTTATCTAAATTTACGAGAACAGATTTATTAAAATTGTAACCTGATTGGCAAAAATAATAAATTTAATTAAATCCATTATTATTGTTAAAGACATTAGTTTTGAAAACTACTTCCTATAAGTACCTCCCACACTACATCACGATTCTCTACAGTTGTGGACCTTTAACTGTTGATCTAACTGATGCACTATTACGCTGGTTCCCCTTACGGTTTACACGATTCGCCCACGAGCGTTCGAAGGAATCGCCATGGCACATTTCGCTGGATGTAGAGTGTTTCCACCCATTTACATGCCTCAGGAAGTTCTCTCCTAACTTTAAAAGTTGATTGTGTGTGTTTCTGAAAAATAACGAAAAACAAGTTACAGAAAGAAAAAATCCAGAAAGCCACAAGCTCATGCATGGCTACCAGTTATTGGACACTTGATGTGGGCCAAGCACTCAGCAAGGAATTACGGACGCCCGAGCCCTAATCCTCGGTCCACTTCTGTCACTGGCCCTCTTTTACAGATAAGTAAACAGATGGTGAGAGAAGCTAAATCACTCGCTAAAATTCCTACAACCAATTCACGCACAACTGGGATTTGAGCTCGAGTCTTTTGACTCGAAAATTAAAGCTCTTTCCATTACGCATCACGCTGCCTTTGAAAAAGGAAAACATGTCTTTTGGTTCTGGGGGATTTGGCAAAAAATATTTCACAAAAGAATGTAACTTCTATCTTTGCTCCTACAGCACCCGCATAGGCTTCCCTAGGTCTACGGCACGAGGCTCACCGGGGTAGACAAAGCCGTGTCTCACATGTTCAGGGCGCGCCCGTGCACCCACTGTGGACCAGAGAGCAAAGACGAAGTCCCTTCTACAAGGAGCGCCCAGGCAGTGCCAGAGTCAGGGGAGAGCCCCGTACTCCAGGGGAGAGGAGCCTTACGCTCTGCTCGCAGAGCTCTCACGTGGGCTCCCGGGGCAGCTTCACGGGCCTGGGGGGCCCTTCCTCGGCTGGCTCTCAAGCACTGTCCGGGTGACAATGGTGGGGTGCTCCACACAGAGGACAGAACGGAGACAAAGCAGAGTCAGGTGCCTGCATGCAGCTGAGCACCTGCAGAGCTCAGAGTCCCTGGAGGGAAGGGTGGGGACAAGGCGACATCGCAGGGCCTCACGCGCGGCACCAAGACAGCTGGGTGACTTGCTCTGCAGGGAATAAAGGATGACGAAAGCACACTTGAGTTTCAGGATGGTCCCTGGAAGAGCCCGTGAGTCGGGCCTCGAGCCAGGCCCGGCATCCCCGCGGTTCCCTCAGCAGCAAGGGACACATCCATCCTGATGCCGGGCAGGGGCAGCAGGGTAAATGGCTGGGAGGGGACTTGGAAGACAGTAACGGAGGGGCAATGAACAGAAGCTGGTCTCTGGCAGGTCGAGAGGATGAGGGACCTGTGCGAGGGACGAGATGGGCCCCAACCTGGAGACTGGGAAGCCAGGGGATGGCGGTGCCCTTCACAGAAATGCGGCCCAAGACGAGCGGGAAGAGAAGGAGCTGGGTTTGGGGGGGTGCTTCGTTTGAACTGCCCATCGGGGGCTGAAGGGACGTACCGAGTGAACTCATATTTCAGACTAATAATCACTGAGACCTGGAACCAGAGATCATCAAAATGGTCCTTACGTCAGGCACAGGGCAAGAGGCCTGAGATAAAATGGAAATATCTTTTAGTCTGTGGATATTATAAATATTAGATTTTAAAACATGCTAAATAAAAAATGAGAATCTTAACTGGCCCAAATGATAAGCTCAAAATAGTTTGTAAGATTTGAGGTAAGAATCTACTCTCACCCCAAGATAAAAACCTAGCCTTTTTATCAAAATTCCTTAAATTCCACAGGAGGCAGAGTTAAGGAAAGGAAATGAAGGAACTGTGTACTTTGTATGCTTACTTTTATTTAGTTAGTTATTTATTTTAAAGATTTTATTTATTTCAGAGAGCAAAGGTAGGGGGAGAGAGCAAGTCAGAGCACAGGAGCAAGCATGAGCAGGGGGAGGGGCAGAGGGAGACGCAGGCTCCCCGCTGAGCAGGGAGCACGGATGTGGGGCCTGATCCCAGGACCCCAGGATCATGACCTGAGCTGAAGGCAGATGCTTCACCGACTAAGCCACCCAGGTGCCCCTATAGGTTTACTTTCAAATTTTGTGAGGAAACGAGTTTTTACCCTAAAAACTTTAGATTAGTGTGAAACCTTACTTAATAATAAAAACTTGACCCAAATTCCTCAAAAGCCCCACAAACTGTGAGATGAGTCAGTAAAGGCAAACTCCAGTTGAGGGAAGAATCCAGCATAGGTCTAACACAAAATAAAGAACTAAAAATGCTGGGGAGTGATCAGCAAGGAGGCACTGCCGTGCTACAGTCGTGAGGTCCCAGTCCCCAGAGTCCTCTGAGAAAGTTCTTTAAGGGAGGTAATTAAAAGGATAATGAACTACACCAGTTATTACTGAACCAACCCTGCAGGGCTTACCAGGGGCCGACAGGAATGGGTAGCACCCCCACCCACACAGGGGAGGCTTCTGCTGGGATTCATCCCCCTCTATCTGAACAATCATTATCTCTATTCCACCACCGCCGCTTGTGCCCAGAAGTGATGAGGCTGAGGGTGGAAACGTGTCTCGCTGCGGGAACCGCTCCCATCAGTAGAGCTGCCCGAGTCTGGGGAATCTTCAGCAGGGAAAGCCAGGAAGGCCTTCCAAAGGCAAGCCTAGCTCTGCTGCAGAGAACGGCTCTGCACTCCACCAGGAACGGCAGTACTCAACCTGTTCCTAGTCTTAAGCCAGAGGTTTAGATCGAAGTATAGCCCATAGCTTGCAGCACTAAGTGCTTCACGGGCAAAACTTCCTGAGCTATGTGTAAGGCAGTTAGTCCCTGTGTCTTCAGCACTTTTGAAAATGTCTTCATTTCTGTATGAATAGGAAAGCAAATTGGTGACCTTCTCTGTTTAAGTGGCTAAAATAAGGGGATTGTTAGACGCAGAGACAAAGCTCACAGGGGCTGCTGGACTCTTCTACGTATCATGTTAATATCACTGGAGCCAGTTCAATTTTGTCTCCCTTCCCTGCCCATGACAAGTCATTCCCTATCCTTGAACTTCTCTTTCTATACCCTGTTTTCAATTCCCCAAACGTCTTTGTGTCTTTCCTCTATAATACTGAAAGTGTGAAGAGCTCAGGAAGGAATTAAAACTCCATGCGAAGATCCGACCGATCTTGTGAACAAGAGAACATAGCGGTTCGGGGCTCTTGGGGTCGCGGTCACTCCTCCTGATTCTCTCTAAAGGACGTCACCACTGCACTGACTCTGCATTCAGCATCGTCACTGCGGACGGTGCAACAAGGGGGAACCGCCCGTTATTTTCATTTGGGATCTCAGAGGCACCGAGATGCTTACTAGGTCTCCACATCTGGGTATGTGTTTGTGTGCCCATTCATTCAGTCCGTCTCAGGCTTATTCACACATGCATCCAGTTAACACCATGTACCCTCAGTGCTGGGACAAATAAACATATTTAAAAGCTTTGGTTCCTGCCACTGACATCAGAAGCTCATCTCAAAACCCGGGGAACGTGAGGCAGAAGGAGACGCAGACAAATAACCGTACTGAAATGTGACGTGATGATTCCCGCGGAAGATAACGAGTGCGAAGGGCAGGATGCTTAGGGGGCACAGGCGACAGGGTGGGGGCTCCCACCGTCGCAGCCCCCGCCTCCAGGCCAGGTATGCCTGCTGGACACACTGCGGCCGAGGACAGGGACCGCTTCGCCATCTGAACTCTGCCTCTGTTCTGCTTCGGTCTGCCTCCTGGCAAAGCAATTTAAAAAGAGGAACGGAGAACAGGAGTGCTCAGGGGTTAGAGCTTAAGACTTGCAGCACAAGTCCTTCACACCGTGCCGAGACTCAGACCTGCAAAACTTAGTAAGCCAGGCAAGGCAACTGCTAGACTGAACTGTAGCTCCCCAAAAGCCATATGTGGAAGGCCTAACCCCCAACGTGACTGTATTTGGAGTAAAGGAAGTAATTCAGCTTAAATGACAGTATAAGGGTGGAGCTCTGATCTGCTTAGATTTTGGTGTCCTTATAGGAAGAGACTCAAGAGCATGGATACTTGTCCTCGTCCTCACTCCCTCTTCCCATCTTTCTCCCTTTCTTTCCCCAGCGCCTTCCCTCCCTTCTGTGTGAGAACACAGCAAAAAGTAGCTATCTGCAAGACGGGTTCTTGCCAGAACCCAAACATATTGGCACCCTGATCTCAGACTTCCAACATCCAGAACTGTGAGAAAATAAATATCTGTTGTTTAAACCGCTCTGTCTGTGGGATTATGTTATAGCAGCCTGAACTAATACAACTAGTGGCTAGGAATCTTAGAAAAATATTCCATATGATAATAAAACTCGGGGTAGTCTATCTTTTTTTTTCTTCTTCCTCTTCGCATCTTTGGTTACCACCTTGATCTAGGGTTTGAGGCTCAGATGTGGCACAGGTGAAATTTTAAAGAAACCAAAGAAAAGGTTAAAAACTAAATACTTCCATTTTGACCCACAAAGATGACATTTCTTCTTTTCCTAGAAATTATTCATAACACCAAAGAGCACGGGAAATGCACATATAATTTGTATTTTCAACAAAACTAGAAGATCAGTATAACCTCCGAACTCCAAGCAGGTGCAAGGGCTACCTAAATCATGCGGGGCTCAGTGGTAGGAAGCCGAGGAAAGACACCGCAAGAGGGCCCTCATAGAGGAGGCTGCAGACATCAGAAAGGAAGTGGAGAGGTACCTGTCCGGGGTGAGGGACCCACCCAGATGCGTGAAGGCCAAGTCCCTGGCTTGCAATTGTAGGACTGTTAGTGGGAGCCCACTGCATTCAGTATGTTCAGGAGGCTAGCCTCCAGAAGGGATGACCTCACTGGGCACATTGTGGGAAGCACCCCTGCTTCGAGATGTGGGGGTTCTGTCAGTTGGCATCTCCACTGGCTATGGGAAGTACGTTCCCTCAAGCGTCACTTAGTGGAGTGACCCACCTCCACATGTGCTCAGTGTGTTCTCACGTTGACTACGAGAACAATCAGCAGTCATTTTTTTTTTAAGATTTTATTTTTAATCTCTACACCCAACATGGCGCTCCAAGCTACTACCCCAAGATTGAGACACATGCGCTACTGACTAAGCTAGCCAGGCACCCCAAGAGCAATCAGCATTCATAGTAACAGAGTTCATATTATAAGAACTATGGAAAATGGAAACCTAAGCTAAAAGTTACCAATAAAACTTCAAATCACAGTAAACTTGCTAGACTTCAAAAATAAGGGGGTCCGGTGGGCATCCAGGCAGAAAGATCAATTCTGTTGTAAAGGAAAAGAAAACTTCAGGCTGGCCTTAGACTACCAAACAATGACTTCAATATGCTCCAGCAAGTAAAAATAACATAGACAATTATCTAATCTCAATGCAAAAACAAAACAAAACAAACAAAAACCCTAAAATTACTAATAGAGAGAGAAAAGAAAAATCCTCCATCCCTGGGGGGGGGGGGCACTAAAGTTTCTCTATGTCAAAAAATAAACTCAAACTAAATCAGCAAAATATCTAGAAAATAATGATGATAGTCACATAAAAGGTATGGAGCTAAAGCAGGTTTTAGAGGAAAATTTATAGCCGGTCAGTACTTATATAAAGAAACAAAAAAGAAGAAAAGAAATAAATGGCTCAAGCATCCAACACAAGTAGTTAGGAATAAAAATAAAAATTTTTAAAAAAGCAAAAACAAACCCAGAAAAACTATGGGAAGAAATTAACAAAGAAAAACTGAACTAAAAAACACCCCAAATTAGGGGCACCTGGGTGGCTCAGTCATTAAGCGTCTGCCTTCGGCTCAGGGCATGATCCCAGAGTCCTGGGATCGAGCCCGGGGATCGCGCCCCACACCAGGCTTCTCCGCTGGGAGCCTGCTTCTTCCTCTCCCACTCCCCCTGCTTGTGTTCCCTCTCTCGCTGGCTGTCTCTCTCTCTGTCAAATAAATAAATAAAATCTTTAAAAAAAAAAAACCACCCCAAATTAATAAAAATAATAAATATATCCACAACTCATTCTTTGGAGAAATAAAAATAAAATAAACAAAACATTAGAGATGAATCTGGAATTAACAGAGAAAGGGAAAATCTCAAGAATAAGAAAGTAACCAGGGAGAAATAGAAGCAAACACAAATACAGAGGTAATTGAAACCATGAACAGAAATTACTCAACACCATGAAAATCACTGAAAGCTTGGATGAAAGAGACTGTATTTATAAGAAAATATCTTTGACAGAAACAAACTCTAGAAGAGAAAGGAAATCTAAACAGAAGGATTTTCGTAGGAAAGAAAGGGAATGGCATCTGATCTAATCTAGTCTAATCTATAGAAACGTTTGGGATGAAAGGTACTCATACATGACTAAAGCACTCAGAACCATCCCTGGCCCAAGGCCAGTGCTGCCTGTTTGCTCTTATTACAGTCAAAATAAATGCAAAATCTTTCATAAATTATTGGCCAAAGGAATCAAGCATCAAATAGATAAACAATATGACCTACTGAGTTAATTCCAAAAATTCAAGAATGTTCAATATTACAAATGGGAGAAATCATACAATCCTGCCCAAGGGCGACATAAACTATCTTTTAATACGTTCAAGATCCATTCTTTAAAGAAAAACAAAAAAAAAAAGAAGAAGAAGAAGAAGAAGGAGAAAATATGGCCTCTTTAGTAGGAATAGATGGTTACTTCCTTCAAATTATAAAACTTACTTAACCCAAAAGCCAACATATTGCTTAAAGGACAAACATCAATCCTACTAAAAAAAAAAAAAAAAAAGGGTAATTATGTCTCCTACCATCACCTTAATGTTAATTTTTTCTGGAGGTACTAGGCAAAGCAATTGGAAAGAAAATTAAAACTCCATAAATGGAAATTCACTTGAAAATGATGTAATTTTATATCTGGAAAACCTAAGAAGATCAAATGAAAAGTTACTATAAGCAATGAAGAAATTCACAAGTTGCTGGAAGAAGTGTATTCACTGAAAACCTTTTGAAACCCTTTTCTCAACTACAGGAAGAAATTAGGTGACCATGTCACCTATTTTTAAAAATGGAACAATGAGCCAATGGCCAATGTTTAGTTGCCCTACCTACCTGCAACCATTCCTCAGGAATCCTGGGTGCTTGCCCTCTGGATGACAGTTTTGTTTAAACAAGGATGGAATTACCTGATGTTTCCTCACTCTAAATTCTCCTAGTTTTGCTTTACTTTCCTACGTGCTACCATAAATATCTTCCAGTGAGGTATCTTACTATGTCGCGCACCACAGAGCTTAGTCGTATCTGAGGAGGCAAGAGAAAGGGAACCCCACAGCCACTGGCTCAGAGATTACATGGAGGGTCTGCACCAGTCCATGGCAAGAGCGGAGAGGAGCTGCAGTCCAGCTGTGGATGTTGGTATCTCTAGTGGGCTGGAGAGAAGCCCCCAAAGCTCCCCCACTGGGAACCTCAGAATATGACTTTTGAAATAAGGGTCTTTGCAGATGTAATCACGTTAAGAATGCTGT
This sequence comes from Ursus arctos, assembly GCF_023065955.2. NCBI lineage: Eukaryota > Metazoa > Chordata > Mammalia > Carnivora > Ursidae > Ursus > Ursus arctos. The sequence continues at coordinate 5,714,394 of NW_026622819.1, read as the reverse complement.
GTGAGATTATCCTGGATTCAGAGTAGGGCTCTAAAGACAATGACCAGTGTCTCTGTAACAGACAGAAGGGGAGGAGATGAAGAGACACAAAGGGAAGAAGGTCATTTGAAGATGGACACATAGAGTGGAATTTTGAAGCCCCACACCAAAGAATGCCAAGAACTGCGAGCAACAACCAGCATCTAGAGAAAGGCGTGAACGCATTCTCCCTCAGAGCCTCTAGAGGGAACCAACTCTGCCAACACCTTGGTTTTGACTTCTGTGAGAGAATATATTTCACAGTTTACAAAGTGCTGTTGTTTTCAGTACCCAAGTTGGTGGTAACTTGTTACAGCTGCCGTGGGAAACCAATACAGCATCTCAGCTGGGGGTGGTACAAGTGATATGAAGACACACAGCTGTACATGTCCCTCTGACCACAGAACTGACACACAGGATGGCCAGATCCTATACCATGTGGCTGGTCTGAGTGGGGTAAAGCACAACCCCCAAGGTTGGCTGGGGAACAAGAGCAGGCTTCTCCAGAGAACAAGACACTCCAGAGAAAGGAGGGCACAGAAGTCCAAGATGTCCTGCTCAAAGTAACCCTACAAATGTCTCCTCTTGTACTTCTCCCTCTCACTCTTGACAAGGGATGAGCTTTATCTCAGGGGTTTCCAAGACCAGACATTCCATCAACCCACAGGAGCTCAGATCCTCAGGCATTAGCAAAACTTCCAAACTCCACTCGTTAGTGAAGGGTGGGCTTCTAGTACCTCAGCAGGATGAAGCTCACTGCCTTGAGTCTGGGTGGGCACACCGCGGGACGGTCAACCAGGCCAGACCTGTATCCTGAGGGGTTTGCTCATGTACAGTCCAACTCTCATCCTACTCAACTCCAGAGCTATGCCATTTGGGACTTTGATATTTCCAAAATATTTTTATGTCCCATTACTCTTAGTTTCTGTAAAAGTCCTTTAAACTTAGCAAAATGCATCACTGCTGCTGTTCTTGTCTACCACTCATTAAGGGTTAAGTACCAGCACTGCTTGATAACTGGTTCTTCAGACACGCTAGTTCACTGAATCAGCACCAAGGCCAGCAACTATCTAGGGAAGTCCATGGTCCTGCTGCCATTTTACAGTTGAGAAAACTGAGTAAACTAAAGAATTAGTCCAAGTTCACGCAGTGTTGCAGGCTGCTCTGAGCCTGCACATTCTGAGACAGAGTTCAGTGTTTACTAGGGAGTGGCCTTTGGATCAATGCCTTCAGGGAGGGAAGGAAGCTGGACTAAGCAGAGGCAGAAATTGAACTGTGATGCAGGCCTCACAACTTTGGAGAAACACACAGAAAATCCAGAGTTGATATGGCCACCAGCATTGCCCTGCAGTGGTCCAGCCTAGACAGAATCTGTATGCCCACCTCAATCAGTCATGGATGCAGGCCACCCTTGAAAAGACATAATCTTGAGCTGGCAGCTCTAAGTAACTGAGACAGCCTTAAAGAGTCTAAGAGCTGAAAGTCAGCAGCCAATAACATCCCCAAGAACTGGACAGCAAGTCTTTCCTTGAGGGGTCTCTGGGTGGTGCCTTGAGGGGTCTCTGGGTGGTGTACCTCATGTCCACCGCACAGCTATAAAGTGAGAGCAACAGAATCCTGAGTCCATCTGAGGCCAAAGTGCTTTTTCTGTCCATCATCCTACACTGTCTGCTATGTCAAAACACTCATGAGCTACTTGAGAAGGGTATCAAAAATGATTAACCCAGTGTCTGGCAAGCAAGACCTCACATCTTCTAAGACAGGCAAAAATTGATGCACGTCATTCTCATGGAAGGCATGCTGTGATTATTGGCGTAAAAATAGACAGGAAATACGTCTCCTCTTGCTGCTCCCAGTCTGCCCGGTCTGATTACTCCACAAACATAATGGAAATGCTGTAGGTATATCACCAAGCCATTGTTGTTATTACTACCTGATGGTTCTGAGCACTAACTATGCACCTGGCCTAGGGAACTCCTTTTCATTTATTATGTCGTTTAATCGTGTTTGCTGCCCTAAGATATAACTAGGAACATCTCCAGGCTGGTCTCCCAGTGACTATGTGTACATCCTCTTTCCACTGTACCAAATCATTGGGGTTTTCTCTACTCTTCAAAAAGATCCCTTAGGGGCGTCTGGGGGCTCAGTCGTTAAGCATCTGCCTTCAGCTCAGGGCGTGATCCCGGAGTCCTGGGATCGAGCCCCACATCGGGCTCCCCTGCTGGGAGCCTGCTTCTCCCTCTCCCACTCCCCCTGCTTGTGTTCCCTCTCTCGCTGGCTGTCTCTCTCTGTCAAATAAATAAATAAAATCTTTAAAAAATAAAAAAATTTTAAAAAAATAAAAAGATCCCTTAGAACCATGGTGAAATTCTTGCTCAAGTCAAGCTGTAGATCTATTTTGCTCTCAAGTTCATACAAGTCAGCAGATCCATCATTCATCCTGCAAGTACAAGAAGGAGTCCTGTGTGACTCACCCTAGGGGTGCTGACTCTCTTATTGTCTTCTAGGGGTTTTAAAGAGCAATTACAGATGTATTAATAAATGATTAGAATCAGTATCTTTCACAAATTATTCTCAACAATAAACACTTGGAATGGACAGAGCCTCCGATCTTTGTATACAATGGAACATGGTTGCCTGGTTGGAGAACATGTGAGGAAAATCACCTGTCAAGATATCAGTCAGGGGGTGTACTACTCAGTCAACCTGTAATGGATCTGTAATGTATCATATTTGATATGAGTCCAGTGCTTTGAATGAACAGAATGCACAGAGCTCCGATGATGGAATCCAGGAGAAGATAGAGACCACTGAAGGCGGGGCCGACCAGCATTGTTCATTTTTCAAGAAATCCTTCTTTTTTCCTGCTTCTTTGAGCAAATCTTCAAGACAAAATTCATGGTCTAATGGGGCTTCCCTTTCCTTCTGTTCCTTCTATCCTCTCCTCAAAACAGCCTCACTAATGTTGAGAAATAAACCTAGGTCTCATTCCACCATCACGGTAAAATGATTAACTATCAACAGGAAAGTTCTCTGTTGAGCATTCTTGCAATTTCATTCTAGAAAGTGCCAGAACATTTTTAAAGTGATAGGGTGCCCTACAGGAAAGTGTGAATTGTGTTGTTGTTGTTCACTCATTCCACCAACCTCTCTCTGGTGGGATGATGGTGTGAAGCTCCTGTCATTTAAAGGAGAGGTAGGGATTTCTGTGGGGCTGGAGGAAGGACAAGGAGGGAACAAGGAGAGAGGAATGTGGAGTGACTTTAGATTTGCTTCAGGATTTATTCACATCAGACACTTTCCTATTTTTACTTCTTTTCCATGCTTACCCCTACTCCTTCCAAATCACAATGTCTTTAGAACCCGTAGTGATAGTTTGCTAAAATGGGATATGGATCATACTCAATCAGTATCTAGATGCTACATGACATGAATTGTGGTGCAGTCTCCTTTCTTCCCTTCTGTGGACAATGTTAATACCCTGCATTTCTCCAGACAAAACAGTAGCAAGGGAGATCCAAATTCTCAACAATTAGTCTCTCCAGAGCCAGAGACTGGACAGCTGGTAACCTGTTGTTTTCCTTTTGAGCTTCTCAGATTAGATCCTAAATGTAATTTAATTCCAGACTCCAATATACAGTTCCTGAATTATGCTGAAGAGGAATCGATTACATAACAAAGCTGCATTACTACTGATTACACTCTTGCCACAGATGACAGGTTTTGTTTTCTACTTTAGGTCCAAACCCAAAAAAAAAAAAAAAAATTCAAATTGTATCATAAATATACCAAAGTATCCACAGCATAAAGGAATCCTGTAACATTAATCAGAAATATGAGTAACCCCGTTAGAAAATCAGTAAGCACTCCTTAGCTTATCTTCTTTAATAAATCTGGATTCCTATATACCTGGCTTGTGTACATCAATCTGTATTCAAATTCCTCCTTGTCTCATGGGAAAATAAAAGATCCATGACATGAAAATCCAGAATGTGGTATGAATACTAAGGAAATGAAAATGCAAGAAAAGTAAGTAAGCTTCAAGTAGAAAACGTAATCGTGATACATAACAGGGCCATCTGGCAATTCCTTGAGGGTGGTTCAGTACCCTGCCGGCAGGGACGCTGACGGGCAAACAGCGAACAGACAACAGGTGCATCAAAGATATACAGGCTGCAGGCTGGACCAAGGTTCCTGAGTGACGGACTCACTGCCCCCGTCCGGGAGGCGAGCTTCTTGCCCAGCCTCCCAATCTTGTCTCAGGGCTGTGTAACTGCCACCCGCACCTCTGGGCTCAAGCAGGAGGCAGCACCGCAGCACAAGTGGGGAGGTTTCAAGCTGTTTTCCTAATCTTGCTCTCCCTTTGCCTAGATACAGCCATAGACAAAAAGGACCCCTTGTTGCACTCAGAGTCAAAAGCATGCTATCCTACTGATATGAGGGAACTTCTTATCTTCCAGCTAACCACCACTTGCTAAGGACTTTTGGTGCTCACATGAAATTTATGATTGATAAATAATAATACATTCTTCTTGGGGCACCTGGGTGGCTCAGTCGGTCAAGCGTCTGACTCTTGATTTCGGCTCAGGTCACGATCTCAGGGTCATGCGATGTAGCCCTATGTCAGGCTCCTGGCTCAGCAGGAAGTCTTGAGATTTCCTCTCTCTCTCCCTTTGCCCCTCTCCCCTCTCTAAAATAAATAAATAAATCTTTAAAAAATAAGAATACATGCTTCTTACACAGACCACGTAAAACCACTCTTCTTTAAGTTTCCTGATATTTAAGGATCGTCCCAGATTCCAGAAAAACTGTTCTTTGGAACCCAATTAGGAAAATAAAAGGTGAAGGAGGTACAAGAAAAGTTGAGAGACTAGGACAAAGGGGCTCACAGAAAGCAGCCGGAAAGAATCTCTTCCTCTTCCACAAGTAAGCGCTGTTCAAAAGGTGTTCCTTCTCTTCCATTTCCTTGCCCCATCCTCTCCTCCTGCACTTCTTGTCCTTTTCCTTCTCTCCTGAATGGAACCTTTTCATTTTATTCAGTTATTCGTTTATTTAATTTCTTTTAGAGGGAGAGAGAGAGTGCATGTGTGCAAGCAGTGGAGGAGGGGCAGAGGGCAGGGGAAGAGAGAATCTTAGGCTGACTCTCTGCTGAGCACGGAGCCTGGTGCAGGGCTTGATCTTACCACCCTGAGATCATGACCTGAGCTGAAATCAAGTGTCGGACACCCAACCAAATGAGCCACCCAGGTGCCACCCTTTCTCTCCTGAATAATTCAGTCCCCAGCCTTCAGGCAGAGCAAGAAACATCTGCACCTACAGGGGACCAGGGAAGCTAAATTTGCTCACAGTGATAAGGCTGGGCTGGGTCCCAGGAGTGTCTACAATGGGGAAAACACAGAGGACAGAGCCCCAGCTCGGGGAGGGGACCTCACATGGATGGGGTGTCAGAGCCTGAGCCAGGGAAGGGAGGCATGTGTGAGGGGAAGGGAACTTGGGCCAAGTAAGAAGGCACCTGTGTGGCAGTAAGGGTAGGAACCGAGATAGGAGACTGGTTACATACCAGGATTGACCCAATAAGTAAATACATTAAGGATCATGGGAGCTACACTGACCAACGAGTCACAGTGGAAAGGGAGAAAGCTGGCATGGAACCCATGGCAGACTGGAAATACCAGCATGACGTCATGGTGTTTAATATGGAAGGATATATAAAAGCAGATACAGGTGTAGACGTGTGTGCGCCTTGTCTTGGAGTACTGACAACACAGCGGAAATGGAAAGACCTAAAACCCAGATCTTGCTTCTAAGTGCCATTCTTCACGAAAAAGACCCAGGGTTCCTTGGAGAGATGGGGGATTTCAGGGCCAGGGCAGGGAAAGCATGAGATGAGCCTGGGACATCTTGTTGTGTCAAAAAGCAAGGAAGTGCTCCAAGAGTGAAAGGGACACAGAAGCCAGCTTGAAGGAGCGCCACTAGAGTTTGAGCCCATGCAGGCATCAAAATAAACAGTGATGGTCGTGGCTTATAACCCACTATATAGAACAGAGAAACACAAGACGGTGTAGACATCCACAAGTAAATAAAATAGGATACTTGCCTGGTTTCAAAGTACCTCTCCACAAAATATTTCTTAGTAACAAAAAGCAATCCCGAAGTGGAAAAGTCTGGCAGATAGCACCATCACACTAATGATCAGCATAAATGATAAGACCCTGACAGAACATGATGGGAACCCACCACCACTTCCGTGATTCCTGCTGAAGACGCAGAGCCTGAATCTACTCACGAGGAAACATTAGACAGACTCAACCGGAAGGACATCTGACAAAATAACTGGTCTGTAATCGTCAAAAGTGTTAAGATCTTGAAAGCCAACGGAAGAGTAAGGAGTTGCTCCAGACTGAAAGAGACCAAAGAGATTTGAGAACACACTGCAACATGGCAGGATTCTGATCCAGGCCCTTTTCTATAAAGGACATTATGGGGGAAGCTGGGGGACTGAATGGCAGCAGCAAAGCTGTGTGAATTACCCAGCTTTGTCGGCTGCATTATGGTTAAGTAGAATGGTATCGTAGGAAATGCAGCCTAAAGCATTTAGGGGCAAAGGGACATCAGAGTGACAACTCTTCTTTCAATGGATTAGGGGGAAAAAAATTCTCTGTACTAGATTTGGAACTTTCTGGTAGGTCTGTGATTGTTTCAAAATACGTTTAAAAAGCTGTTAGGGATTATACTTTATGTTTAGATGCGTTAGAAATTATCATTCATGATTTTCAGTTATTAACTCAATTTCCTCAGTTCGGTGATACAGCATAGCCTGAAGCGGAATTCTGCTTCAAGGCAAATGCTGGGAAAATAAATTTCCTGAGAATAATGAACTCTGTTAATCAACATGGAAGGGAATAGGGTTTTCTATGATGTCAGCATTTTGGTTAACAGAGAAGCATTACATGCTATCGATGGATTGCCAATGTTCACAAAATAAAGTGAAACAAATATTCTGGGATCCATGCTAAAGAAAATGCATTCTTCTTTGACGGCTTGGAAGGCAGGGTAATAGTAATCATCACTTACGGGCAAACCTCTTTATATGAAATGGGTATCTTTTATTTTAAGTAATTTTGCTTTAAACAATTACGCTGTTGGAATATAACCACCTAATCCATAACATTCTAATTTATGTACACGGTCCATAAACAGAACTCTGTGGGGGTCCTGGGTGGCTCAAGTGGTTAAGCATCTGATTCTTGATTTCAGCTCAGGTCACGATCTCAGTCTTGTGAGATCAGCCCTGCATTGGGCTCCATCCTGGGCGTGAAGCCTGCTTAAGATTATCTCTCCCCCACTCCCTCCACACCTCCACCCCCCGCTCACGCTCTTAATCTCTCTCTCAAATAAAATAAAATAAAATAAAATAAAATAAAATAAAATAAAATAAAATAAAATAAAACTTAGTGAAGTGTTCTTCTCACATCACAATCCAGTGCTATTTGTAGGTTGTATGTCCTATAACCGACAGTGGCCAGAGGTATTCCCTCATTACTCTGACATTTATTTACCAATGGACCTTCCATTTTAAATCTGTCAGCATCTCCTGCCTTTCCCTGGCTCTTGGAATCATTGTGAAATTACTTCTGAAGAAAGGAAAAACTGACACTCTATTCTTCTTCTCCTTTCAATGTTATTCTTCTATGAAATAATTTGGAATGAAAAACTTCTCTTCTTTTTGCTGTTCCAGAATTATCCCATCTCTGGCTGTCCACCAGTAAGAATTATTTTCCTTTGTGTGTTTTGAAAACTGAGTAATTAAATATTGAAGATCACATTCTTTCCCAATTTTTTTAACTAATGGAAGAAAATAAAAATGCTTAAAAAAAAAAAAAAAAAAAAGAAGAAGATCGAACTCACTAAACTATGTAATGACCTAGAATACACCAGGGTCTTTACAAAGCACTTACTTCTTTCCCTTTTATGTTTTTTTAAACCCCATTTAATCCTTATAGGCATGTATCTTAATCCTCATTTCCCAGATTTTTTTTCTATCACACCTGCCCTGCAGACACTGTAATTACTCATGCAGGGGGAGAAGAGACGGGTACATGTTCAAGGGATGCCTTCCAGGAGAGCCTAAAACCAGGAAGGTGCTGTAAGCCCTGAAAACTCGCTCGAGTGCCCTGATGCCCATGTGGTGAGGACTTTCCCTCAGTGATTTCCATACTGTCAGCTGCGGGAGCAGCTTATGTACTCCTTCCTCCTGCAAAAACATAACCACCACCCAGGCCCCATTACAGGGAGAGTGGCAAAGTGAATTTACAGGATAAAGGAGAAATGTCCCATAAATACCTTCAAGGGAAGCCCTGCCATGCAGCAGAGGGAAGCAAAGCTGGGGCAGAGCTCCTATAAACAGGAACACATTCCCCATCTCTCCCCAGGCACACCTGGATTGTTTCTTCTTTTCAAAAAACCACCTTCCTGCTTCAGTTTGATTAGTTCCTGACCGTCTCCCTCTGCGTCCCTGGTGGTGCAGGCTACCCTGCTCAGCCGCAGGGAAGGCACGCAAGGACGCGGCTTGCCTCCGGGTCCGAACCCACCCGCGGAACCTGCAGCCCACTGCGCACAACCGTGGGAACCTGCAGCCCACCGCGCAGAACCGTGGGAACCTGCAGCCCACCACGCAGAACGGGGGCCAGGGCGCTCATGCTCGCCCGGTGCCAACAAAGGATGTCTCACAAATGCAGGGCTTTCGGGCTGCTCTTACTGAACCCTGTGTGACGAGCTCTAGGAGAGGAATGTTGAGAAAAGGGATCCCTAGAAAACTTTCCAACGCAGAGGGATTACTAGACACCCAAGGATAAGCCTCTAGCTCCACTGCAAGATTCCAAATAAAACATTCCATCAACTGGATGACAAACTGGGTTCTCAGACTCCGTGGGGCTCAGGGGACCCACGTCCAAAATCCCTTTCTCTTCAATGGCAGTGCTATTCGTCACCAACTCCGTCAGAGCCTCCCGCGTTCTACACCATGGCTGCGTTTCGTAAACATTTGAGTCTGATCCGGCAAAATTAAACATATACCTGGTCCAGGTAAAAACAGAAACTCAGGAATAACTCCAAACCACTGACCCTTATGTGTACGGACGTACACAACAGGAAGTCAATTCGCTTTTGAAATGCTTTCAACTAATTAAATACAATGGCTCCTTTGAAATGCCATTTATTAGTAAAGCTAAATTTGCTGTCGTGGCATTTTAAAGACCTTTTTCATGCCCATGGACCTGGCAGAAGATTAGTAAATGGAGCAATCTTTCCTCCTCCGTAAAGAAGGGGTTTTGGATATCAAGGTGGAGAAAGGTGGGGGAGAATTATGAATTTAATTGTGTAAGTCATTTTCACTCTAAAAATAAGAGCGCTAAAATTTAAGTCAGAATAGCTTGTAAGCCTCACAATCATACCACCATTCAGCAATCAGTGAAATGGAGCCACCATTTCTAATTTTCTCTGATGCTGATTGCTGAGTGTTGATTCCATGGATGGAGGCGGGTGTGGCTGGCGACCCACTAGAAACACCGGAGTCCACAACAGAGAGCAAAGCTTGAGCACCTGCCAGGTACCAACAGTCCCACCCAGAAGCAGCCCACGGCACCTCTGACACGCAGGGTGGTGTGAGGGCCGGCACAGGCGAGGTGCACCCACCTGCCAGACCAGGTGCTCCTTGGCCCCCGGCGTCGCAGACAGGCAGACGCTCAGCACGATGGTGTGGGAGGAGGAGGTGAGCACGCTGGCGATGATGGCGTCCCGCATGTTGAAGGGCAGCATGGTGTACACCACAAAGATGATGAAGAGGAAGAACGACACCTACGGGATAAGAACAGCGAGAGTCACAGAGAGTCCCCATTCCCCACTGCTGCCCCTCTTTCCCATTAAAGGCTGCACCAAACACCATGAACGGCACCCATTTAGAAAGGAGGATTACAATAAAGCAAGACAGTGTGTTCAAACAAACCCAATGGATTATAATGAAGGACTAACTACCGGGAGAGAGAAAAATCATTCTTTTTCAAAATTTGGGGATTTCCAGTTTGAGATCCAGACCACTGCAGACGTTAGGTAACTGAGCACTTTCTGGGTCCGGATGCAAAGTGGGTCCCAAACTCCCCAGGGTAAGCTTCAGCACGCACGTCCGGATTCCTGATTTCTGTCTCAAACTATTTCCCGAGACCCATGTAGGATGGAAAGGGGTGTCGGGGGGGATCTGGGGAAAGTAGAAACAGCGTGGCCACATAACAAACAATATGAAACAGCTTAGCGATGGTTCAGCTGTTAGGAAACTGAACAGTTGGGCAGTTTCTCAAAAAGTGAAACGACGATTACCATATGACCCAGCGATTCCATTCTCAAGTCTATGCCCTAATGAACTGAAAACATGTACTCAAACCAACACGTGCATGCACACGTTCATAACAGCACTATGCACGACGGGCAAAAGGTGTTAACAACGGGAATGTCCACCAGTGGAGGAACGGACAAGCAGCCCGTGGCACACCCAGGCAGTGGAATACTAGCCAGCCAGAGAAAGGAGGGAAGTACAGATACGTGTTTTCACACGGAGGAACCTCAAAAACATTATGCTAAGTGAATGCAGCTAGGGCACAAGACCCCTGCCGTAAGGTTCTGCTTCCGTGAGCTATCGGGAATAAATAAATCTGCAGAGACAGAACGCAAAGTGGAGGCTGGCAGGGGCTGTACTGGGGCAGTGGGAAGTAACTACCAGATAGGAAGAGTTCCCTTTCGGGGGACGACAAACTTTCTGGAACTGGAGGCAGGTGTTGGTTGCACAACGCCGTGAACGTACTAAATGCCACCCAATTCTTCCTTTTAAAATGGCTAATTTATGTTATGTGAATGTCAACTCGATAAAAAAAAATGTTTTTAATCAATATGAAAGCTCAGAGAAAAATTTGGAATGGAAAGTAAAGTGGTTTAGTAGGTAATAAAACAGGCCACTTTCATTACAAAAGTAGCAGAGACAGAGGAACATGGAGAAGGGTGAAACGGTGATGAACCAAGTGCGAAAAGAGCCGAGGTCAGGGAAACAGATGCGTGGCATCTGGCTCTGCCACACGGCTCGTCACTCAGGAACAGAAGTGAAGCTAAGGGCAGACAGCTCGACCCAAATGCAGTGGGATCCATGCTTCACAAGGAAACCCAAATCCCAGCGCAGCTGGAAGGACGTGGAAACACCACGCCAGCTCTTCTGCGGTGAGTCAAGATATGTGTTCACAAGGAGGACGTGGGCAAAGGGCCCTGCTCCCGGCAGATCTGAAAAGAGCGAGGCCTGGGAGGACACCAGGCTCAGGCTCGTTCCCCCTCTTGCATAGACGTGCGGGTCTACACCGCATCTTACGACAAAAAGTAACAGTCACCATTTCACTGTGCAAGAGTGGTGTCACGTAAGCTCGATGAGTACAACCATCGCAGACAAAAGAGCATATGAAAGATCAGGGGGCACGACCTAAAAGGGAATTTGGATCTCCCAAATGTGCCCCTTCCTTTTCTCTAGGGGACTCCAACCCAAACACCTGCTCACTAGATAAGAACATACGAAGCTTCCCTGAGGAGGCAGTGAGGTTCTGGAGGCGGAGGAGGGATGCAGAATCCCGGCTCTTAGGCACTTGACAGCCCAGGGGAAGGGACAGTCACACGGACCAGCCATTGCTTTACAGCTGATGGTGCCTGAGAGAAGGGGTACCCAGCCCCGCTCCAGCAAGACATGGGGTGGGGTCACCACATCCTCTTCTCTAAGATCCTGCAAATTCGGGTGTCGCAGAATGACAGCCAAGGAGAATCCCACCACAAGTCGGGAAATGTGTCCAGGAATCCTTGGGGAGCCTAGCTTAGGCATGGACCCACTGTTTCATGCCCATCTCCTCCCAATTCAGTCTATTCATAAGGAACTTTGGGCCAAAACACATGGGCAAAAGGATCACCAATCGCCATAGCCATACTATTTTTCTGGTAAATACTTTTTTTTTTTTTTTTTACCTCTTTAAAAAGACTATGAAGATGTTTTCCAGACAAGTCTTACTATTTAGCATTCTATTCCTAGTCTGTATATGGAATGGAAAAAAATCATGTTGTTAGACAGTTTATGTACCAAAACACCTAGTATAGATGGAAAGAAACAGGCATCTCTTTGGAGGCACCTTTCTGAGCTAGGTGCCAACCTACACAGGCAGCCTGGGGCAGTCCCCTCCCTCCATCTTCCAAAGGAGAGAATATGCAGAATGAGTTCTTAGAACCCCAAACCAGATTTCAGAACTGACAAGAACTAGCAGGTGCGTTACAGAACACTCGGCATAGAGGTCCCCTCCTCACTCTTTAGACGCGTGATCGCGTCTAGTCTTTACAAGAGCACCAAGGGGCCTGTTTGCTGCATCCTGCTCTCAACCAGCGGTGCCACTGACCCAGAGAAATGGGGAACTTGGCCAATATTTCCCAAGTAGCCAGTGTCAAAGCCCAAATAGGAATCCACGGGTTTAACTCCTCACGTGTTCTCAGTAAAGAGTTTTGCAATATTTCTCTCCCTTGATTGAAATTTCATGAAGCCAAAGGCCTAACAGAAGACACGGTCCCCACGAACCACTTCTACAAATCTGACATGGACAGACAGCAAGCACACTTCCCTCTTGCCAAGACACCACAGAAAGTGCCCAACGTCTTGGCTCCGATTTTTGGTTCTTTCAGTACGTAGGACCGATTTTAATCATCATTACAAAATTGTTAATGTTTCAAAGACAGGCTCATATTCCCTTCATTTCTATATATATTTAACTTTCAGTTTGTGTTTACAGTGTGGGTTACGGTAAATAATAACATACAACAATGAACATTTAGCAAAATTATCAGTTAGAGATGACAGTTACACTAAATAGTGGCACATTAGGAGCTAAAATAGACGTTCCATTTTTTGAATGTGGAATAAGGGTACTCTGGGAAGCAGGGTTTCTCAACATCAACACTATTGACACTGGGACTAGACAGTTCCTTGTGATGGACTGTGCCGTGTCGGATGTGAAGAGAACTCCCCGGCCTTCACCCAGCAGACGCCATTGGCATTCCCCTCTTCAAAGTTGTGCCAACTGCTAAAAGTCTCCAGACATTGTCACATGTCTCCCAGAGGGTAAGATCACCTTGGTTGACAGCCACTCAACTAGAGAAAAAGTTTCTTTTAGGAATGAGAATGAGATAAACAACTGTTTTACTGTCACGGCTTACTGAGAAAATTTAATTGACTTTGGAATCCCTAAGATCCACCAAATATTTTCAATTAAGACACTAATTTATACACATAGCATTAATGAAAAATCCTATATCCTCCAAGAGGCATTAAAGGAATATTTTCAGGTATCAGAATTTACAATTACAGCAAAGAGCCTCTCTTTTATAGTTACACATTTTTCTTCCAATGCAAAAACCTGTGTCAGTTCTTTGAAATGATCATAACTTCTGAACAGCCTAATTTTGGACAGCTCTAAAACTCTCACATTATTTCAATTAATATACACTTCCGCAGATATTTTGAGCTTTGAAAAGGAAGCACATGGAAGGCTTATCTGCAGCAACCAAATGGAGAATAGACATTCTGTTTTCCAAATACAGTTGCTCCTGCTAAGTGTTCATTTTTAGATGACAAAATGAATTTTTTAAAGGTCAATTAAGCAAGTCATATTAAATCAAGTTTTGAATTTAATGGCAGCATTTCAGGAGCTCAGCTCAGGGCGCCTGGGGAGACTCCACAGCCTAGACGGGAAGGAAGAAAGTCAAGTGTGGTTTCAAGTCCCATAGGGGGAATAATCTTCACTTCTTACGACTCCCAGAGGGCTCTACTTATTTATTTATTTTTTTAGCCTTCTTTCCAAAGCAGCTTCACATGGGGCCATATGTAAAACCGAAATGGATCTGGCCCATCTAAAGAATGTGTGGGTTCAAAACTCCAAAAAAGGCGAATGCAGGCACTTGGGTTTCCATGTTGCCATGGGGACATTTTCATGACAGATTCCCCTTGAATGTACCTCCATCCAGAGGCTGAAGAAAGAGGAGCCATTGATGTGATGATGGAGACCCTGTCCAGAACCCTGGATTAGCACAATATCTGAAGTGGCAGCACTCACCCCAATAAAACCATTTTAAGTGTTTTCTCTTAACTTAGCCTGCCATTTGCCATTTGCAAGAACACATGTTCCCACTGGTCTACTTGAACCTCAAGCTCCATAACTTTTTTGCTTTTTTTAAATTTTTTTATTTTTATTTATTTATTTGAGAGAGAAAGAGAAAGCTCACATGAGTGTGGGGTGGGGGGAGGGGCAGCGGGAGAGGGAGAAAGAATCTCAAGCAGACTCCCCGATGAGTGTGGAGCCCAACCTGGGGCTCCATCTCGTGATACTGAGCTCGTGACCTGAGCTGAAACAACTAAAAATAGTCGGACGCCAAACAACTGAGCCCCCCAGGCGCCCCTGCTCCCTAACTTCCAAACAAAGTAGGAGCTTCTCTGTTATGTTCTTAAGCCTATTCCTCTTGCAGGCTAACGCAATTCCACCCATGATGTCTTCATCCCCAACAACCCAGGTGCAAACCTTTACACCTCACCTTTGACAATTCTTCACATCCACACTCAGAAACGATGTCGTCTTACTTTAGGACTCCAGCAAACTGCTTCTGTCTGCTCCTCTCCACCCTTACCTCCACTAAGCTGGCTCATTACTTTCCCATATGTTAAGAAATACGCTTCAATACTTTTCTATCACTCCTTCTCCCCATCCCCCAATAAGGCAACCAGAGTGTATAGCCTTCCTTGTTTTTGTCCATTCTACCCCATTCTCCATGCTTCTGGTAATCATTAGGACTCATTACCAAATATTTCTAACTTTCTTCCTTCTGGGAAGCATTGAGCATTTCCTTCTAGGTCAGATGAGGCCATATGACTTGCTCTGACAAAGACAGTGTGGAAAGAAGTCATAGGTGTCTTGTGCGTGGAAATTAGTGCACAATTACCAAGCCCCCTCCCCTCTCTGGCAAGCCTGGAGACACGACTTAGGGGCTTCTCCCAGGTTTGGTCTCAAGTGAGAGGCACACTCCCTTAGCTGACCCGAACGGACCTGTGTTCATTTGAATGAGTATTAATCCTTTGTGGCGGTAAGCCCCTGGGACCCAAGCACAGCTTAGGTGGTCCTGACTGACACCAAGCTCACACACACACACACACACACACACACACACACACACTCACATTCACATACACACACAGGTTTTATTGATGCATAAATTAGACGCCTTTATATGCATTACTCTGCAATTTGCTTTTTATCACTGAATTATACATGATGGGCATCTTTCCAAGTCTGTAGATGTGAACGTATGATTTACTTTTTACCAATTACAAAATATTCCATTAGTAATGGATGTACCAGATTACTCAGCATTTCCTTACTGATGATCCTTAATGGCAAGACAGGAGCCCCTTATCCAACTGCGGCAATATACTCACGGATCTCCCTTTCTCCAACATTCTCCTTTCCCTAATCCAGCCAACATATAGTTGCTAGAGTCATGATTCTGAGTGCACAGGTTGAATTAGTTCCTTCCTTGGATGAACATTTCCTCTGGCTTACCCCTGTGCCCAGAACTCTTCTCTTCACAGGTTCTCATGGTCACAGAGTAAAGTGGAAACCACACAGCCTGGAGGTCAAGACTCTGCCCAGACTGGCCTCTCTACGCACACCTACACCTGCTCTGGAAGCAAGTCTGTGAGCATGGGCGACTCCCCATGAGCGTGGGGCTCTCCCCTCCACATCTGCCACTCCCCACTCTCAGGATATCCTCTTTCCTCTTCCTGGCCCCTGCAAATCTCACCTCTTTCTAGACCCACTTCAAATACAAATTTGTATCATCCCTCCAGGAACGCTCTCCGGCTGCCTCCCATCTCATTCAGAGTACATTCCCAGGTCCTGGCAATGGCCCACCAGTCCTAGGATGTGGCCTCCTGGGGCCACCTCCCCTCTACTCGGCCCACTTCCTTCTTCCCCATGATCCGGCCTTCATGGCCGTTTCTGGAGCCCGCCAGAGATGCCTGTTCCTGGGTGTTCTGCCCACAGCACCCCTGCTGGCTCCCTCTCTGCACTCATGCCTCTGCTCATTGTTACACTGTGAAGCAACTCTACCCTTCTGGGGGCACAAATCAAACCACAGTATCAAGACTCCGCTGGAGGTCAGACCAGAACTTAGATCTCAAGTGCTTTCCATCTACTTCACATTTCATGCTCTATGCCCACATGTGGGACAAAGATACCACATCAAGTTATTCAGTTTATGAGTCAGAAATATTTCATGAAAATTATTTTTTTTTTTTTTTTTACTTTCTTAAACAGAAAACGACCACAAATGTGGAGAAGACATGAGGTATCACCTAAGCCAAGGGCACGCTAGGCAAGAAATGGTCCCAACCAGACTGCACATAAATCCAGTCTCTCATGGCCCGGGTCCCTGGTGTGAAGTCCACGGATTGCCAGTGTGTGGTTCCCATTTGTGTCAGAGTGCAATGGCAAGCGAAATGTTCCCAGACATGCCAAGAGTAGCTGAAAAGACGGAGCCCCTAGTTTTTCCTTCCAAATGGTACCCCAGCTCTAATGTCATCATGAAGCTCGGTTGTCTATTCCAATCTCCCTGAGAAGGCATAAGCAAGCATCATCAGTAAGATAATCGGGATTACTTATGTAAATCGCCACGGTTCTGTTGAGAATACGCCATCAAAGAAATATTTTCTATTTTTTATGCTAATAATGTTAAGAGAAATAACATTCCAGTGAAGTATTTTATAATCAGAAGCTGAGCTCCTCAAATCACTTTTCTTTCCAACAAATCTCTGAGAAATCAAAAATAGCACAGTGTTTAAAGTAGTAGCTTAATTTTCAAAGACAGAGATTTCACTAAAACCACAGAAATTATACCTTCTTGAATAAAGCATGAATTGTGTAGTTCCTCTAACATTGCATCTTGTTGTTTTGGAATATAACTAGAAATGCCAAATTTTAGTAAAAATTGCCAAAGGAAAAGAGAATTCTTGAACATAGTGATCTAACTGAGCATTCTGAAAGTAAATTCTACATTTGAATAAAAATTTTCTTTTTGAATGTTACTTCCACCTCAAAGGATTGCTGGCTTTCAGAACATCTATACCACTTACTAATTAGGAGCATTTACATTTTTTTCTGGAAACAACTAGAAAGATATTTAGCCAGAAATGTGCTTTAACTTTTTTTAAGTTTTTATTCAAATTCCAGCATAGCTAACATACAGTGTAATATTAGCTTCAGGTACAATACAGTGATTCAGCACTTCCACACATAGCCCCATGCTCATCATGACAGGTGCACTCCTTCACCCCACCACCTGTCTCATCCACCCCTCACCCCCCTCCCCTCTGGTGACCATTAGTGTGTTCTCTCTAGTTCAGAACCTGTTCCTTGGTTTGCCTCTCTCTCTCTTTCCCTTTGCTTATTCTGATGTGCAAAATGGTACTTACCTTTTCATTTAGATAAGCATTTTCTTATCTTGCTCATTGATCATACTTTCTATAAGGATTACTTTGAGTCACTGTTACATTTCTTAATACAAATATCAACAACTGTGTAAACAGTCTTTTCTTTAACTGGGGACCCTCAGTCATGCTGATGTTTAGTGAAGCCATCAGTGTACGTCCAGGCTTCTATGGGTATCTATGATTACCCTTTCTTAGGTTTGTCTTCCTTCCCTTTCCCTTCTTTCTCTCCCCGGTCCCCCCAGCGGGGAGGGGTGTGTACCCACACATCTGTATGCACATCTGTATCTACGTGTGTGTGCATATACACATAGAGAGAAACATACACACATATATACATACACACATATATGTATGTAACTCCCGTGTGTGTCGTGGGTATGTCTGCATGAACAGACTTTGCTGGATCCACAAATGGCACCCCACTAAAATCCCATCACCTCAGCTCGGTGTCAGTTAAGAAGCCACCTTTCCCCAGCTCAAAGACAGAGGCTTTCCCGAAAGAACAAATCAAGGGAAGGACAGCCTGGGTCTGCTCCACGGGGGAGTCCAGACCTCTGACCCAGGTAGAATTCAGCCCAGTTCACGTCATGGATGCTTCCAGAGGCTTCTGAAGCTTTCTCAGGTTCCATTATCTTTCCAGTCACTCTGGCTTCGGGCCTCATAAGACTTCACATGGGGCTGTAGGCTGAGTCCACCGGCCCAATTCTAAGATCTAACTCCGAATCTCATGCTTGTGCACCACAGTGGCTAACACAAACAAGGAAGCCAAACTGTCATTAGTACTATTTACAGGAAAGCAACAGAGACTCTGGCTTATCAGAACAGGACTCAAGTATGTGCAATTCTCATTACACATATTTGATCTCCCCAACCTCCAATCCTTGTCCTCATATTCTTTCCCATCTCATTTAATTGACTCTAGTCCCCATACCTAGGAGCTATTCTTACTAGTCTTCTCTTCCTCCTTCTCTTGATCCCCAGAAGACATTCTGAATCCACCTATCCCTTTCCATCCATGGCTACAGCTCTTGTCCAATTCATATGATCACCTCTGGATTCCCGAACAGCATCCTGAACGCCCTCTCTGCCTACACTGGTGTCCCTAGCATGAATTTTCCATACAAAAGTCGAAGTGATTCTTTTTAAATTGAGATATAATTCACACATAACATTATGTGAGCTCAAGGTGTACAATGTGTTGATGGGATACTTTTACATACTATAATATGGTTACGCTTCTGGGTACATAGCCACAGGAAAGGAAAACAGGATATGGAAAACTCCCACGTTCCTTGCAGCATTATTCACAATACCAAGATATGGAAACAACCTAAGTGTCCTCAATGGATGAATGGGTAAAGATGAGGGGTGTATGTGTGTGTGTGTGTGTATATATATATATACACACACACACACAATGGAATATTATTCAGCCATGAGACAAAAAGAAATCCCACGCTTTGCAACAACACGGATGGGCCATGAAGGCATTATGCAAAATGAGAGAAGTCCGAAAGAGAAAGACGTGATGATTTACTTCCACATAGACATCACTTAGATGCAGAATCTAAAAATCCCAAACTTGTACAAACAGTAGAACGGTGGTTGGATGACGGGTAAATGGGGAGATCTTTGTCAAAGGGTACAAACTTGAGCTTGGAAGAAGCTCTGGGGGTCGAAAGCACAGCAGGGATTCTGATTGTGTAACAATACTGTATTACAGAGGCCAAAGTTGTTACAAAATCAGACCCTAAATGTTTTCCGCACAAAACAGGAATGATAATCGTGGGACATGATGGAGCTGTTAGCTAACATGGCATGCAGACCAAGTGATCTTTTAACATGTTAAAAATGACGGCGTCACCCCCCCTGTGTCTATCCAACCACTGGCTTTCTGCAGCACTGAGGAAATATGCAAAGTCCCCCTGTGCCAGGAGGGGTTCCTCATGTTCTGGTCCGGCTGCTGCTTCCGATCTCATATCCCAGCAACTCCCATCACCCACATCCACAGTCCCTCCACAATGGCCTTCTCACTGGTCCCTGAAACCTCAAGGCCTTTGCACTTTCTGTTCTTCTGCCCCAAGTGTTCTTCCTCCATCTTCCCTTAGCTGGCTTCCCCCTGCCATTTAGAGTTCAAAACTCAACCACCGCCTCCCCGGAGAGAATCCACTGATCCCCCATCTAAAATATCACCCCGTTCATTCTCTAGCTAATCACTAGCTAATCTCAAGCTAAATTCTTCGTATCATTATTGGAATTGGAATGTTTACTTTTGTATTTTTCTAATCCTTATTTTCTGTCTTCCCCCATATAAATGTAGGCTCCGTGGGGACCAGGGCCCTGTATGGATGGCTCCCTACAACTGAGAACAGTACTTGTCTCATAAAAGACCTCAACAAATATTTGCAGAAGGAAGGAATGAAGCATTGCAGGTGCAGTGGCACACGGACGCTGCGGGCAGGGAGGGAAGCCCGAGGCAGCTGACTGATAACAGGCATGTGCTCTGTGGGGTGTGACTCCAGGGAGCTCTGCAGACACGCACGGACCCCCACTGTCACATGGCAGCACACTGGAGGACACCCGTTTCCATTCCAGCTGACCTCAAGCCCTGACCAGTCACAAAGATAACAGAGTGGCAGAGCACCACGGCTACACAATCTTCATTGGAAGACCCACTGACATGCTGTCAATAATCAAAACCATTTTAAAGCAAGTAATGAAAATCAAACCCACTTCCCACCGTCAACTGCGTGCCCTGCGTCCTCGAGCCTGTAGGTGTCTGATGACCTCTGCCTGGGTGTATGTGCCATCGTCCCCCTTCCCTCCTGTTCATGACTTGTCTGGGCTGACTTGTCACGGGGTGTCGGAGACACAGGCCTCCTCTGCACTTCCTGGTATTCTCTGGACCAACACTGACCCTGAATTGTCCTTTGCTTGGTGGGGCTCAGATGTCTCCCACCTGCCAAGTGTGGGCCTCACACCTGGGCCCCACCTTACCTGGGAGCTTGTTAGAAATATACACTCCAGGGGCGCCTGGGTGGCTCAGCCATTAAGCGTCTGCCTTTGGCTCAGGTCATGACCCCAGGGTCCTGGGATCAAGCCCCGCAACACATCGGGCTCCCTGCTCAGTGGGAAGCCTTCTTCTTCCTCTCCCACTCCCACCGGTGTTCCCTCTCTCACTGCCTCTCTCTGTGTCAAGTTAATAAATAAAATAAAATCAAAAAAAAAAAAAAAAGAAAGAAAGAAAGAAAGAAAGAAAGAAAGAAAGAAAGAAAGAAAGAAAGACAGAAAGAAAGACAGAAAGACAGACAGACATACACACTCTTGGGCCCCGCCCTGCATTTATGGATTTGAATCTCTACTGTAATCCTGTTCCCAGGCGATATGTGTGGGGCCCACACGGATCTGAAGGTTCCATGGGTTCAATGGTTGGTCACTCTCGATAAGGTGGCAGTCACTGCAGGGAATTTCCAACATTCTGACCAGACTGATCCGTGAGATGAGGGAAATGTATTCGTCTCTACCACACGGTCAGGTCCTCATCGACAAGTCAGTGAACTAGGACGCATAACTACTCATCTTTGCCCTGGTTACTAGATTTTATTTCTTGAGGCCTCCAGACCAATTTGATTTTAAAATAAAGACCAGGTTTTAAAAAAAAAAAATATTTCCAGCGTCGTTTCTACTAAAGAAGCAAAAAAGGACCAGATCAACAACGACTGACAGCCTGGAGCACGTCACACACCTTCCTCTGTGCGGTCACTACCCCGCCCGGCCCTGTCCTCTCTCGTGTCCCAGGAGAAAAGTGATTTGTCCCCCTGAGTCATCAAGTAGTATCTCTTGCTCAATGCCAGAAAAGTTCAAGTAGAACCTTAGCTTTCTTACAATGAAAAACATACTTGGAAATTCTTGGAAATTAACTTTATACTATTCCAAAACATCCTTTAGGACCATCATTCAGAATAAAACTCAGGGCCACCTTGAGGACTTGCTAATAGAAAAGAGTTTACATTTCCTCTAACAGTCACCTTCAGCCAAGACCACTTCCCGAGTATCAACGCCCTCGGTATAGAATATGAAAACATTTCTTTAAACGTTATGCTTTGAAGCAAGAGGCTACATATAATGCTCTCTGATGGAAAGCCTGCGTTGCAGAGAGATGAAATCATGAATCACCACGTACCTCCCATTCTTCTTCGGAAATGTGATTCAGACTTAGGGAGACTGATGGAATCAAAGGTGAAACAATGACTCTCACTGTGCCTTTTTTCATTTAAAATAAGTAGGAGGTAGATCATAAATTTTAAAAAGCTTGGGAAAAAAAAGAATAGTAGGATGTAAAAACCTGATATCCTAAGGGAACAAAGGTGGCTTGCTGTCTCCCCAGCCCTCTGTCTGTTCTGAGCCCGAGCAGTACCTAGTGGCGGGTAGAGACTGATATGGTTCCCTTCCCTCTGTCCCTTCGCTTCCTCCTGACTCCTCGTTTGGTTTTGGGTCTCCATCTACCTGAATGTGTCATCTGCTCTTCCTCACTCATCATTCACATGCATGTATCCCCCAGTAGTTATTTTCGCTGCACAATAAACAAAGCATTTTACTACCGATTACGGAGAAGACACAGACAAGCCCTGTTCATAAGACACTTGAAAATGCCTGGAGTGGAGGCTAATTCCCAAACTTTCCCATTTATTTCCTGTCCCTCCTTCCCCACCCCCCTCATAGTCACACGATGATGGCAGAGTCTGTCTGCAAGTCTGATATGTTTAGAGTTAAAAATCGGAAAACTTTCCACCCGTAATTAGCAAACTACTACGTCTGAATGTGGGCTACCACCAGCATTGTGAAACCATTTAAGCTGTGTCCCTTGGCCTTGAAAAACTAGTATAGTGTTCCCCCTTACATTCCTGATTCCCAGAGCATCTATTCACATTTTGTAAAGACTTGTTTTGGATAGTGATTCCTTGGCCAAGATAAAAATGAGAACACAAAGCATTCTTGAATGTCCCTCAGTTAGGCAGTTTCCTAATGTACCGGATGGAGTGGAATATCGTATCCCTGTGCAATTCTCTCTTCTCTCTAGCCCTTGCCATGGAGATCAGCTGGGGGAGTAAACATCCCTAGCTTACTGACTTTGGACTTGGCCACATGACTT
This sequence comes from Ursus arctos, assembly GCF_023065955.2. Lineage (NCBI taxonomy): Eukaryota > Metazoa > Chordata > Mammalia > Carnivora > Ursidae > Ursus > Ursus arctos. The sequence goes on along the minus strand of NW_026622819.1, from coordinate 5,691,628 downwards.
CCTTTGAGCAATGGGATAGGGGCCGACAGCATGCCAGTTCACAACTGAGGCTTTAGGACGCCTCGATTTACATCTCTGCCAGCCTCCTTGGAGTTTTGGTCTTCCACAACGAGAAGGCCAGGGTTCAGAAGACACAACTCTTTCAAACAGGTCTGGACTGAAGACACCCATAGCAAACCTGGATCCAACCCAGAGTCTAGAGTCCACCCTACCCGTTTAGTCCAGTAGGCTTGAGAAACCAGACAAATTCAGCAACCAGCAGACTGGGGAGTGTGAAACAGGAAATATGTCATTACTCTATATGCCACTTGGATCTGGGGGTTGTTTGCTATTCAGTATTCAGAGCAGAAACCTGACTAACGCAATAAATCGTATCAGAAGTGATTTGTTACTGTAATGAAGACCTAAAATATAGGTCACTTTCTTTGGGACTCCTGGGAGTTGTTCTAGGGCTCCAGCAAAATGTTAACTTGTGGCAAAATCATTTGTCAGTATTGCTTCTAAGAGAGTCAATTACCAGGATGTCCAGGCTTCCCAAGGTCTCCAAATTTCATGATAATAAATTCTTTAGAAACAATAGAAGAAATGGGAAAAAGTGGGTGTGTTGCCAGAAATATCCCTGAGTATGCAGAAAGAACATCATCCAACCTAAAACTGACACTTTATCTAGCTCAATATCCACTACAAACAAGATTTATTGGCAAGTATTTTCTTATTTTACAACTGGGAAAATCAAGGTGCTGAAGGGTTAGGTATTTCGCCCAAAGTCCTAAGCCAGCATAAAAACAAGCCATAATCTTCTGCTAAAGCTAAAAATAAATAAATAAATAAATAATAACAACTATCACATTATTTTGCCATAATCCCTGAAGGTTAACAGAGCAGGTGAGTGCCCCCCAGTGCATGGGATATTCATGTTATTCAAAATAAAAAGAACCTTGAGAATCCATCTGCCCTATCCAAACAGCTGGTTCCAACACCAGGAGTCCTCCTTCTTAAAAATTATTTTTCTCACCAAATGCAAAGAAAAAAAAAATAGCAAGTTCATTTGGAAGCAATCAGCCATAATGGTGTTTATTAGACTATGTCTACTTATTTTCTCTACTATAATCAGGAGAAAATAATGTGCTCTTTGACGATTTTCTTAAAGTATTTTTTTCTGAAAGCGAGAAACAGCTTTCTCCTTTCTGACCCTAGATTTTCACAAGTGACTCCAAGAACAATTTCATCTCTCAATGGCCCCCTTTTTGAGGGTACCAGAATGGTACAACCCACTCTTCCCGTGAAGAACTTCCCATCCCTCCAACCTGGCAAATGGATACAGAGCAGTCAATAACACTGCTTCACAAATTTAACTTTCCTACTGCAATTAGAGTGACTTCACTCTCATTACCATTCAGATTTAACTTTTATAGTATACTGCCATTAAATCAGCATTTATTATGCTCATGTTCAAAGACAAACAGTTACAGCCTGGGGTAGCCAGTGCTTATAAAACAGACAGAAAGTTACCTCTCTCAGTAATCTCAGGGATTACTTAAAATAAGATACCCTGACAACTCCGAGAAACAGAGTTAATCAATCAAATATAACAGTGCGGTGGCTCCTTCTAAACCAGTAGTTTGGGCAAACATAACCGCAGACTTAATTTGTGTTTATCTTTTTCTTCCTGTTCCTCTACTCCTACCTCCATCCCCGAAGGAAGTGGGATAAGGGGATCTTCACTGTTTGTGTTCCCAGCATATAATAACACAAGTTTCACATGTATGTTCTTAACCTTTAAATCACTGGCACGTATATAGAAACACCTAAAAATATTCTGCCATACTTTATGTGTACAAACGAGCTACGTTTCTCGGGGTACATAACCTTATTTTATTTTATTTATTTTGGGGTGCATTCCCCCACTTTATTGAGGGTTTGACACCATACTAGGCTGAATCTATGGCTAATGAACTGTGCCATAAGCAAGTACTATCTTATTTCTAATTATGAAAAGGGGAATATTGCTTTATGAAGCAATCTGAAAGTAAGTGTCACCACCTCAATAACAGGCAGGCTCTGCAGAAGAAACAGTGTCCTGGAAGATCACTTGGAATATCATTTTAGAAGTGCACAGGAAAAAAAAAAAAAAACCAAAAATCCACAAAAGTAAGGTCCTCATAAAAAAAAATTAAATGTTATATAAAAGTGCTTTTATTTATGTTCACTGTTTTGGTCTTTATGAATATTCATGCCTACATTCTTCTGAAACATAATATTTATTTAATTTGAAAGGCCAGTGCCTCAGACGAGAAAAACTCATGCAAGGAAAATGAGTGAATTATTCATCTAAAAACAAATACTGTTTGGGGACTCCGCTTTATACTTGTGCCATCAACATCTACATAAATCAGCACCCGGGGAAGGGTGTGTTTGTACCACGGGTCCTTGATCCAAAGAGACCCACCGAGTTCTAAATGCCTTTGTTTGCTTTCCTCCCTCATTCTGAAAGAGGAAAATCTCAAAAGGAAGAATGCATATCCTTGAGCTGTAGAAAGGAATTATTTTAGTGTTTGCGTTGGCTCGGTCGGGCTTTCAATTCTTGGATTACACAACTTCCCGCCACAGCCGTCCAGGCCAGCCCCCCAGCATGACGGTCACCCGGATTCCTTATGTTCTAATGTGATACGTTTATAAGGGACACCGGGGCTTGTACAGGATGTGGTCCTGCTAAGTCTTATGTTAAAGTCTCAGGATTATTAAGTCTGGGGCTTAGGTCACCGTTTTATGATATGTACCAGACTATTTAAAGAAACACGACTCCATCACCGGTATCACGAAAACCCGTAGCAAACTACAGACGCACCTTAACAAGCTTTGCGTTACTCTGAAGTCCCTCCAAAGATCAGCAAGCCTTGTACTTATTTCTGATGAACACTAATCATTTCTGAAGTGATCACTCCACTGTGACCACCTCAATATTAATAAGGATTTGTACATTCCCGTCCACATAGGTGGTATATTCTAGAGAGCAGGGCGAAGTGACCAAAAATGGGGACGTTCGTCCTCTGGATGTTTCCACAGTTCTATCGCTTCGAAAATGCCTACGTTAAAAGAGTCACGATAAGTTTCACTTAAAGAAATATTTGCTTCTAGAGTCTGTAACATCTCGCCTTCGAGTTTTGTGTTCGGGTCCGTCTTAGTTGTGTGTTTCTGGTGCTGGCGCATGACTGACTTCAGCTCTGTCACGTGATGACGGGCTCCTTGATCTCAGAGACACCCACAGACCCTCGTTCGACACACCTAGCACAGCACGAAGACGAGCGAGGTGAAGGGCCGCACATCTACGTCAAGGGCACAGCCCAAACTTCGGCGAAAGTTGCCTTCGGCTATTTTCTCATGGTTTATAAATGCCCGTGCAGGACACACACAGGCAAGGTCCACGTGTGCACAGGCCACGCTTCCAAAACACCCGCATCTTTCCTCTTGCTGTTCTCGCTCGCTCCTTGACAGACCAGCGCTGCCTTTTTTAAAATGGGTTAAGTTACGATTGTTCTTCAGTGTTTGTCTTTATTCTACAGCTCGGCCGGGCGCACACCTGTCGCGGTGCCCTCACGCACACCTGTCCCTGTACTGAGTGCCCTTCCCTCGCCACGCCGGCGTCCCAGGGCTCACTGCATGCTAGTAACCATCACTAGCCGACATCACGGACAGCCCTGCGAGGCAGTTATTTCAGGGGTGAGGAAACACGGGGTGTGTCTGGCTTTGCACTCCACACGGGATACAGCCGAGAGCAAAGGGAGGGGAGTCTGGCTCCACAGGGCCCAGACACACAGCAGCTCCGACAGGCGGGGACAGGCGCTTCGAGATGGTGCTCAGAGCGTTACCGAGACCCAGAAAGGGGACAGCTTGATCCTGGAGAAGAACCCCCAGGGAGAGGGGACAATGAGGGCCAAGCCTGGACATGACACAGACTATTCAGAGAAAATGCTTCCAGTTTATTGATTTCTAAGCACCCTTAACAGCATCAAGCATGAAACATATCACCATGTATTGGTAAAAGCCAGTTGAGAACCAGGGCCATTTACTCTGGCTGAAAAGCCTCTAAGAAGCTCCTAGGAAAATGCATGGGTGAATCCCAGCAGAAAAGGAGCTCTAAGACCATGAACCCGTGAGGCACGAGCACGCCACCGAACAGCTCTCACGAGCTGGCACGGGGATGGCCTCCAAACTCAGTTTCCTGTATCGTTAGCCTCTCCGGGAGCTTTCACGAACTGCATCGGCCACGGAGGCCAAAGGACCAAGCTGCAGTCGGAAGAAGACAGAGTGACGCTGAGCGCCAGGCGGCTGTGGGAACCCCAGGTCACTGGGGGTGGGAAGGGCAGCGGGAGGCAATGGCTCCTTTCTCCCCTCTCTGTCCTGAGGGCAGGGTTTGATGAGAAGGCCCACGGCAGGGGCTTCTGCCGGGCCTCACCCTTGCGGCTCTGGTGGGAAACACTCAGACGTCGCCCTGCCTCCGTTTGGGGGTTGAAACAAAGTTAACAGCGCTGTGTGGTTAGGCAGAAGAAGGGCAGACCGACTCCAAAGCGCTGTGGGTGGTCTTGAGCAAGGATAACAGGGTTGGGGGTTTCCTAATTATTATTGCTGGCTATCAAGAAATGTAAATTTAACCTCTGTTCTGTAATCTTACGTAAACACCAGAACCAGGGAGGGGCTTTTCGTTCATCCACCAGCCTGGTCCTGTCTCCGGGTCCACTTACAAGTGTGGCTATGCCTGGCTTCCTCCCCTGGGTGCCCCCACCATGGTAAGGGGTGCCCCCCCAGTGTAGGAAGGGACTGTCTGTGTCTGGGTAAGGCTCTCATTCGGTGTGAAGTCCAAGTGTTACAACGCTAGGACTGATGCCCCATGCCTGTTCCCTGCTCTGCGAAACTTCAAGCCAGAGGACCGATCCTGAGAGCTGGGGGTGCAATCCAAGACTGTTGGAGAGATTGGGCCCACTCTGCTTTGAGCCCACTTTCAACCTTGCTTGGCCTTGAAGTCTAGAGCCGGCGAGGCCCAGGGTCTCTTGGATTGCACCATTTTGTTTTTCTTTTGGAAGAGAATATCAAATTGTTTTATCACTGGATTATAGGAAAACAGACCTCATCGTCTCTGGGTGAGGGGGTGTAAACACCTGCTCTGATGTCACCATCATCCCTCAAAGTCTCTCAGCAGCTACTGTGTTTCCTAACAATTATTCTTAAATTTTTATCTCTCTCAAAATTCTCAATTTCTTCTCAAAATAGATCACATGATTTAAAAACATACAATTTTAGGGGCGCCTGGGTGGCACAGCAGTTAAGCGTCTGCCTTCGGCTCAGGGCGTGATCCCGGCGATCTGGGATCGAGCCCCACATCAGGCTCTTCTGCTAGGAGCCTGCTTCTTCCTCTCCCACTCCCCCTGCTTGTGTTCCCTCTCTCACTTGCTGTCTCTCTCTCTGTCAAATAAATAAATAAAATCTTTAAAAACAAACATACAATTTTAGTTGACATCTAAAAAGATCCATGATTCTGATGGAAAAGCACTGATATCTTAATGAAGCAATGTCTTTCGTTGAATAATAACATCATCTTACGGCTCAGAGTTGCTGATTTTCTGAACCTGTTCTACATGCCTCAGTGTTTCCCCCGAGCTTGGACTGTGCGTGCAGGCCCGGTCAGGAGCACCAAGGAACCAGCCAACTGTGACATCGGTCGTACGTTCACTTCTTCACGTGGAAGCAGGTACAAGCACGGCAGGAAACATCAACGTCAAGACCGTCAGCAGTAATTCCCGTACGGGAAGATGGAGATGCTCACTTTGTTTCTAAAAGACGATTTTATTTCAAACATAGCTAGTACGTGTGAATCAAAAATAAAGATGTTCAAAGCTCTCGACGAGCACGCATACACGTAGAATTCCTTAAATTTCTTAAATTCATTATTTCGACTATTAGTCTCTCCACTAACTTAGACTACATACTTCAAAAAACATATTCACTTATTAATTAAGCACATGTTGGTAATTTTCAAACAATACACTTCCACCGCAGGCCTAGGATCAAGAATTTCTCCACGGATCTTGGGCTCCTTAAGGCAAACAGGTCTTAGGAACCAGGAATTGGGGGGCGCCTGGGTGGCACAGCGGTTAAGCATCTGCCTTCGGCTCAGGGCGTGATCCCGGCGTTATGGGATCGAGCCCCACATCAGGCTCTTCAGCTATGAGCCTGCTTCTTCCTCTCCCACTCCCCCTGCTTGTGTTCCCTCTCTCGCTGGCTGTCTCTATCTCTGTCGGATAAATAAATAAAATCTTTAAAAAAAAAAAAAAAAAAAAAAAAGGAACCAGGAATTGGGTAGCAGCTGTGACCACTAACCCATTTTTTTTCTGGTCACTTTCTGTAAGCACAGCTAAGAAATACATCTATAAATACACATTATAAATCATGTGTCCGTGTGATTCCTCCAATCTGAACCCACTACCGCACTGTTCTTCCTCACTTTACTCAACGCATATGTGTATCTCCCTTCTCCAGTGGTAACTCTGGTTTCTAACATATCGGTATATTCATTCCACCCCTCAATATACACTCTTTAAAAAAAAAAGATTTTATATATTTATTTGAGAGAGAGAGTGAGTGGGAAGGAGAGGGAGAAAGAATCTAAAGCAGACTCCTCGCTGAGCGCAGAGCCCGATGCGAGGCTCGAACCCACGACCACGAGACCATGACGTGAGCAAAAACCGTAAGTCAGACGCTTAACCGACTGAGCCACCCAGGTGCCCCTCAGTACACACTCTTAATGGTATCTTCAGAAATATTATATCAATACAATTGCCAAAAATAAGCCAAGGGTAGTCCCAGATGTGTTTCTGATCTTTCTGTTCTTGGAATTTTCCATAAGGATTTTACAGCCATAGAACTGTTTATAAGTTACTTGTATTAATTTGCCTCTTTATGTAGTTATCAATATGACACGCTTAAGTTCATTTGAGGGTTTGATTTTTTTTCTGCCTTTCTAATTCTTTACTTTTGAATATGTACTTTTAGGAATAATATTCAAAGCAGATAAAGGAACACCCAGGGAATTTTCATTGGTGACCCACTTCCGATGAAGGTAAGTTCTCTATTGCATGGTGTCGCGTTTAATTTAGAACTCTAAGATCTACTTTGCTGATTACCTGGTTCGGATCTTATTTCATGTCTGTTTGTCTCTGTCTCCTTGCACCCCCTGATCATGAATGAAGAGCTTTTGCTTCATAAGGCGGTTCCTTTGTTATTCTACCCGGTCTCTTATCCAGATAACATCCTCTCCTTCTTCACTATCTGCCTTTAACTGGTTTTACCCTTGCCTCCCCCGCTTTGTAAAATTTTTAGTCAACTATTTGTTTAGGACAGTTTTATATTTACAGAAAAATAGCAGCGATATTACAGAGTTCCCACACAGCTCACACCCAGGTCCACCAACTATTAGCACCTTATAACAGATTGGTACATTTGTTACACTTAATAGGCCAATATTTTATAATATGGCTAGTTAAAACCCAGAGTTCACTCAAATTGTCTTAATCTTCACCTGATGTCCCCTTTCTGTTCCAGGATCTCGCCCACGATACCACATTACATTCTCATGTCCCCTTACGGAGACAGTTACTCAGACTTTTTCCTGTTTTTGATGACCTTGGTGGTTTTGAGGACTACTAAGATGGCATTTTATAGACTGCCCCTTGGATGAAATTTGTTTGGGTGTTTTCTCACGATTTTCCTGGGGTTATGTGTGTTGGGAGGAAGACCACCGAGGTGAAGTGTCCTTCCCATCACACCATATCATAGGTAGGTGCCATGCACATCATTGATGTCGACCTTGATCACTTGGTCAAGGTCATGTCTGTCAGCTTTTTCCACTGCAAAACTACTCTCTTCCCCAACGTCTCCACATTGTCCTCTGGCAGGAAGTTACTTTGTGCAGCCCACACCTGAGGAGTGAGGAGTATGCTCGTCTTCCTTGAAGGCAGAATATCTCCATAAATGATGTGGCGCTCCTCCGCCTGGGGGATGTGACTATTCTTCCCCCACTTACTTATGTGAGTGTGGATTTATGAATGTATTTCATACTGGGGATAATAATGCAAAACTACTTTATTTACTTTGGTGGTCAAATTATTCCAGCTTGGAGAAATGGCTGATTCTAGCACTGGGGCAGGAAATAGACACAATAAGCTTTGAACCTCTTGCAGCGCAAGTAAGTGAATCACAACGTATCCCACAGCGACAGGCGCATCATGGGGAAGCAGCAGAAGACAGTGGAGGAGCTCCCGCCCTTCACCTTCTGAGCTGTTGGAAGTGCGTCTCTTGTAACAAGCGTGTTACATATTGTTAAAAAACAATATGTTTTTTTTTAAAAATTTAAGTGTGTTAAGCCCATTTGTATTCATTGACATGACTGCAAGGTTATAACTTGGTCAAACAGTTTATGTTAATCTTACTGTGTATATTATATTTACTGTGGTTGTCTATGTGTATGGACATTTTTCTTTGTTTTTTCATTGTATTTCTTTGTTATTTATAGAAGTTTTAATTCTTGTTGAAGTGCTCACTGCAACACTCACACACACACCGCCCTAGTCCTTCTTTCCTCACTGGGTGAGGTGCTTTAAATTTTATCCTTGACTCTCATTGATTAATCTAAACAACAATCAAGGACTCATTTTCTTTTTCCCCTTTTCTCTTTCTTCCCAGTTGTGAACCTTGTGAACCTTTCATTACAGAGAGACGCCCACACAAAAGTACAAAATTCCTAACTGCGCCACATCATGGATTGTAGGAAGCAAACAACATTATACAACCAGAACCCAGAACAAGAAACAGAATACTTCATGCATCTCAGAAAACTATCCTTACGTCCCTCCTCCCCCACCCAGCAACTGCATCCACAAAAGTAACCACCACCCTGACTCCAAATGTCATAGATAATTCTGGTTCTTTCTAATCTTTATCTGAATGGACTCCCACCACAGACATCCTTCTATGTTTGGCTCTTTCTGATCAACGTTACAGTGGTGGGATTCATCACTATGGCCACTATGGTGGTAGGATATGGGAATCACTCTGGCTCCAGAATTCTCTGGGCTGTCAAGCATCCCACTGTGTAAATACCACAATTGGTTTAATCATCTTCCTGCAAGTAGACATGTGGTTCGGTTCAGATTTAGGGTATTACCACCAAGGGCTGCTACAATCACCCTTCTGCATAACTTTTGACGAATATGTTTGTATACTTTTGAAATAAACGGAGTGGAACTGATGAGTACAGGCCACGCAGTGTGGATCGGTAGTAGGCTCTCACTTGAAGTTTTCTAAGCAGTAGGACCAAGTGATGCCACCAAAAGGAGTCTGTGAGAGTTTTATCTGCTCAATATCTTTGTCAATATCTGATTCACTTTTGAGTTGTCCTACTTGTATCTTTTCAGAAAATACGACATTTCCATATTGCTGTCTCCTATTTGTCCTCACATTCTGATTACTCTTAGATCTAGAGAGTATGCATAAAGTTTGGAAACAGATGATGTTGTCTCTATTACTGTGGTTGTTTTATAGAACACAGATGTCCTGGAAAACACTTGTGTATGTTCACCTGTGCTTCCAGGTCATGGCTACCTGCACACTTCAACCTACTCAGTTCGTGTCATCAGTCCTGTTGCCTACACATCCCAGTCATCTTCTCCTGGGTAAATCTTCAACAGGGTGCCATAAATAGTGTGCTCTACGGACTGGCAACTCGTACAACGTAAAATAAGAAACTTGTGCCAGAATTAAATGACTTATTTCACTAACAACATTGTTTAGCTCAGCCAACCTTTTTGTTGTTGTTTTGTTTGCAAAAACAAATGGTGCATCAGGTTACTTTCTGGAACAAGCTCCTATCTCATCATGAAACAACACATTGAGGAGTACTGCTCTAGAAGATTCCTCAGGAAGGATTCATGCCTGAATTAAATGACTTATTTCACTAACAACATTGTTTAGCTCAGCCAACCTTTTTGTTGTTGTTTTGTTTGCAAAAACAAATGGTGCATCAGGTTACTTTCTGGAACAAGCTCCTATCTCATCATGAAACAACGCATTGAGGAGTACTGCTCAAGAAGATTCCTCAGGAAGGATTCATGAGTACCGTCTTGAAAAGACGGTTTGGCTAGGTAAAAACTATAAGCTCATATCAAGATACATCCTTAAATTTCATAAATTCTTGCTCCATTGCAGTCTCGCCTGGTAGGTCAACACAGAGAATTCTTATGTCAATCAGATTTTCTTTTGTACAAGTGATGGATCTTTTTGTATGGACATCCTGAGGGTGTGTTCTGATCTTTCAAATCCAGTAGATTTCTTAGAAGCATAGCGGCATTGACCAATTTAGATCAACTTTCTCAGGTACATCGTGGACCCTCTAATGTCTAGATTCAGGGCTTCATTACTTTCCCCAAAATTCTTGTATTTTCAGTTTTTAAACATTACATAATATCATGTTGCTTTTGTCTTCAGGGGCTGCAGTTATATGGATGTTAAACCTTCTCTGCCTATCGTTTATGCCTAGTCTTTCTCCTTAATCCTTTTCACTTCTTCCTTTCATCTTAGTTCTCTTGGCTAATGCCCATCCTTAATATCTTTATTATATTTTCATTAAATCTATTCTGCCCTATGAATCTTTGTCCTGTTCTTCTAATTCCTTTTTCTAGGATTAGTAAATTCTCATTTTGTATCTCCCTGTTTTCTATCCATTTTGGTTGTGAGTGTTTGAATTTCTAATTTGAAGTTTTTAAAATTATCTGAAAATGCTTTATGAATATGAATTGGCTTGAAGTGATGTGTTACATTTTTCCTTTTTTGGTTTTGTGGTTTGTTATGGGGGGGTTCTCCATTCTCATTTTGATTTCTTCTTAGAGAAGCTTTGTATAGATGTTGCCCACCATGTTCTGCTCATTAGGAATGTTTTATTTTCCTGAGTAAACAATACTACATATGCGGCACCTGGGTGGCTCACTCAGTTAAGCATCTGCCTTCGGCTCAGGTCATGATCTCAGAGTCCTGGGATTGAGCCCCACATCGGCCTCCTTGCTCAGCAGGGAGTCTGCTTCTCCCTCTGCCCCTGCCCAACACTCATGCTCTCTCTGTCTCAAATAAATAAATAAAATCTTGAAGAAAAAAAAACCACAATACTACATATGTATGTAGGCAGCAATGAAGGGTAACTTTTTATATTGATATAATAAAATACACTTTCTTTAATCAATGGCTCCTTGGAGGAAAAGAAAGTGGGTTCTGATTTTTTTTTAATTCATAAAGTATTTTATTTTTTTCTAGCTCTACTGAGATATGATTGTCATATAACACTGTACAAGTTTAAGATGTACAATGTGTTAATTTAATATACTTATATATTGCAAAATGATTACCACTATAGTGTCCGCTAACACCTCCAACCCTTGGGCCCTGTTGGTGGGAATGTAAATTGGTGTAGACATTATGCTTTCCATTTGTTTTCACTATAGAAAACAGAACGAAGGTTCATCAAGAGAATTAAAAATATAAGTACTACATGATACATCAAGCCCACTTCTGGGTATATATCCAAAAGAAATGAAAACAGGATTTTGAAGAGATATTTGCACTCCCATGTTCATTGCAGCATTATTCACAGTAGCCAAGATATGGAAACAACTTAAGTGTTCATCAACAGACAAATAAAGATTAAATATATATAATGGAATATTATTCAGCCATGAGAAACAAGTAAATTCTGCCATTTGCAACAACATGAGGGCATTATGCTAAAGAAATAAGTCATACTGCAAGACACAAAGACATATGTAACACATAAGACAAATACTATACGATCTCGCTTTTATAGAGAAGCTAGAAAGAAAGAAAGAAAGAAAGCAAGCCAAGTTCATAGAAACAGAAACTAGAATGGTGGTTACTCAGAGGCAGGGGGTTGGGGGTGTGGG